>NW_020837955.1:43826277-43882325 GCF_003676395.1 Aethalodelphis obliquidens | reverse complement strand
TATATATATATATATATATATATATATATATATAGCTTCCTAGAGCTTATTTACGTTTTCTGATTGTTATTTTTTGATAGCACTTTGTTCTTGTTTCATGGATAAAGTACCTTCTCTGGTCCCTCTAAGGACACTATGTAAACGTGAATAGACCCTAGGTGGGATGTCTTGCCTTCTCCTCTGTAATCTGAGATCCACTGCCACTCTTTGCCCTGTGTTTACAGTTGACCTTATTCTTTCACACAGCAGACTTGCTCAGGTGTCCGGCAGTCCTGGGCTGCCCATCCACACTTTAGAATCAGCCAGTAGAAAAGTGAGCTCCCGCTGTGGTCTCTTGCGTTCCCGCAGAGCCTCTGTAGACAGATCTCACCTGAGGCTGGTGTGGGTGTGCTGGAGCTCACCCCTTGGTAGTGGGCTCCTCAGCTGACTGGTGCGGAGGGCTTTGCTCTGGAGCAGAAACCCCACACCCGCTGCCTCGGCTCTTGCCAGGCGTCGTGTCCAGTCTCAGGCTTGTCTGCTGATTTGTTCCTCTTCGTTTGGTTGCTCTCTGCAGGGGAGAGGGCAGTTGACAAGCACACTTACCTCTTCCAGGGTAGATTCATCCATCTGTGTGCACATTTACTCAACCATTCAACACTTCTTAAGCACCTACTTTGTGTCATTCACAGTTGATTTAAAGTAGATCTAAAGATGAAAAGGCATGGAGAGGGTGTGGAGAAAAGGGAACCCTCCTGCACTGTTGGTGGGAATGTAAATTGATACAGCCACTATGGAGAACAGTATGGAGGTTCCTTAAAAAATTAAAAATAGAACTACCGTATGACCCAGCAACACCACTACTGGGCATATACCCTGAGAAAACCATAAGAGCCATGTACCACAATGTTCATTGCAGCACTATTTACAATAGCCAGGACATAGAAGCAACCTAAATGCCCATTGACAGATGAATGGATAAAGAAAATGTGGCATATATGTACAATAGACTATTACTCAGCCATAAAAAGAAAGGAAATTGAGTTATTTACAGTGAGGTGGATGGACCTAGAGTCTGTCATACAGAGTGAAGTAAGTCAGAAAGAGAAAAACAAATACCGTATGCTGACACATATATATGGAATCTATAAAAAAAAAAAGGTTCTGAAGAACCTAGAGGGAGGACAGGAATAAAGACACAGACATAGAGAGAGGACTTGAGGACACGGGGAGGGGGAGGGGTAAGCTGGGAGGAAGTGAGAGAGTGGCATGGACATATATGCACTACCAAATGTAAAATAGATAGCTAGTGGGAAGCAGCCGCATAGCACAGGGAGATCAGCTTGGTGCTTTGTGACCACCTAGAGAGGTATAAGGAGGGTGGGAGGGAGACGAAAGAGGGAGGGATATGGGGATATATGTATATGTATATCTGATTCACTTTGTTATAAAGCAGAAACTAACACACGATTGTAAAGTAATTATACTCCAAAAAAGATGTTAAAAAAAAGAGCTCCTTCTGTTTTCAAGGAGCTCACAGCTATGAAATCAGTCATTTAAAAGTGATATGCGGGAATAGAAATATCTATCACGGATTTTCAAACACAGAAGGACATGAGGTCTATACTCCAAGTGGCACTGAGTGCAGAAGAAAGGAACAGTGGTGCTGACAATTGTGGAGGAGGGAAGGACTTTGTCAGGCAGAGAGGGAAGCAAATTCCAGCAAACAGAAAACTCTAGTGCAGAGGCACAGACACAGGGAGTGTGGAAAAGCCAACATCCCAGCCCAACCAGACGCGGAGAGAAGGAATAGTCAAAGTGGGGAGGTGACTTTGGCCAAAGGGGTCAGATGATCCCTGCTGAACACCAGTGCCAGAGTAGGTACATGGCTCTTACCTTATGGAGTTTATCTTCCAGGAGAGATGCATCGACCAATAATTTCAATAAAGAGATAAGAAAAGGACAGAGCACAGGGCAGAGCAAGGATGCTCTGCTCAACGTGGAAAGTCATGGACAGCGTCGGAGAGGATGAGCCCTGAGCCCCTTTTGCAGGAAATCGTTGCAGACACAGCGGGGACATGAAACTGCACCCTGTGCTTATTCTGGGGAGGGGTTCAGAGCAGCAGGAGTCCTAGAGAACAAGATTGACAAGTCCTAGGACAAGGAAAGAACGGATTGGATTCTGTCCTGTGGAGAAAGGAGTGCCACTGAAGGGCATGGGAGGTCCAAGGTCAGATTTACAACAGAAGGGCTGATTTCTGGACCAATAATTCTGATTCTAGTTGACAAAGAGCTGATCCAGGTGGTAACCAGCCCCACAGAACTGGGGAAGGGTAAACCTAGGATAAGAACCTTCATTTGAGTATTTCCAAAACAAAGGGTCTCTTTTTACCAGGTGCTTCATGGTAAGTGTAGGATTGACTGTTTTTAATTTTTAATACCTTTAAAAAAGCTAGTCATTAAAAATGCAAGTCCCTTAGAAAGCTTCTCCTGTGCTCTCAGCCAGTGCAAGCCCTGTCCTGGGCGGCACCGAGCAGAATAGACAGGACATGGATGCAGTAGGTCTCCTCGACCCCATCCTTCCAGGCACCTGCACTTGTCATAAAAATACATCTGTGTGCGGGAGTGGGCTGGCTTCTTGATGGCCTCAACAGAGGAACCATTCTCCCAGGTGACGGGCTGTTTACTCTGACGTCGAACCAAATTGGATTATACAGCAGCCGTGACAAACCAACTTGTGGGCGCTGCACTGTTTCTTCTCCCGTAGCGCACAGACCTGCAGTCCCCAGCCTGTATTTTTGTTAAAGGTTATGTTTGCCTTAAACTAATTAAAGCCATTTGTATCAAATGACTGAAACGACTTCCCTTTTGAAAATAAAGAAAATAACTGAAAGATGTTGGCTGCCCCCCCAAAAAAGTCAGAGTTAATTTCATCAACTGACATAGAACTGCATTATTAATTTTATTACATCTAAATGTGAAAATAAATCAGCTCGACCAGGGCTGAAGGTTCATATAGATTAGTCTGCAGAAAGTCAGAGCTGCCTCCGTATGAGCTCTTTGGAGAATAACCAGCCTACAAATGCTTAAGCGGGGGCTATATAAATCCATGGCCACCACATCGGCTGTGCAGGGAATCTGCATAGCTCTTTCCAAATCACCTTTTGCTTTAGCCATGCGGAGCTTTAAGAAACCTAAGGACACGTTTGTGCATTGGGTATACACCCTCGTAAGTATCTGTTCATTTAAATCGCGCCAGTGGGTTAGGTTAGGGTGAATTTATCACAATCATGATTTATAGCTAAGAAAAAATTTTTAAACAGGGTCTTTTTTGTCTCCATACAAATTTATGATCCTTTTGATGTGTTGCTGGATTCTGTTTGCTAGTATTTTGTTGAGGATTTTTGCATCTATATTCATCAGTGATATTGGTCTGTAGTTTCCTTTGTTTGTAGTCTCTTTGTCTGGTTTTGGTATCAGGGTGATGGTGGCCTCATAGAATGAGGTTGGGAGTGTTCCTTCTTCTGCAAGTTTTTGGAAGAGTTTGAGAAGGATGGGTGTTAGCTCTTCTCTAAGTGTTTGGTAGAATTCACCTGTGAAGCCATCTGGTCCTGGACTTTTGTTTGTTGGAAGATTTTTAATCACAGTTTCAATTTCATTACTTGTGATTGGTCTGTTCATATTTTCTATTTCTTCCTGGTTCAGTCTTGGAAGGTTATACCTTTCTAAAAATTTGTCCATTTCTTCCAGATTGTCCATTTTATTGGCATAGAGTTGCTTGTAGTAATCTCTCATGATCTCTTTTATTTCTGCAGTGTCAGGGGTTACTTTTCCTTTTTCATTTCTAATTCTATTGATTTGATTCTTCTCCCTTTTTTTCTTGATGAGTCTGGCTAATGGTTTATCAATTTTGTTTATCTTCTCAAAGAACCAGCTTTTAGTTTTATTGATCTTAGCTAATGTTTCTTTCATTTCTTTTTCATTTATTTCCGATCTGATCTTTACGATTTCTTTCCTTCTGCTAAATTTGTGGGGTTTTTTTGTTCTTCTTTCTCTAGTTCCTTTAGGTGTAAGGTAAGATTGTTTATTTGAGATTTTTCTTCTTTCTTGAGGTAGGCTTGTATTGCTATAAACATCCCTCTTAGAACTGCTTTTGCTGCATCTCATAGGTTTTGGATTATCGTGTTTTCAATGTCATTTGTCTCCAGGTATTTTTTCATTTCCTCTTTGATTTCTTCAGTGATCTCTTGGTCATTTAGTAACGTATTGTTTAGCCTCCATGTGTTTGTGGTTTTTACGTTTTTTGCCCTGTAAATGATTTCTAATCTCATAGCGTTGTGGTCAGAAAAGATGCTTGATACTATTTCAATTTTCTTAAATTTACTGAGGCTTGATTTGTGACCCAAGATGTGATCTATCCTGGAGAATGTTCCGTGCGCACTTGAGAAGAAAGTGTAATCTGCTGTTTTTGGATGGAATGTCCTATAAATTCAATTAAATCTATCTAGTCTATTGTGTCATTTAAAGCTTGTGTTTCCTTATTAATTTTCTGTCTGGATGGTCTGTCCATTGGTATAAGTGAGATGTTAAAGTCCCCCACTATTATTGTGTTACTGTTGATTTCCTCTTTTATAGCTGTTAGCAGTTGCCTTATGTATTGAGGTGCTCCTATGTTGGGTGCGTATATATTTATAATTGTTGTATCTTCTTCTTGGATTGATCCCTTGGTCATTATGTAGTGTCCTTCCTTGTCTCTTGTAACATTCTTTATTTTAAAGTCTATTTTATCTGATGTGAGTGTTGCTACTCCAGCTTTCTCTTGATTTCCATTTGCATGGAATATCCTTTTCCATCCCCTCACTTTCAGTCTGTATGTGTCCCTAGGTTTGAAGTGGGTCTCTTGTAGACAGCATGTATATGGGTCTTGTTTTAGTATCCATTCACCGAGCCTGTGTCTTTTGAATGGAGCCTTTAATCCATCCATGTTTAAGGTAATTATCGATATGCATGTTCCTATTACCATTTTCTTAATTGTTATGGGCTTGTTTTTGTAGGTCCTTTTCTTCTCTTGTGTTTCCCACTTAGAGAAGTTCCCTTAGCATTTGTTGTAGAGCTGGTTTGGTGGTGCTGAATTCTCTTAGCTTTTGCTTGTCTGTAAAGCTTTTGATTTCTCCATCAAATCTGAATGAGATCCTTGCTGGGTAGAGTAATCTTGATTGTAGGTTCTTCCCTTTCATGACTTTAAATATGTCATGTCACTCCCTTCTGGCTTGTAGAGTTTCTGCTGAGAAATCAGCTGTTAACCTTAAGGGAGTTCCCTTGTATGTTATTTGTCATTTTTTCCCTTGTTGCTTTCAATGATTTTTCTTTGTCTTTAATTTTTGTGAATTTGATTACTATGTGTCTTGGCGTGTTTCTCCATGGATTTATCCTGCCTGGGTCTCTCTGTACTTCCTGGACTTGGGTGGCTGTTTCCTTTCCCATGTTAAGGAAGTTTTCATCTCTAGTCTCCTCAAGTATTTTCTCGCGTCCTTTCTCTCTCTTCTCCTTCTGGGACCCCTATCATGTGAATGTTGTTGTGTTTAATGTTGTCCCAGAGGTCTCTTAGGCTGTCTTCATTTCTTTTCATTCTTTTATTCTTTTTTCTTTATTCTGTTTTGCAGCAGTGAATTCCACCATTCTGTCTTCCAGGTCACTTATCCGTTCTTCTGCCTCAGTTATTCTGCTTGATTCCTTCTAGTGTATTTTTCATTTCAGTTATTGTATTGTTCATCTCTGTTTGTTTGTTCTTTAATTCTTCTAGGTGTTTGTTCTTTAATTCTTCTAGGTCTTTGTTAAACATTTCTTGCATCTTCTCAGTCATTGTCTCCATTCTTTTTATGAGGTCCTGGAGCATCTTCACTATCATTATTCTGAATTCCTTTTCTGGAAGGTTGCCTATCTCCACTTCATTTAGTTGTTTTTCTGGGGTTTTATCTTGTTCCTTCATCTGGTACAAAGTATTCTGCCTTCTCATTTTGTCTATGTTTCTGTGAATGTGGTTTTCCTTCCACAGGCTGCCGGATTGTAGTTCTTCTTGCTTCTGCTGTCTGCCCTCTGGTGGTTGAGGCTAGCTAAGAGGATTGTGCAAGCTTCCTGATGGGAGGGACTGGTGGTGGGTCCGCCAGAATGGTTTTGACTTCTGTGTTCTGATTTGCAGCTACATCTTAACATGAGCGATGATGCTTTGGAGCAATAAATGGTCTTTCCTATAGTATTTGCAAAGGGCTGACAAGTTTCCCTTAAAATTTTCATGATAGAATAGTTGCTACTACAATTTTTTTGAAGATCTGGCCAGAAGAACCAGCTGTATTTTGCATGGAAGATAACTGGACCTGGGGCTGAGTTTACACATGTGGGGAGCAGGGACGCAGGGAGCCCCTCTGCTCCTGACTCACAGGGCCCCTCCTGGGTCTCCATCCAGCCTGGGGTGCTCTCTGCCTGCTCAATGGCAGGCAGACCCTGTGCAGTAGACGAGGCTAGTTTAGGACGATGTTGCCCCAATTATTGCTGGGATCCCATTTCATGAGCACCTGCCTTGGCAGACGTTGTGCTCAGCACTATAGTATACTCAGTATCTCTGTCCACAGCCAGAACCTTCATGTGGTACTGCTATGGACTGAATGTTCCTGCCACCCCCCTCAAATTCATATGTTGAAGCTGTAACCCTCAATGTGATAGGATTTGGATGTGGAATCTTTGGGAAGTTATTAGGTTTGATGAGGTCATGTGGGTGAGGCCCTTATGATGGGATTGGTGCCCTTATAAGAGAGACACAGAGCAGTCTGTCTCTCTGTCGTATGAAAACTCTTGGAGAATGTGGCATCTGTAGAGGAAGAGATCTCTCACCAAAATCCCACAGAGCCAGCACCCTGATCTTGGCATTCCAGCCTCCAGAAGAGTCTGGAAAAATAAATGTCTGTTGTTTAAGCCACCTCATCTGTGGTATTTTGTTATAGCAGCCTGAGCTGACTAAGGTATTATTTTTCCTATTCTGTTGGAAAAGTTGAAACTCAAAGGAGGTGAGAGATTGTCCCCATATTTCAGGCCTAAAATAAGTAGCTAAGCTGGGTTTAGACTCCCAGGCCTGCCTAATTCCGAACCCCAGTCTCTGTGCGGAGCCCAACACCAGTCTGGTACCCCAGGAGGCAGTGGCTGCTGTGCCAAACTCCCTGGTCCCTGAGCTTCCCAAACCAGGTGAAGGGCGAGTGTTGTCCCTAACTGAACCCCACTGCAGCTCCCTCCTCCCAGGCCAGGGACCCATTGCTGGGGGAGGGCCCAACCCCGGCAGGAGAACCAGAGGGTATGTCCCAACCACACAGACCCAGGAGATTCCTCAGACTCAGGACGGCTGCTTCAGTTCCGTGGTGGGCAGTGTGTTGAGGGGAGTCTGTGCCCCCCTGTCCTGAGCCCTAAAGTTCCCCAAGATGAGAATCCCCTCCAATGGCTACATCAAACCCAAGGGCCCAGCCACACACCTCCTCTTCATGGGGCTGGACATTGCTAACAATAGAACATGCTCAGTGATCATAATTCCCATTCCAGCAACAAGGGTTTCACAAATCTCCCTTTTATATTACAATTGCTTTAATATTGAATTTTTTTTACATAAATGTTCCTATTCGATAAAATTTAATGATGTAATTTAGAATATGAATATATTTAATCATGCGTTTCTCTTCCATATATAACTAACGGTTATATAAAAAATGTACTTTGAGGATGTTTTAAAATCTGAGGCCATGAATACTTATGCCAAGGTAACTAATGTGTTAAATACGATATCTGAACTCTAAGACTCTAACGCTTAATTTTAGCATTGTCAAAAGGCTCCTAGGACTGCTACAGGCCTCACTTGAGATTCCTTTTCTATGAAATAATAGTAACAGTAGCTAGTAGCCTTGAAAAAATCTTCAGTGTGAAAATAAAATGTAATTATTTTGTTACACGTATAAAGCACTCTATGATATACTATGTATAACGCAGTATGTATAACATTATTTATATTGACAATTTCATATGCCATTGTCCGCGTATTTTTAGCTTTCACTGCTCCTTGTCATATCCACATGGCTGCTCTCTCGCTGGCCTGCGTGGCCTTATCTCCCCACTGGGCCCTGCCTTCTGTCACTTGCCCTGGCACCTGTGGTCCGAGTCCTGTCCCGGATGTGGGTCTCAGCTCTGGGACTTGCTATTCCTTGTTTCCATAAGTTGTTCCCGCCCCCTTGTCCCAACCCCTGTCCATCTTTGGACCCTCCTTCCACCTATAGATTCACCTGCCAGCTCCAGAGGAACCTGTCCTGTCCTCTCCCAGGTGCCCCTGGCCGCAGGGTTGGTTGGTCCTGAGGCCTGCAGCTCACCTGGCTTCACGTGCCTTTCTTTCTTTTCTTTTTTTTTTTTTTAAACGTCTTTATTGGAGTGTAAGTGCTTTACATTGTTGTGTTAGTTTCTGCTGTATAACAAGGTGAATCAGCTATATGCATATGTATATCCCCATATCCCCTCCCTCTTGCGTCTCCCTCCCACCCTCCCTATCCCACCCCTCTAGGTGGTCACAAAGCACCGAGCTGATCTCCCTGTGCTATGCGGCTGCTTCCCGCTAGCTAGCTATTTTACGTTTGGTAGTGTATATATGTCCATGCCACTCTCTCACTTCGTCCCAGCTTACCCTTCCCCCTCCCTGTGTCCTCAAGTCCTCACGTGCCTTTGTTTTCCCTCTACCCACCTTGTACCTCATGCCACCTTAGAGCAGGGCCACACCTGCCACATGTTTTGACCAAAAAATGAAGAAACTGTCGTGAGCCTTTTGGAGCACTGCTGTCACCAGGTGCAGAAATGAGAATGTGGTGACTACTGAACCTACTGGCAGTCACCCCTCTGCGGTCAGATCAGAAGTGGCTTCTGGGGAATAAGGGTACATGGGCCCCCTCTCACGGAAGGACCTGCCCTGATCAGCGGTGTGACAAAACCGTCGCTGTGTGTGCACTGTTTCCGTCACTGTGACGTGCCAATGCAGGTTCTATTCGTCTGCTGTAGATCAGAAATTAGTAACCTTTCCATTAACCTCAAAACCCACATCAAATAAAAGTCTGGGATCCTTTTGCTTTAATGACCTCGGATTTGAAGAAATTGCTGGAAGCCCCCGTCTCCCAGCCCTCCACGGTGGTCTTACTGGTGGTTGGGCTGTGCCTGAACTTCCCAGGTTCCTGGGCCTAGGCTGGCTCGGCCTCCTGGCTGCTGTGAGGCTGACACCCAGGGAAACCCGGGGGACCCAGTGGCCTGTGGAGCGGGACAGGCTGAGCTCTTCACATCCCAGCGCTTTAAACAGAGGAGTCTTGACACCTCTGCTTAGTGCATTCTCGAATAGAGAAGAAGAAAGTTTAAAAATTAACTTAAATGATACCAATTTGATGTTTCTGTGTTTTTAACTGGAGCCAGTCCTGCCCTAGGGCACAGCGTGGGCTGCCACCAGGACCCAGGAAAGGAAACAGAGAGGTTCTCCCCTGGGGCTGCTCACGCGTGTAGCTCCCACCCAGGTGGCCTGGGGACCCCACCTGTCCACTCTGTGACGGGGCCCCGCTCACCCTTCCCACCGCAGGGAGGGCAGGGGGAGGTGTTGCCAGGTGCCCACACAGGTGCCCCAGGGAGAGATGTTTGCCTGGTGTCCCCACGAGAGAGAATCATAGGCCCTCCTCGGTGGGGACCGTACAGGAGCGTGTCCCCAAGGGACCGAAACCAGCGTCAGGGATCATGTCGAGTTATTAAATGCTTGAGTCCAATGAAGGAGTTGGCACTTCTCTCTGGGAGTTGCTGTGTCTCCTCATTAAACAACTAATCTGGGGCTCTTTGTGGGGTACAGTAGGGTCCCGTCTCTTGGTTCTGTTCTTTAACTTGATGAAAGAGACAGCCAGCAGGTGTGGAAACCGGACGGTCAACCTGGCAGCGTTTACACTGAGGCAGATGCTGGGTCCTGAGGGATCTGGAGACACCTGGTAGGTGGGGCGGGGGGAGGCCGCCCCGTGTCGTGTGCTTCCCCCAGAGCCCCAGCGCTGGGGAGACCTCACGTCTGGGGGATGGGGGAGAGTCTCCACGACCAGGTTCTAAATTAAAGCCAGTGCCCGCAAGAGCTGGGGGTCCTGTCCCCGAGGCTGGAGGAGCCCTGCCTGTCGAGTGAGACCCTGGAATCACGCTCAGCCCCGAGGGGCTTCCTTCAGGCCTTTTGAGGAGCTCTCAGCAGTCGTGAGATGCTCATCGTTACATTCGTCGAAGCGCAGCTGATGGAACGAGAGACGTTCAAACTGCAAAGCACGGCATCCTTGTCCAGAACGACTGCAAGGACCTCAGCCAGCGGGCGTTCTCGTTTCTTGCACCAGCCCACGAGAATCTCACCATTAAGCTCCTACGAGCATCGCTCTGGCCATTGTCTGGTTTTAAATTCCATGTCCTATTAAAGCAGGTAACCTCGGGGTGCAGAGGCTGGACGAAGCTTCCTCAGGCGGCCCTCCCGAGGAGACTTCAGCTACGAGGCAGAGTTCTCAGGGGCCCAGGGATGGGCCGAGGTCTGCACCTGCCTGGCGGGGAGGCGTCCGGCTTTGCCATTTTGACCACACTAGGTCAGAACCTCCCTCCCCTGTCACTTCAGTCCCCTGTGGAAGCCGCGATTTCTTAAAGCTCTGAGAGGGACGTGAGGGAGCTTGAAAAAGCCTCAGGACAAAGAGAAGGAAGAGACTTAATAACTGTCCAGGAAGGTAGAGGCGACTTAGGTAAAAAATGGCAACATGCCGGCCCTGTTACTGGAGAGAAAAGGACTACGGCAGAGGGGCTTGGGGGCTGGACGGCTACAGTCTGGGAGCACAAGTGTCATTAAAGACGAAAAGAAACTGTAGTCTGGATCTAGAACGGTCAGACGTCGGTGGAGACGGGAGATATGGGGGGAGCATACAGGGGGTATCGTGGGGAGTCCTGTCCTGGGAGCCCGCCCCCCAGCCTTTCACCTGCCCACCAGCTGACGTTTGTCCCATGCCTGCTGCTCAGTGCCAGCCCCGGAGGTGGCTGTTAGCTGTGGCCGCGGGAGGCTTGCTGGAGGCGGGGGCACAGCGCACACTCCACCCATCACGTGCATGCAGGCCTGAGCGCCCAAGCAAGAGGAGGTGACAGAGCACCCTCGGAGTCAGAAGAGGGGAAATGATAGACCGTAGGACAATTTTCAAAGATGCTGTCCGTGTTTTGAAAGCAATGCATAGTATATATAGTTCTTATAACAGACAACTTATTTTTGATGTCAGCTGTAGAAAACGTCATCACGCTTTCTGCACTCATATGTCAGCTTTTTTTCCATTCTTTTCTGACGTGGGTGGACCAGAGAGTAACCTAACTAAGTAGTGGATTTCTGTGTAATGCATTTAACTGCTGCGATGGCTGGAAAGTCATCAAAATAGTAGTCTTTTCTGTGTGTGTGTATGCCTGTCTGTCTGTCTGCGTGTAAGCATGTGCCCGTGTGTGTTGGGGGTGCACCCTTGCCTCTCAGGTGGATGGGCTCCTGAGCCCCTGGTGCCAGCTCGGGTCCTCAGGGTAACCGCCGTGACAAGCCCAGCCGTGACCCTTGTGACACCCACTTTGGTGGCAGCAGCACTGCCAGGTGTGTGCTCTCTGGCATCCCCGGGACGAGGTCGGGTGATGGGAGGCTGTTTTCCCTCTTTCAGCAGCTGTAATTCCTGTGCTGCCTTGAAAGGTGGGCGTTGCTGACATAACTCAGCCTGGGACTGTGAAATGGATTTATGCTTTTTGGAAAAGATTGAATGCCGCACTTTTGCAACATGCTCTACCTGAAGCAAAGAGAAGTGTTTTAAACGATGGTTCGCAGTCTACAGGAATGCCTATGAAAAATGTAGGGGGGCTCACAAATGATATGCCATTTGCCTGAAAATGATATTCAGTTACAGTGGAGGCTAGAAGGCCTTGTCTAGTTTACTTAGGTGTGAAATGAGATGACTGTTTCTGCTTTGCTTAAGCATCGCAGAAATTATTTTAAGGCAGCACTTACAGGAGACAGTATTCGAGATTAAAATACCATTCATTACTCTCCTTAAGGCATTTCTTTAAGTGGGTGATACGCTATTGGTTCTTGGAGGTGAGAACATTCATGTATGGAGGTGGGGTCACTAGATCGTGGCAGACACAGAAAATGGGACCCCAGCACTCCAGGATTGCCCCTAGCACCCCATGTCCTACACAGGCTTCTCCAGGACTGGGGGGGGGGCGGGGTCACTGGGGAGAAACCTCTGTTTCTGAGCACATTCCCCGGCAGGGTCCCGTCTGTTCACTTCCAGTCTTTGCAGGCGGAGGCCTGTGCGCACGTGGGGTTTAGTGGCGTGGACTGGCTTTGTCAACCTTCCCATCGTGGCCAGTGGTCTGCAATGACCAGGGAACTCAAGTCATCCTGCTGTCCCCCCAGCCTCACGGGCTCCCCCAGGAGGTCACAATCAGGGTCATGTGGTGCAGACCATCTGTGGATCAGGGGTCCCCTTGGTCTAAGAGGAGATGCCCCACTAATTCCAAATTCGTCAGAAGCCACTGTTGGTTTTCAGGATAGAAAAGGTTAACTGTCTCTTCTGCCCTCTTCCTTGGGGTTAATCCATTTCCTTCTTCCCAGCAGGAAACCAGAAGATTATTCTGGCCCTCCAAGTTCACTGCTTATATCTTCTATTTTGGGGGAATATACCCCAAGCAGTTGCAGATGTCCTGTTGACTTTCAGAATCCCAGGATTGGAAGAAACTTAGGAGATCGGTCCATTTTATAGATGAGGAAACTGAGACCAAGGGAGGGCAAACTTTATTGGATTAAAATGAGATTGAATTTCAGAGTCACCTTTTGACTTAAAAGATGTGGACGTGTTTTTATATCTTTTTGACAAGTTAGACAATTTTGACTCATCTGCAGTGGTTCTTTATGTTAATAATTAAGAAAGCAACTTTTAAATGTTTAAAACAATCCTAGTGCTTTATTCAGTATAGTTCTGGGTGTATAGTAATTGTCCCATTACCATTGTATAAGAGCCATCTTTGCTCTGAGGCCTGATACCAGATAACTTTGAGTCTTCACGTCCCCGGGACTCTAAGGGAACAGGTGGCTTAGATGGGGGCTAATGACCAAGAGGTGACATGCTGGGAAGCTGACATGGACCCCTGACCTCAGATTAGGACACAGCAAGCCCACCTCGCTCTTCTTTTAGGGAAACGAGGTTGATTGATTGCCGAGCTAGACGTTTCCACGGCTAAGTCTCGCCTATGAGGAGCATGGCTTTTCTGTCCCCTTTGTTCCACGGGACACGTTTTGCCGACTGTTCACCTTCCAAGGGCTGTTGTGTATCCCCTCCCGTCACCCTTGCCAACTCCTGCAGCATTTTGAGGGAAGGTGCTGTCTGATTGCTCACTCCACTTCCCCCCACTTCTCCCCGCGAACAGCCAGGGTTGTGCTGGATTCTGTACAGGCAGTTTTCACACAGGCCCCCTTTCTTCTTCCCGGCTTCCATGCCACCTTCCTGGGCCTCCTTGTCGCTCAGCCCTGCCAGGAGGAAAAGCAAACCATCTGCGAGCCCTTCCCCTCCCAGGGCTGGGCTTGATCAATAGACCAACCGCCCCCAAAGATCTGACCATCCTGCCCCCCTCACAGGGTGGAAGGGCATCACACATGCCCCTAAGCACTTCAGCACCAGGTCTTCAGACTTGTTGATTCTCCTCACAAACTAGTTCTCTTTGACACCCAAGGGAGCATCTGATGGCAGCATCATCGGGGTTTGTGGAGAGGCCCAAAGCACAGGGTGGTCAGCAGGTCAGAGTGGGCCCCGGAGTGGCCCTCGGGGAGACGTAGCATCAGCTCTTCCAGGACGAACGTGGAGACCCAGGCTATCACGAGAGGGATCTGGGTGGCCCAGCTGAGCCAAGGTGCGAGGCTGCACGAGCCACGGCTGTGAGGGGGGTGGGCTCTTAAGGAAGCCGCGCAGGGCGAGGCCCAACGTCTGTCACAGGCGCTCTGGGGGCGCGTGCGCCGCGAGGGGCTTCAGCGTGATGATCAGGGCCGTCTTTGCAAAGAAGCCGTCACAGTGAGCAGCGCCGTGCATGTAGCCCAAGTGCCAGATTTGAAGAGCTAAGTTTTACAAAGATCAAGTGTTTTCAATAAAGGGAAAAAAATTAATATACTTTCTCAGAATAATGAGGGCATACACGTAAGCAAGACTACTCTCATTGAGAATCGCGTTATGATGGGCACACAGGGCCTTGCGGTCAGTTTCCTCGCACTGTTTTTACAACGTGTAGTATTTGCATGAGGTGAGAAGATCCTCCCATTTCCAGCGACGCCCGATGGCTTTGTTTTCTGTGCGGAGCCCCCGCATCGGCACACGGCCCCTCCCTCCGGGCACGGCCCGTGCGGACTGCGAAGGAGCCCAGACCGTGTGCTCAGGCGGTGGAAAGCTGCTCATTTCTACTCACAGCTCAGGTCTCGGTCCAGCAACTCGAAAGTAGAGCCCAGGGTCATAACCCAGACCCTCCACTTCGTTGCAAATTCAAGCTTTTCTCCCCTTTCCTTGGGCCTTGCCGGGAGGCAAGGTGGGAGCAGGGAGAGTTCAGCTTCCTTTTTGTTCTCTGGCCTCCTTCACAGAGCAGGGGTCGAGCGTCCCAGGTCCTGCGGGCGGCTCTGGGGAGGTTCTGCAGGCTTGGTCTCCTGGGCAAGGCAGTGTCCCTGTGTCCCCGGCCTCTCTTTCGCACAAGAGCTGCTCTGGTGGCCTCTTCAGACGCCACCCTCCGTGGCTCTCTCCTCAGTGCCCCCACCCCGGCGCAGGCCCTTGCGCTTTTCTGGCCGGTGTAGACCTCTTGCTAAGGCTGCCCACACCCAGGCATCCTTGCAAAGCCCCTCTGCCCACCTTGGGCACCAGCCTCCCACCCTGTTCCTCAGCTGCAGCGGCGGGAAGGGCTGGGTTCCAGGACTGCCCCGCGGATGCCCCCTGGCAAACCCCCATTCCCGTCTGGCACGGAGTTGGTGGCTGGTGGGATCAGGGCCTGAGCTGAAGCCCAGACGGGGGTCCCCGGCTCTAGACCTCGTGACAGGCAGGGCTCTGCAGGACGAGTGGGGACAGGGTATCAGAGAACCTGCTGTTGGCCCAGTGGAACCACCCGCGTTCCTCGAGGCTGGGGTGTGGTCTGTTGACTGAGGTTTACTTTACAGCCCCTTCCCCAAGGCCGGTGGTGAAACGGCCCTGTAAGTGGTGCTGCCAGGCCCGAGGCGAGCCTCTGGGTGGTGGTCACGGCTGCCCGGGACCCCAGTGGTCGGCACTTGCCGCCCCCGTGTGAAGGGGATGTGCGTTCCAGGCTCCAGACGCACGCAGTTTGGAGATGTGAGGGCAGCCGGAAGCCGCAACGTCTGGGATCCACGCTTGGTCTGTTTGCCACCAGCCTGAGCTAAGGTCCCTTTAAGAGCCAGGACCAGCCAGCTGGCCCCTGGGGAGAGCCTGCAGGCCAGGCCACGCTTCAGAGTGACAGCAAGCCTGGCTGCGGTCCTAACAACCTCTGTCCGTCCATCCATGTCCGTGACAGGTGGAGGCGGGGCCTCAGGGCTGGCTCCCGCGTGCTTCCGCCTCGTCCAGACGCAGCACCTCTGTGGGGACTGGACTTTTGGTCCAGGTCCAGAGCTGGCCCCGGGGCACTGCTGCATCTCTGAGGTACAGTTGTTAGTGGGGTGCCTGCTCCCTCACCCAGGCTCTGGGGCGACTGCCCTGCAGCCTGGACCTGGCTCTGCAGCCACTAGGGTGCCAGGTACCGATGCCCACCGTGGCACCATGGCCGGGCCCCAGGTGGGAGCCAAGCCCAAGCATGCACACACACACGTACACACACGTACATTCGTGAGAACACACAGACGCGCACACACACAGACACATACACACACGTACATTCGTGAGAACACACAGACGCGCACACACACAGACACGTACACACACGTACATTCGTGAGAACGCACAGACGCGCACACACACGTACACACACGTACATTCGTGAGAACACACAGACGCGCACAGACACAGACACGTACACACACGTACATTCGTGAGAACACACAGACGCGCACACACACAGAGCGGTGCTTATCGTTCTCTCCTCCCTTCCACTGGGAAGGAGAGACCCTGGGACCTGCTCAACTGTGTTGCACAGACAGGAGCCCCAGGTCAAGCAATCCCTTCCAGACCCTTCCAGGGTCTCCTCGGTGAATTTATCTATTTGTGAGGCTGGTGTGTTTAGGTGGCTTGGTGTTTCTACTAATCCTTGCTCCTAACACCCTGGTTAATCTTGCTGTCCGTCACTGCCCGCAGACGTCTGAGGCTACGCAACGTCTTTGAATAAGATGAAGCCTAAGTCTGTTTTCATATCTGGAGTCAGGTTGTTTCCACTTTCCCCTCCCTCCTCCCAGACAGTCACTGTCTGCACAGTCAAAGCACTGTGCAGGCCACCCATGGGGGCCAGAGTCCACTTTAGTGATGGGCAAACAACGGTAACGGGAAGTCTGGCCAGCATGGACCCCCAGCCCCTGTTGGGACAGGGCTCAGGGTGGCCCATCACGGCCACTGGCTGTTGAAGCCTACGGAAGCCTGCCTCTGCTGCCCACATTGGCCCCCTTGTCAGGGAGACCTGAGTCCTGTCCATTGTGACCCACGTGGCCTGGTCCAGGATGCGTGCGTGGCCAAGTGCTCCGTGGACAGTGCTGTGCAGGCTCAGATGCTGTTGCCACGACCTCACCATGGAGTCGCAGTGGAGGCGTGGCCAGCACCAGTCGGCACAGCTTCCCGTGGGATGCACCGTGCGCACCACCACTCTGAATTCTCCAAGCCACTGTCTGTTCTTGTTCAGTTTTACAAACTGACAAGACAAACAGATGCTAACGACGGTTGTTTTGGCCCCGCAGATAAAAGCAGAGAGCACAGCCGGGCGCCCTGCCCGCCGGCCCTGATGCTGCACAGGGAGACGAAGAGCCCGGCAGGAGACAGACCAGCCAAGGTCAGTGGGCTGCGAAGATGTGAAACCCCGGGCTGGGGGCTGCGGGACCCGCACGGCCTTCGTCCCTGTTTTCCCACCTGGCTCTCGGCAGTGGTGTTTTGCGGTCCCCTGGGTGGAACAGGGCCGGATCCAGCAGGACAGCTCCAGAGCCCTGAGGAAGGGAAGGGGCATCCGGGAGCCGGGCAGAAGCAGCCTGGCCTTCCCTTCCTGGTCTGGGTCCAGAGCTTGCTGGCCAGCACTGCTCAGAGGAGTAGTGACCCTGGCCTTCTGGGTCCGCCGCCCTCACATCTCAGCAGGCACGGGCACGGGCACGCGGGCAGCCAGGCCGTGCAGTTGGACGCCCCTCAGGCGAGGCTGCGGTCTGCGTTTGGTTTCACTGTTATAGGAAAACCAGCACATGTTTGTGTTTCCTGAACGCATTAGAGTCTCAGGTCCTTCCCTTTGCTCGTCTACCAGACGGCATTTTATAGACTGTGAACGCGTTGGATACATTTCTCTTCCCACGACTAACCCAAGAAATCAGCGTTTGTCGCTGCTTTTGAAAGTCACAAACGGCACTTTGGCCTCTGGCCTGATCTGTCAGCTACGCTGCTGGCCTCTGGCCTGCCCCAGTGTCGTGTGGACATTCTCTCTTCCTTTGCTGTTACCAGGTGTGTCTCTGCCTCAGCCTGTTACGTCCCCGTTCCCGCTGGTTGTCCTACCGGTTCCCTGTTAGTGACGTCCCTGGGCACACACTCACCTGTGGGCCACGCCTTCCTCCCCATCGTTAGTGCCAATGCTGAATGGTATAAATGGATCACGAACGTTAGTGCAAATTAAACTGTGCTCCCTGATGTAGGATTTCTCTATAAGAATTAACATCCGTGTCAGAATTACATGTTTATTAAACAGATCGTCTTTCTTCTGTTTTAGCTACTTTCTTTATCTCTGGGCTCTGTGCCTCTAATTCACTTTTATTACTTCAGTGTGGAAGGGGAGTTTTATGCCATGATTAGCCTTTTTTTTTTTTTTTTTTTTTTTTGGGTTGCGGGGGCCTCTCACTTTTGTGGCCTCTCCCGTTGCGGAGCACAGGCTCCGGACGCGCAGGCTCAGCGGCCATGGCTCACGGGCACAGCCACTCCGCGGCACGTGGGATCCTCCCGGACCGGGGCACGAACCCACGTCCCCTGCATCGGCAGGCAGACTCTCAACCACTGCGCCACCAGGGAAGCCCATGATTAGCCATTTTTATCACCCACAGGAAATCATAACCAGCGTGCATCTCAAGAAGACGACCTTGGTAATTAGTGAGAATTACCAAGAGAACCCCAGCTTTGCCAAATTGAAATGTTAGTCCCCATCAGAAATCACGTCCCACCGTATTTACTTGAATAATTAGTGGGGGAAATCTAGTACTCAGAGGCCCCTCGTTAGGTTTCAGTCTTCAGTTAGCTCCATAGTGAACATCCCCCCTCGTTTTTCTGCTTGGATTAGTCATGTGAACTCTGGTCTTGATATAATCATATATTTCTAACACAACTGTTTCTGAATACTCCCAGTTATGCTATTTTCTCACAGGAAACAAAGACTTTCTACCACCCCAAAATTCTACAAAAAGATCGTTCCTCAACTGATGAACTTAGGGATAATTACGTAAATTACAAATCATTTAGTCAGTGTAATTGTACGTCACAATGAATGAAGGGCCCCAGGAAGCCCCCAGGAAGAGACCAGGATGGACAGGCGTGAAAGAGATCACCCCTCATGTCATGGATCTTACCTGTCTAACCTTTAATTGATGCGGTTCCCCATGGTCCTTGCGCAGAGGCCGCGCTAGACCTGGTCTGGATGAGCTCTTCATCCCGGCCCTTCCCATCCATCCTCTGCCTGGCTCTGCCGGCACTGGCCGTTCTCTCCTGATGTCGCAGGCTCGACTCCCGAGTGAACAGGAGGCAGGTTCACCCCGTTGCCTGTGGTTTTGCCGGCGTTCACGTGACTTGTTTGGGGGTTTTCCTACCCTTATAGACCCTTGGTGATCTTTTAACTTTACATTTGAATTTTATGTTTCAGTGCTCTCATAACGTAGCACTTTGCTCGCTAACGATTCTGTTTCAAGGGAGGTCGGGACGGTGGGCATGAGCGCTGGTCCCGGTGTGGCCCTCGGGGGCCCTGGAACGAGCCTGTGGACTCCTGTCCTTGTGCAGCCGGCCTGGCAGCGGTGCCCACATGGGGCGTGGCAGCATTGGCATCCTTGACTTTGAATCATTCCCACAAATGGCTAACCGTCTCCTCACCCACACCGCCTCAAAAGCACTGACGCTGATGATGGTAGAAACAGATCCTCAGAGTTTAGGGTGACATTTAATTTTTTTAAAACGAATCTAGAGCTTTGATCGCTCCTGACTTTCTCAGCTCAGAACCTGGCTGCTGCGTTGAATAATTATGCACTAGTATCTTTTAATCTCACCTGATTTTGTGAAAGAGAGCACAGTCCTTATTATACTGTTCTAAATTTGAGATTAAAACCATGGAAACAGCTGGTAGAAGAAAAAACAGTGTTTCCTCACCACTAGAATTTATTGTGCTATTACGGTTTCATTTCTTTCTTATAGCTGTTCCAAAATTGAGATGGCACTGACTTTAAAAAAACAAAAATTCCTCATGGTAATTCTTCAGTTCCACCTGTAGGAGTTTGGTTCTGTTTCCCTTTGTTTAAGAAAATCTTGATACATGTCGTATATCAGTGCAGCTAAATAAGTTCATCTGAATCTTGGATCCGTGTTTATGTTGGCGTCATAATTGCCCATGTTTTCTAATCTCAAACAACTTCTGTTTCTCTCCAGATTCTGACCATAATGAACAAGTGTTGATCATAATGATCAAGTGTTCCAGCCACAGTTTTGTTTTTTTTTTTTTTTTAACTTTAGGGAATAATCTTCATTTTCTTCTGGGTGATGTCATATTCAAACATTCTTTATTTTCTACCTGAAGACAGAGACAGAGTGATTTTCAAACCCAGCTGTGCACCACAGTCACCTGCACAATGTAGAACACGCCCTGAACTCTGCCCTCACATGGATTCTCTAGAAGGAGGGGGTGTGGGGAGTCACTGCAAGGACACAGGCTTGTCACTTCCCCTGCCTTCAAGGGACGGGACGGCCCAGCCCAGCCACACCTGGGACCCTCACTGCTCCAAGGTTCTCTGCCGCCGAAGGCAGTGTTTGGCCGTAGAGTGACTCCAGCCCCTGGGTCAGCCCATCTCCAGAGACGAATCCAGTGGGAGTTTCTGCCCCCAAGACACTAAGGCATCTGGAAGCAAACTCCCAGCCACCACCGCCCGTGTCTGTTTCTACAAAAGCAGGCAGCTGAGCCCATTTGGGATAATTAGAGGGAAGCCTTAGTCTGAATCACTCAACGCGGTCAGTGGTACCATTAATTCTAAATTCTCATGTGGCTGCCGGGTGCCATTAGCTGGCTCTGCTGAGCAGGTCATTACCTAATAGCTGCTGTGGGCAGGTCTGTCTGCAGAAGACTTGTTATTCTTTACTCGGTTGCCTGTAGCTGAAGAGGACTGTTTAATTTTTTTAAAGTTCTCTCCTTCTCTCTCTGCTGAAAGGAGGTTCCATCGATCCTAGTGACGGGCGAAGACAGAGCGGCCAAAGGCACAAGACCCGTGGCCTCCACCCCGGTGCCCGGATCCCCCTGGTAAGACGCCCGGAGGCCGGGAGCCCTGTCTGATCCAGCATTTGCTTGTTGTCACCAGAGAGAAATGCGTACTCCGTCAGTAATGCTGTTTTAAAAAATTAACTTGCAGCTCCTGGCAGGCAGCTCTCCACACTGTGGCCACCTTCTGCCGAAAAATAGCATTTAAGTGATAAGTTATCCTGCTCGAATATATTTGCAAATATGTATTCAAATAGTAATGTTGTTGCATATGTATCCGTGAAAGGCAGTGTCTGAAGAGACGGCAGCACGCCTTGAGCTTCAAAGGCCTTTCCCTCTACTCCAAGAAGAGCGTAACTGAATAGCTGTTAATTAAAGATGTGTCTGGCTCTCCGCAGCTGCCCTGTGAGGATTCCTGATCTTTGAGGACGCCACACTCAAAGCGCCCTCCACGAGGGAGCCACTGGCTTTGCTTTTTTAAATGTCCTTTTATAATGGAGTAATTTGGAAGCAGAAAAAAAGGTTATTATAGTAAAATCAGCTTTAAAACCTGAAGATTAGATTGCAGGATACAGTTGGGAGGAACAGCTAATTTAGAGAACAGAAGTAGAACCATTGGCATCGTTTAATGCACCATCAGGGCGGAAGCAGCAGCCGTCCGTGGTCCCAGGCTGTGGCATTCGCCCTGCATGCTGTCCTGAGTGACGTCTGGCATCTGTCCTGCCCTGCAGCCCTGCCCCGGTCACCTGCTCACTGCGAGAACCTGTGGTCTTAACTGGACAGGCGGGGCACCCGCTCCTCTGGTCGGTCAATGGTCGGTGTTGCGGGCACCCGGGGGCCCCCCGCCCTCTGCCTTTAACTGAAACGCTCGGCACCCTGGGGATGCCTCACGGGTCCGGGCTCCCTGTGCTAACACTTAGTGACACAGTGTTTCCAACGCCTACAGAGTGTCCTGCAATTAATTCAGTTGGTTTCTGACACCAACTCCTGGGTTAGCCAAAACCCCGCAGGCTGAGTGAGGGCTCAGTCCCACCCCTCTTCCCCTCCTTCAGACCCAGCTGGCTTGCCGGCATCTCTGCCCAGCTGATTGCGAACTCAGGGCTTCCCACGACCTCCCTTCGGTTTGAGAATTTGCTAGAACGACTCACAGAACTTAGAAGAGTGATTTACTTATGATAGCGGTTTTATTATAAGGACACAACACAGGAACAGCCAGGTGGAAGAGAGGCACAGGGCAAGGTGTGGGAGGGGTCTCGGGGCCCCCATTCCCTCTTGGGGGCATCACCCTCCCAGGACACCAACGTGGTCACCACGTTCAGCCTCTCTGACCTGAAGGAGGTTTTATGGACGTCTTATTACTAGGCACACCCTCTCCCCTCCTGGAGGGCGTGAGGTGAGGCCACAAACCAACCCTCTCGACCCGTAGCGGGTCCTTCCGGGCCCAGCCCCGTCCTCCAAGAGTCACCACGTGGGGCATGGGAGCAGACTCGAGTGTGCTCAGAGGGGCTCCTTATGAGTAAAAACAGACGCCCAATCACTTAGCTAATGCCAAGGGCTTTAGGAGCTTGGTGCCAGGAACCAAATGGGGGACAAAACAAAATTAAACTGTTTATTTTTTATGCTGTTTGGGGTCTTCTGAAACCAGACTCCTCACATGTGTTTCTAAGGCCAGCTCACTTTGCCACAAATCGTACTGGGGGTGAGAATGAATTCAGTGCGGGCGCGTGGCCCCGTTACTGTGTATGTGATGCTGCCCTTGGGGATTATAACTGGGGAGAAGACGTGACCTTGGGCCCGAGAAGCTTCTGACTGTGGAAGCTGTGGTGTCAATTCCTCAACAGTACTGTGTGACAGCACAAAATGCTTCCTGAGGTCCTGGAGTCACAGCGTCCTCGTCTGCCGCTGCCCCTCTGTGTCACAGCGTCCTCGTCTGCCGCTGCCCCTCTGTGTCACAGCGTCCTCGTCTGCCGCTGCCCCTCTGTGTGGGTCCTTGGCCTTGAATTGTTAATCAGGCTTCCAGCCCCGTGGCGGCCGTGGAGGGAGCCACCCTCTCCTGACTTACAGGCTGTCACGCGGCACGAGCAAGGCGTGCGCAGGGCAGGCGTGTCCAGGCCGCGGTCCGGACTTTCAGATGAGGCCGTGCTGCGCTTTCTGAGTGGGAGTTAGGCCCGCCGGCCGGACCTGGGCATCCTTCCCACCTCTGCTCCCCTATTTCCCTGCCTTCCTGACTCAGTCCCACCTGAGCGAGGCTGCCCGGCCTCACTGAGCAGCCCGGGGTAAAGGGTGCCAGTGTGTAAAAAACCCCACACCTGGGAGGCTGGGTCTGTGCATCCCCTGAAAAGTGGAAGAGGGACCTGGACCTCGCAGGGAGCAGGGGGGCGTAGGGGCAGCACCGGACCGGCTTCTACTGCAGCCTCCCTCCCTCCCGACTGGGGGAGGCTGTGTGCAGCGTGGTCTGACGCGCCCTTAACCTTGGTGTTGCACCCACGGAAGCCTTGGTGAGGACACGCCCTGCGTGACCGCAATCTGCCTCTGGGAAGAGCTCTTCTGCCCTGGGGGCCGCACCTGTTGCACCCAGTGAGCTCGGGTCACCCACCACGACCCCGTCCAGGGAGCGGGCTGGTCGTCAGCCTGTGCCTGGGGTCAGCCAGCTCCTCAGGAGACGAAGGACAGAGAGACCTCCTGGAGGTGCGGGAGCCCAAAGCACTGCCTCCTCCACCTGTCATCCCCGCCGGCCGTCGCAGGCCAGGAAGCTTGAGTTCGCCCATGTCTGTAAGGAAGCCCTCGCCCAGACCGAGAACGTGCCAGGGACCCGCTGCCTTTAACTCTCTGGTAAGCAGGGATTCACAGTGGGGCGTCCACGCGACAGTGCACTGGGGAGACTGGGGGAGGTGACTGGGTCTGTAAGAGTCAGTGAGTCCAGGGATCCCGGCGGGTCTCCAGGTGCTGTCAGAGGCTGTGGTGACCAGAGGAGGGGGCAGGGCCACGGGAGGGCTCGGCTGTCTCCACCGAGTGGGTCTCCACCTCTCACGGCCGAGCGCCCGGAGTGCCTCTCTGTGTCCGAAGTCACTGTGTTCTTCCCTTGACAGTGCGTCCTCTCCATGGAGGTCCCCAGCCGGTCAAACTCCGGGCCCGCTCCCGCCGAGCCGACCCCCATCTTGCCCTCTTAGGCTGGCAGGGAAGCCAGCGCTCAAACTTCCCTGCAGTGAGAGACCCCCAGGTTGAGGAAGCTGGACTCTGCAGCGGGTCCCCGGCACATTCTCTGCCTGGTTGAGGGCAACGGCCGGTTGATGTAACAGCAGAGGAGGAAACACTGACTGTTCCTGAAGGCGGATTCTCCTGGACGCCCCGGGCCTTGGTCGAGGTGGAGCCGCCCGGAAGGCGTTTGTTCCGTGAAGATGGCCTGGGGTCCTGGACGACGTTCTGATGTGAGAACAAGCCTCCTGCGGGGGCCACTCTCTCCGCAGGGCTGCCTGACGCTTCTGTGCTGTCCCCTGTCTCCACCACTTGAAAATGGGACCATAAGTTCATGGTCAATGACTGAGGGCTGGCAGGCAGCATCTTTCAGGAGCTACACAAAGAAGTTAAGGCAAGTGGGGTCTTCA
This sequence comes from Aethalodelphis obliquidens, assembly GCF_003676395.1. NCBI lineage: Eukaryota > Metazoa > Chordata > Mammalia > Artiodactyla > Delphinidae > Aethalodelphis > Aethalodelphis obliquidens. Next base: position 43,858,017 of record NW_020837955.1, on the reverse strand, counting down.
GGGGCTCAGGTGGATCCCCCCCTCCAGGCAGCTCCCACACTGCCAGGGTCTTGGGGCCCTTCCAGACGCCTGTGTCCCAAGCTGGGAGCTGAGGACCTGCGGGTGCTTCTCCTGCACACGCGAGGCGTTCCTGTGGCTGGTCACTGCCCTCATCTCCAGCCGGCAGGTTATCAGGTCACTAAACGCACACTGGTGTCGGTGGGCGCGGCAGCCGGAGGCGCCCAAGCTGGAGACCAGGCTTAGAGGGTGAAAAACAACACGCCGGTGTGTCCTGTGCTCTCAAGGCCCCCCGAACCTTGACCTCACTGCGGACGCAGGTTGTGTGGTCCACCCGCATGGAGCGGTTCTGCAGCACACCAGCTGGGTGTCCCACAGGTCAACCCATCTGACACTGTCAGACCCTACGTCCAGGGCTCAGACCCACAAGACTGTACCCCCTCTTCAGATGCCGAGTGAAAGTCCAGGCTGTCACCGGTGCTTCTGACCGACCAGCTCTAAATCACGCTTCGAAGTGCCTCCTTCTGTTCAGTTAATTTGCTAGAGCGACTCACAGAGCTCAGGAAGACCGTCTACTTACTAGGTCGTCGGTTGTTATTAAAGGGTGCAACTGGGGAGCAGCCAGATGGACGAGCTGCACAGGGTGAGGTATGAGGCAGGGGCTCAGAGGTTCCGTGGCCCCTCCAGGCATCACACTCCCCAGATCTCACATGTTCCCCAACCTGGAAGCTCTCCAGTCCTTGTGGGGTTTTATGGGGGCTTCATCCCATAGGCACGGTTGATTAAATCATTGGTCGGTGGTGACTGACTCACCCTCCAGCCCCTCTCCCCTCCCCAGTGGTTGGGGAGGGGACAGAAATGTCCCACCTTCTAATCACAGGCTTGGTCCCCTGGTCACCAGCCCCCTTCCTTAGGGACCTTCCCAGAGTCCCTCACTGACATGAACTCGGGCGTGGAGGAAGGAGCCTGGGATGTGAGTAGGAAGACGCTCCTCCCACCTCGACCCCTCCTCCCTCCTCCCTTGGGAAGAGTTTAGGAGCTCTGCGCAGAAACGGGGACGGGGACCAGATACACATGTCTGGGCATAAATCACGATATCCCAGGAGGGAAAGTGGGAGCGAGGTTTCTACTCTCCCTCAAATCTTCGTGTCTGCGGGCCCCAGTGTGCCTCACCGTGAAGCCGGGGCTGCTCAGTCCTTCCAGGTCAGCCCTTTCCCAGGGACAAAGGTGGGCAGAAGGAGGAAAGGAACAGAGAGCAAAGGACACGGAGGTGCTGCCTTTTCAGCTCAGAGACCTCAGCCCTGGGGATGTGACCCAGTGAATGTCCTGCAGATGGGACACTCCTCCTGGGACAGGGCGCTTGGGGGCAAGCAACAGGTGCAGAGAGGGACCTAGGTGTGTCTCTGTCGGGGGTGGCAAGGCATGTACCCCTCTCCCCACTGGGCTGAGATGGACGCTTGGAGAGAGAAGCAAAGATGACTTCCATCTTGCAGAACCCGTGAACATCTGGATTTGCAATGTGAAGGTGAGTGCAGGGATCCTCTTGTGTGACAAACCAGCAGTCCCGGATCCCATGCGCTAAAATCCAGATCTTCCTGTAACAGGGCTGCTAAGCATGGATGCTTTGTACTGGACCTAACTAACTCTGGTGCGCTAATTACGTCCTCTGGGATCTGCGGACAGATAAAGAGAAGAGGGAATGTGGCAACCATCCAGAAATTTTACAGCGGTGATTAAAGCAGAGGAACGTATACATATCACTTAAAATGTGCATAAAACGATACATAAAATTAATTTTGCGTGTCACAGCTGGCTTGGTCTAGCCGAGACCAGCCATAACAGGTGGATAAGCAGATTTCTCTTGGGGAATCACGTTTATTTACCTGGCCACCAGCTCCTTGCTTCAGTCCCACACGTGTCCCTACGGCACAGGAACTGGGGTTTTTGTAGCCTAGCTAGGAACATGTGCCGTGCTAATTGTTGCCACTCCTCTATCTCCCAGGTAATAATCCCCTATTAAGTCCCTAATTAGCTCCTCTCTTCCCTCGCTGGAGAGGCTCAGTGGGTGGTGAAAGTAGGAGGTTGTGAATGTTTCCTACACCGTGGTCCTGGGCGCTGGCTCTTCCCTGCGATGAAGGTGTGGTGTGGGCATCCGTGGACACAGCCCCGGGTGCTTACAGAGTCAGTGCATCCCCGAGGCAGCGAAGGTACAACACAGACCCATCCAGCATCGGGGGAGAATTGGCCCAAGTCAATCCCCCAATGGAAAGCTTCTTTCTTAATAGCCAGGCTTGGAGCCAGAGGGGCGGGTACCCAGGAAACTGAGATGCTGAACTGTGTCCACCTGATAAAGAACATGTGGGGCCTCGCGTCAGGGGGACTTTTTGGAGCGCATGTTTCCCTGTGTCTGAGTGTATCCGATTCTTCGGGGAAGGACACCTGCCCAGCTGAGCCGTCTGCCCTCAGCCCAGCATCAGGTGGAGGTGACATCTATCAGCATCTGCCGGGGCTGAAAGTTGAAACTCCGTTGCTCTTCACCCCGCAGCAGCACAGGACGGGGCCCGTTGCCCGCAGCCAGGGGCCGGGACACCTTCACTCACCTACTTCCAGCTGCTTCTTATTACCCAGGCCCTGCCGCTGCCGACCGGAACCTTCTCATGTCTGGCAGACCCCCAGCTCCAGGACCTCAGGACGCCCTGCAGAGCCAGTGGGAGGACTAGGGTGCGCTGAGGCTGGTCTCTCACAGCCTTTGGGGGGTTGCCCTGGGGCTGCTCTCTCTGCGCCCATGGACGCATGACCACCTCCCTGCCTCTACGTCCGAGGCTGCCGGCTTCTCAGTAATTCTCGCTGAAATACCCTGTCCCCTGTGGGATGGAGTCACATTTCCCACGTGGGCAGATCCTAGTTGACTGCACTTTCTCAGCAGGCGCATCGCTCCCTGGGTCCTTCAGCTGCTGTAGCGATGGTGGTGCTGGGTTTGGTGGGACCGGGTCTCATCTTTGAAAACCCAGAGTGCAGGTCTTTAGGGAAGAGGGAGGTGGTGGGGGAGGGTGGCCCGTCCCAGACACCACCTGCTGCCTTGCTTTCGGAAGGTCTTCCTGAATACTTAGTCCTTCCTCACCTTTGGAGTCTGTCCTGAGTCGGGGTCCCCAGAAGCAGCACCTGGGACAGCGCTCTGGGTGCCTGTGAGTTACCAGTTACCTGAGGAGTGATTTCCAGGGAGGGGGCAGTGGGGACGCAGGGCAGGAGGGGGCTGGGCTAAGCGAGGATGTGGTCTCAGCTGGAGGCCAAGCCTTGGGTGCCTTGGGCCATGAACACCTGGATTTGTTCCATGCTTTCACCCCCTGGCTGTTAGGGGAGGCGGCCCTGGGGTGGGCGTGGTCTCCAGGTGAGGCAGTGACCCACTGAGCACGACTCTCCGTAGCCCAGGGCAGACCAGCTCAGGGGGCTGGGGGCGGGTGTGCCTGCCCATAAGGTTGATCCACAGGGAGGGCACCGACTTGACCATGACTGGGGCCCTGGACCGAACTGGAAAATTCGGAGACAAGGACAGAAGCTAGAATACAAGTCAGAAGGGATTTAAGAAATCACCTGGGGCTAGAGCCTCGCCCACTGAGGCCCAGGAGACTGAATTCGCTGTCTGAGCTGTTGAGACACAGAGAGACAGAGCCGTCCTGGAAGGCAGGTCCCCACGCCCTTGGGCTCCTGCGTGCACGCCCCCGCCCCCAGCTCCCCTCTATGACTCTTAGAGGAGGGAATAGACCAGTCAGCTGTGGGCATGAGGCTGCTGGGGGCTGGGCTGTGAAGCCCAGATCTCTGGTGTGTGCGTGTTTGTGTGTGTTTGGGTGGTGGGGACAGGATGACTTCCTGCCAGGATAGCGGTACCTGTCAGGTGTATCAGCTGCAGAACTTCGTTGTCCTACAAGTGAGGTCAGGGGTCCTGGGGTCCACACGGCAGCTCCTAAATTTTTCAAGTGTATAGACAGGGATGCAGGGAGCCAAAGATGCTTCTAGAAGTTTTCACTCGGGCCAAGTAAAGTCAAACATCATGAAAAAAAAAAAAAAATTCAAGCCAGACTGTTACGAACGGAGCCTGGTGGCTGCCAGGAGCTTTGGTCTTGGAGCAAATCTTTCCAGCCACAGCCCAGCCAAAGAAGGCTTCAGAAGCCTGAATTGGGCGAGTGGGCAGCTGCCCTTGTGCCCCAGACAAACCTGATTGATGCGCTCAACAGGGAGGGGGGTGCCCGGGTGGGACCTGCCATCACCCCTGTGCTGCTGCTGGTCTGCTCGCCTCTTACTTGACATTCACTCAGGGCGGAGCTATACGTAACCTACAGCACAGCATAATTACCTGCAGCTTTATACTCGATAAAAACGTCTTATGCCAGCTGAGTTCTGCACCAAAAGACACGCAGCTTCCTCCAGGCCCCGAGAGGTTACCTGTCCCCTGCCTGGGCTCGCTGGGGCTGGGGGCGATCCAATCCATAGGCAGGGATCTAGTCCAGTTTGCCAGCGTTGCCCCTCGACTTCCAGCCCCTGTGGGCCCAGGAGCCGCCCAACGTCTAAGAAAGGCGGGACCCTCGTGTCTTGCCTGAATTTTCCCACAGCGGTGAGCATGTCAGAACAACACAAATCTCCATTCCAACCCCCGCCTATGCAGATGATGGAATGAAGGCCACAGAGGGTGAGGGTGGCTCTCAAGATCACCTGAAGGTCAAGGGCAGGTCTAGAGCTGGAGGGTGTGTCCACCGAAGACGCGGGTCGTGGCCTTCCACCTGGCTGACCAGGCCAGCAGGGGCCAATGCTGTGGGCACAGTGCTGGGGTCTGGGTCTCTGCTGGAGGGAGGCAGGCCCGGATGCTAGCACCCAGGACGGAGAGGGGCCAGAGGTGAAGCGCGCTGGGTAGTCTACCATAGACTCAGAGCTTTCATCTCCACAAATCTGTCATCTCATTGCTCTGGAGGTCAGAATCCAACACGGACCCCACGGAGCTGAATCCAGGTGTGGGCAGGGCTGGTTCCCTCCGGAAGCTCCAGGCAAGGATCTGGTCCAGGCCTTCCCAGCTTCTAGAAGCATCGGCATTCCTTAGCCCTTTCCTCTAACTTCAAGGCCAGCAGTGGAGCATCTTCCAATTTCTCTCTCCCTCTACCCACCCACCCCAGGTGTGTGCGTGTGTCTGCCTGTCTGTCTGTCTTACTTCTGCTTCTGTCCTCACACCTTCTCTGACTCGGACCCCCCCCCCTTTTCTCTTATGAGGACCATGTGATGACACTGAACCCACCTGTACAGTCCAGGCTACTCACCCCATCTCAAGATACTAACTTAATCACATCTGCGAGGTCTCTTTTGCCATGTAAGGTAGCATTCAGAGGTTCTAGGGAGTCAGATGTGGACCTCTTCAGGGCCATTATTCGGTCCACCACTCCCATGAACCTGGCCTGGCCGGGTAGTAAGTCAAGCAGACCATCTCAAGGTCATTTCTACGAAGGAACTTGGTCTGTACAGAGTTTCCCTAACATGAGGCTCGTCCCCTGAACCCTCTGTCCGGCCTGTGGGAAGTGGCCGGCTGGGCTGAGCATGGAGATTCAAGGGTGGAAATGATTTTCTCTTTGGGAAGCAGAGTGGCTGTGCTGGCTCAGATGCAGAGAGAGGGCAGACACCCACGTGTGTCTGTCTGGTAGGGCCGGAGCTGGTTGCTGGGAGCCCTGGCACCGCCCAGAAGTGTCCCTGATCAGTCTCCCCCTAGAGAGTAATCAAAGATCAGAGGGTTTCAGGTCACGTGGACTTGTCCTGCCCCTTCCCGCAGCTTCTGAGGTGCCTGAGGAGAGTCCTGGAGCTTTCAGGGCCCTCAGAGGCCACTGGGGGAAGCTGAGGTCCGGGAGGGGGAGAGGCCTTGCCCAAGAGGAATCTTCTGGAAGGCCCAGACCAGAAACAGGTACAGAGCTCATTTCTCTGCACCATCACAAGACTGGTCACAGGACACAGCCAGAGGCCAGTCTGGTGGCCTTAACTGGCCTTGTTTGTTGGGACACATTGAGGCCAAATCCGAATTCCTGTGTGCGTTCCCACGTTACAGACGTATTCCTTAGGAAGGAAGCGTTTCCTTTCTTCTGTTTTTCTTTTCTTCACTATTTTTCCTTTGTAATCCTTTTCTCCTCCCTGATAACCTTTCACAGATAAGAGGTCTTAAAATTGCATACTATTCCTTTCGGAGATTTTAGAATCCTACACGTGAAAACGCAAAGCTTAATTCCCTGCTCTTCTGAAAACACACCAGGCCTGAGCTGAGGCTCAGGCTGATTCAAGCGGCCCATGTGCTACTTCTCTGCTGCAGAGGGTGAGCTGCCCGCCTGTGTGGGCCTCCAGGGCCTGTGAACCCTGCCGCACGGGCAGCGCCCAGCTGGGGAGGTTTACCGGGCACCACGCTCCATGTTATTCGGTCCCTGGATCCAGGGCCAGAGCGGGAATTCCGCTAAAAGGAGAGAGCTGGCCTACAGGAAGAGCTCAGACCTCCTGGGGTCCGGTTAAGCCGCTCACTTCTCTGAACTTTGGTGTCCTTACCGGTAAAATGAAGGTGAGGACGATGTCTACCTGTGAATCAAATGAGATCACATATGAGAAATAGCTGTAAATCACCCTGAAAGCCAGACATGGCTACTGTCATTCATACTTTGCGTAAATAACCTTCGCAAATGTGTGGATTTCAGCCCTGAAGGGCTTTTTGAGGCAGGGCTCATGCCGAGGGTCTTCGAGGGAAACTTAGAGGAGTTTCTCGATTCACACAGGTGTGTGGTCTGGACGGGCGATGACCGGGTTTTCTTCTTCAACCCGACGATGCAGCTGTCCGTCTGGGAGAAGCCGATGGACTTGAGAAACCGCGGGGACCTCAACAGGATCATCGAAGACCCTCCCCACAAGCGCAAGCTGGAGGCAGCAACAAGTAACTAAGAGACGGGCCCTGTGAGCCCAGTTTTATGAGAGTCTGAACTGTACATTCCCAGTGCGCGTGAAAGGGAAGCAGGGTTCTCCCGGTTATGTCGGCTGTTGATTTTGAAGGAATCGTGTTCCCTGTTTCAGAATTTAGTCATTAAGTTTCTGTGGTGCTTTCTGCAGAAACACTGATCCTTCCAAGGGGGAGGCTCTGGCTTTCTTTTTTTTTCTTTTAATTTAATTTAATTTATTTATTTTGTATACAGCAGGTTCTTATTAGTTATCTATTTTATACATGTTAGTGTATATATGTCAATCCCAATCTCCCAGTTCATCCCACCCCCTGCCCCCGCTTTCCCCCCTTGGTGTCCATACGTTTGTTCTCTACATCTCTATTTCTGCCTTGCAAACTGGTTCATCTGTACCATTTTTCTAGATTTCACATAAATGCATTAATATACAATATTTTTTTTCTCTTTCTGACTTACTTCACTCTGTATGACAGTCTCTAGGTCCATCTACGTCTCTACAAATGACCCAATTTCATTCCTTTTTATGGCTGAGTAATATTCCATTGTATATATGTGCCACATCTTCTTTATCCATTCGTCTGTCAATGGACATTTAGGTTGCTTCCATGACCTGGCTATTGTAAATAGTGCTGCAATGAACATTGGGGTGCATGTGTCTTTTTGAATTATGTTTTTCTCAGGGTATATGCCTAGTAGTGGGATTGCTGGGTCGTATGGTAGTTCTATTTTTAGTTTTTTAAGGAACCTCCATACTGTTCTCCATAGTGGCTGTATCAATTTACATTCCCACCAACAGTGCAAGAGGGTTCTCATTTCTCCACACCCTCTCCAGCATTTGTTGTTTGTAGATTTTCTGATGATGCCCATTCTGACTGGTGTGAGGTGATACCTCACTGTAGTTTTGATTTGCATTTCTCTAATGACTTTCTTTTCGCATGAAGTTACTAACCTGGGGAAGCCCTCTCATCTGTCAGCCACTCAAAACTTCCTTTCCAGCACAGACATTAGCCTGCATTTAACTTTTTTTTTTTTTTTTTTGCTTTTAAAATCTGTTTTCTACTCTCAAATTAGCGTGTACTGGTTAAACATTTTAGAAAATGCAGAAAAGTCTCACCTTTCAAGCTCACGCATGGTGGTCATTTTGATGTACTAATTCCTGTTTGGTTTTTTTCCTCCAGCATTTAATTTTTGTTCCAAATGTCATAGGAACGCCCCTTGAGACGGCATGCCACGAATGGGAGCACGTAACCCTTCCTCCTCACACACCCACTTCAGAGCTTTGTATGAAATCCATCCGTTCCTTATTTGAAGGGATGCTTGATTTCAGTGGAAGTGCATGTGGAGAGGAGAAAGATTCTTCTCAGCTGTAGAGGAATAGGATGCTCGCAGAGGCTGACTGTTCCCGATGATGCCCCAGCAAATCTCGTTTCCCCAAGAGTCAGAGGAGAACACTTAACATTTTCAGAAAGGATCCTTTCCGATTCGAGCTCGTACATTTTTAATCAGCTGCTGTGTTGGGAAAGGCCCACTCCCTGAGCGCAGGGGTTGAAACGGTACTGGCTTCACTGGGGAAACTTGAGATCAGCAGTTCTCCCTGATTGACCCGCAGAGCTTGGCTGAAAGGCCCGGACATAGGAGCTTGACCCCTTGAAGAAGCGTTTGTTTATTTCTGTGGGTGTTTTATTGGGTTTGCAGTGATATTTTTGATTCCGCCTCAGGTGGGGCTAACACAGATGACAGAGACCAGCCCCCATTTTTAGTGAGAGCCAGAGGTATTTGAATGGAGATTTAGGAAAAGGTATCATAAAAGTTTTAACATTTTTATCAGTGCTGAAAGACATGGGAAAGGTTGTTCTTGCAAAGCTGGTAGCAGTTTGCTAGGATGGAGAGATTGGCACGGTTAATAGGCCCCCCCACTTAAGATAAAGAGTAAACCCCTGTACCCGCCACCCCACCTGCTGCCAAGAGTCAACTCAGGTCAACTGCTATGGAGAAGAAGGAACGTTCTAGGTGCACATCCAGCTGAGTCTGTAACACTGAGCTGTGCTCAGGGACAGTAAGAATTGGGTTTGCGATTTTGTTTCCTCCTTTGATTCAGTGGCATCCATTTTTAAAAGGGGTGCTTTGCATGCTGAATGGAGGCTTGAACCCCAAACCCCTCGCAGACACCCATATCCCAAGGCCCTCACTCTGGGCAAGAGAGAACAGCACACCCTGGGAGGGGGTGTCCTGAGACCTACAGACCTCAAGGACAGTCGGGTGCAGTTTGTTTTGTTTTGTTTTTTGCGGTACGCGGGCCTCTCACTGCTGTGGCCTCTCCCGTTGCAGAGCACAGGCTCCGGACGCGCAGGCTCAGCGGCCATGGCTCACGGGCCCAGCCGCTCCGCGGCATGTGGGATCCTCCCGGACCGGGGCACGAACCCGCGTCCCCTGCATCGGCAGGCGGACTCTCAACCACTGCGCCCCCAGGGAAGCCCTGGGTGCAGTTTGTCACAGCCATGATGTTTATTTTCTTGGTAGACACAAACAATGCAGGCAGATTCCTTGCTCCTTTCTTCTGCTGTCATTCTTGGAGATAATTAGGTGCTGTTTCTTTTTCTTTCCCAAGGCCTGGAAGGAATGAGCAAGGAAGGCACTCATTAGCGGTCAGCATACAGTTGTTGGCCTGTTTCTCTCCTCTGGACCCAGTCGAGTCAGGGCTGCGAGAGCAGAGAGGGGTCTGCAGAGTCCCCCACTGAGTCTTCTGCCCTTTCAAGGCTTGTGAGGACTGTACGTGGAAGACAGCGTTAAAAGAGTAGCAGGCATGTCAGAAACGCGAGGAGTTCATTTGAGCAAAAATCGATTCCAATCCCACAGCATCAGGCTGGACGTGGTTAGAGCCTGGGAAGGCTGACCTGGTGAAGGTGCAGAAGCAGAGAAAGGAGATCACCTGACGGGCGGCAGGTAAAGCCCGGCCAGCTGCCGAGCCTGGTCCTCCTTAGCGTTTCCATCGATTTGTAGCCTTGAGGCTTCTGCTGGCTTAGATGTTGGTCCAATGGCCTCCTTGTATAATTAATTGAATTCTCTGGATCACAGATCATGGCTCCACTTCACTCTGCTGACCTGAATCTCATTTTACACTTAAAAAGGTGGAGAATGGAACCTTAAATCTAACAGACACAACCGGAAATGCCTGATTCTCAGAGATTCAACATATCGAGTCATTTTGTGTGCCGCCTTTATAATGGCGGCCCCTTAACTACTCTATCTCGATAGATGTGCGATTGTAAACTTACAAGCAGTTACAAAATGAGCTGTAACCTTACTTACTCTTATAAAAAGAGGAAGACACTGCCTTAAACCAGTGTATTTTAACCTGAATCTTAAAGGTATGCAAATGACCTCAATTCTCAACTTGCCCTTGCGGAGTAGAATTGGCATTTAAATGCATTACTTCTAATTTCCTGAGAGCCACTCACCTCAATTGTTCTGTTTGCTGCGAAAGAGGACAGGAGGTATTTCTGGAGGACTAATTAGCAAAGAGCAGGCAGAGTGGGTGACCTCAGGCCACCAGCAAGGGGCGTTTTTCCCTGGCTGGTCATCCATCATGATTCACCCAATGATTTGACCCTAATTTTTATAAGAACCAGCTCTAGAAGAGATTGTTCTCAGTGTAGAATTTTGTTTTTCACATTTTGTTCAACTCTGAGTCATTATAGATTTGAGTATTAAAGCCTGTTTCTCTCCTGAAATGGAAGCATTAAACATTCCAGTTGATATTGATTATTTTTCAATAGACAAATGAAATAAATGAATTTGACAAAATCACTGCCACGTTTAACTGCTAGTAGGTTTGAAGGGGCGTGTGTGTGTGTGTGTGTGTGTGTGTGTGTGTACTAGGAATGTCAGCTGTGGAAGGGAGAGCTAAGAGTGTCAGACAACTACGGGGAAAAGGATACCGGGATGCCAAAAGTGCTAAGCGGTTCATCATTCGGCAACTAAGAGAACAGTCGCCTTTTTCTCCACTCTGCTTTCATTGCTGGGAGGTTCGGACGAAGGCCTGAATTATTTCCTAGTTATCTTGCAGTACATCCAGACTTTTTAGGTCTCTAGCAGACACACTGTTAGTTGGGAATAAGGGCCCGTTGAGCTAACGTGAAACGAGAAGTACCGCCTTCACCCCGCATCCGTTCTCTGTCCTGATGCTCTCGGGGCTGCTACAGGCCCTTCAGCGTGGCGGGTGCCACACCCATGCGTGTTTCTCCGCCAGCTTCAGCGTCTCTCAGATCTCTCAGCGGCTCGGTTCTTCCACTGTATTTACCTGCAGCGCCAAAGACCTCTCTTCTGAGCGACGGGGAGTGTAGACTGAAGGAAAACGGAAAGTTGTGAGTTAACGTTTTATTCGGGGACCTACTGAGGACTGAAAGCCAGGGGGACAGCCTCTCAGATGGCTCTGAGGATCTGCTCCAAAGAGGCCAGGGAAGGAGCCAGCGTACGTAGGAGGTTTTGTTGAGGAAAAACAAAAACGACACACACATTTAATGGAACATCAAAGATGTTCCATTAAACATCTAATCATAAAACAAACAGCTAATCATAAAAACCAGACATCTCAAGTTAATGATTCCAGTGCTTTTCTGTGGGAAGATCCCTGAGTCTGGGCTCATTGAAATCATTCCTTAGATATGCATCTCAACTATCTAGGGCCTGTATCCTGCTTTTCTCCATCCTGAAGTCCCCTCAGGGCCCACCATCAGGACAGCTGCTGTGGCTCATGGCTTGTCAGCGGTCAGACAAACATTCTTCGTTGACTGCAATGGCAGGCGACCTCTTTTCTTGTCCGAGGTAGAAATCTCCCTGCAGTCTGGCTGAGGCACCTGCTGCCTGGTCCCCTGCACCGTACAGAGCGGGGTTCCGTCCCTTCTGCTGGGAGGGTTTGGCGCAGTCTGGTGGGTGTATCAGAGGGCGATCAGATGAAACGCCTGTGGGCCAATCCTCTGGGGTGGGGGAGACAGGAGACGGGGACAGAGATTAGGAGGAGTGTCTCCCAGCCCCTCTCTCCTGACTTTCATCTCCCTCGGGTGCCTCCCAGTGGATGAGGAGGACAGGAAGCGGGGCTGGGGCAGGGGGAGGTGAGCGTTGGGGGGGGGGGGGAGGGCCGGGGGGGGGGGCGGGGAGGGAACCTGCAGGGAAAAGGGGCGCTTGTTTCCTCATGCTCACCGCAGCCGCAGGAGGTGGGCACCATCTATCTCAGCTTCCTTTTGCTGCTGTAACACATCATCACAAACTCAGTGGCGTAAACCAACACCAATGTATTACCTTCCAGTCCTGGAGCTCAGAAGCCCAGCTTACGTCTCACTGCTGTTGTTGGACCTGCACTCTTTCCGGAGGCACTAGGAGAGAACTCGTTCCCCTGCCTCTTCCAGCTTCAAGAGGCCCCCTGGTTTCCTGGGCTCCATGGCCCTGCCCACCGGCTCCAAAGCAGCAGCAATGCACCTTCAGCCCTTTTCTCTGGCTGAGTCTTCCGCCTCCCTCTTCCGCTGTTCAGGGTCCTTGTGATGACACTGGGCCCTTCTGGATGGCTTAGGCTCACCACCGTCTCAAGGTCGACCGGTTAGGAACCTTCATCCCCCTCGCCTCGCAACCTAATGTATTCACAGGTTCCAGGGATCAGGTTGTGGACATCCTTGGAGGCCATTATTCTGCAATCCATCATCTTTATACCTGTTTTACAGAAGAGGGAATTAAAGAAAGAGACCAACTGACGTGCTCAAGGTCACACTTCTATCCAGTGCGGGACCAGGGTTTGCCCCCCAGAGGGTCTGACTCCAGATCTAGCTAAGGAGGGGCGGCCTTGCCGGGCATCTTACGAGCATACGATAAAAAGGAGCTTCTGGAAATCGTTTTGCTCCCTGTGCCTGACACAGGACAGTCAGGTGCGGGGAGCCTGGCGCTTCCACGTGGCAGGAAGTCACTTGGCCTCAGTTGCTCTGTAAACATTTCAGTCGTTTATATTCAAGACAAATGTACATTGACAATGACATGCATTTCACCAAGGAGGACATGAAACCGTCCCTGTGAGCAATCCCAGCTAGGACTTGTGAACGGGTCACGTTCCCGAGCACTGTTTGCCCAGGGACGGTGACAGTGGGACCAGGTGCCCGGTACTCCAGAAGACCCAGGACTGCTGAAAACGCAGATGCTGGGTGTTCTCCAAAGTGGCAAACAGGTGCCTCGTTGTTCATCCGCGAGGACTCAGGTGGATGAGAGGGGCTCTCCCCATGCAGAAGTCATCTGCCCTGGCTGTGTGGGAGGAGCCCTGACCATCACCTGGGACCTGTGTTCCATCCACAGCCCGCCGCCACCTGGCAGCCTGGCCTGCGCCTCCTCTTTGCACAATGAATGAACCAGGTGGGCAGAGCACACGTTCTCTCGGCAGGGTTCCCAGCTCACAGTCTCAGGAGCTGACGAAGGTTTCAGCTCAGCGCTGCCTCATTGGGCAGGCGACCCACTAGGGGTCGATGACTCGCAGAGACCAGGACGGAAGCACTGCATCATTTTGTCTGCTAGGTTCCCAGACTGCCTTGTTTGCAGACACCCCGGTGAAAGGACCGAACTTCGGCCGGAGGGGCCATCCCACTGCTATGACAGCCCCATCTCGGGCCAGCACTCTTTGTGGGCTGTGAGCATTTCCAGGGGTGGAGAAACTTTGAGGTCTTGTTCCGCTGAGCAGACTGTGCATTTCTTGAATATCAAGGCTATTTGACCCGCTGTCAGTCTTTTCAGCCAGATGTTTGCAGACGCCCCTAGAACTTCCCGAAGATCTCAGGTCACGTGCTTTGCTCACGTGTGTTAAGGTGGAAGCTCATCTGTGTTAAGGGCATACGGCTCCCCTGGAAAAAGCTAGTGAGTCTGGAAGCGGAGGAGCGGAGCCCACTCAGGTGATGGACGCGACCCCGGCCTTGGTGACCAGCACCTGCCATTAAGGAGTGAACTTTGGACTCGCGCAGTTCACAGGCCAGTGCGCCACTGTTCCTAGGTCCCCGGGGGCAACTACAGCCCTGGACTCTTCCAAGTTGCATCTGCCTGGGGCACAGGTGTATGCCGCATACCAGGGTTCTCCTCTGAATGCAAACATGCCCTCCCCCAACAAATCCACTCCTGCAGTTCTCCAGCAAGTTTAACCAGACATTGTGCCCTCCCTTCTGAGAGAGGGGACCGAACATAATAGGGGTCATCACCTCCACTTGCCCAAAGGAAGACATTTGACTCACAGACTCAGAAGAGCTTTGACCACCTGCTCCAGCCTCACTGTATGCTCAGTGCCTTTTTTTTTTTTTTTTTTTTTTTGCCGTACGCGGGCCTCTCACTGCTGTGGCCTCTCCTGTTGCGGAGCACAGGCTCCGGACGCGCAGCGGCCATGGCTCATGGGCCCAGCCGCTCCGTGGCACGTGGGATCCTCCCGGACCAGGGCACGAACCCGTGTCCCCTGCATCGGCAGGCGGACTCTCAACCACTGCGCCACCAGGGAAGCCCGCTCAGTGCCTTTTTTTAAAAAAATGTACATGCCTTTCCTTGCCGGTTAAAGGCATGAGACAATAAATTTTGAAAATAGGTAGATGTCTGTGAGTATGTATTGAATATATTTTTAGTAGGACAGCTGAGGAATTGACATGTTGCACTTTCTGCTTTTCACCATTGTGGGTATCTTTCCGGCTCCCCGTGTTCTGAGCCCCGCTCCCCCCATAGCCCATCTCTCTTCTCTCTCTTTCTCTCTCTCCCCCTCTCTCGGCTGGATACCCATGACTCTTTCCAGTTGGTGGACTTGTAGGTCATCTGTTTGTTCATGCAGATGCTGATATGAACACCTTTGTCCACATATATTTATCTTAGGAGCATTTTTACGAGTACTTTTCTTGTATAAATTCATATTACTGGAATTGCCAGGTCAAAAGGTACATGCATTTTACTTTGACAGATATTTTGCTAAATCGTCCTCCTAGAAGATCACCCAGTTCACATGCCCACTAGTAGACTCTGCCTGTTCTCATAAGCACTGTACATCATCCAATCTTAAGTTTTTAGACCCATTCATTGTGTCAGTTGGCATTTCTTTAATTGTGAGTGAAATTGAACCTTTCAACTGGTTGCTTGGCCATTTGTGTTGTTCTGTATTCCTGTGAAGTGTGTGTTTGTCTTCCGTATTGAATTATACAGTCCTGTAAATCAAGGAGATCAATATTTTGTCTATAGTGTGATTCCAATATTTTTCTTTTGATTTCTTTTTCCATCAAACGAATTGATCTTGAATTTTTTCCTTACTGTGGTAAAACACGCATATCATGAAGTTTGCCTTTTTAACCATTTTTAAGTGCACAGTTCAGAGGCATTTATCAGTAATACCTTCACAGTATTATGTAACCATCACCATTATTTCCCATCTTTTTCCTCCCCCAAAACAGAAACCCTGTAACCGTTTATTGATAATTCCCCTGGTAACCTCTCTTCTACTTCCCATGTCTATAGATTAGCCTGTTCTATATGCCTCATGTAAGCGGAATCATGCAGTATTTGTCCACTTGTGTCTGGTTCATTTCACTTAGCATAACGTTTTCAAGGCCCATCCGTGTTATAGCACGTGTCAATGCTTCATTCCTTTTCACAGCTGAGTAGCATTCCATTGTAGGGTAAACCACACATTGTTTATTGGTTCACCTGCTGATGGACTCTTGGGTTGTTTCCACTTTTTTGCTCTTGTGAATAATGCTGCTATGAACGTTGGCGTACAAATGTCTGTTTGAATCCTTGTTTTCAGTTCTTTTTGGTGCATACCTGGGAGTAGAATTTCTGGCTCACATGGTAATTCTATGTTGAACTCTTAGAGTAGCGGTCAAACCTTTTACCACAGCAGCTGCCCCATCTTTCATTCCCACCATTAGTGCCCACGGGTTCCACGTCCTTCTCCATATTATTTGCCAACACTGTCTTCCTTTTTAAAATTCTTATTATTATTATTTTGTTACCATCAGAGTGTGTGAAGTGGTACCTCATTGCGGTTTTGGTTTCCATTTCCCTAATGACTCCGTGCTGAGCACCTTTTCATGGGCTTTCTGCGTGTCTTCTTTGGAGAAAGGTCCATTTAAGTCTTTGCCCGTTTGTAACTGGGCTGTTGTTGTTTTAGTTGTTGTGGCTGAGTTGTAGGGGTTTTATATATATCATGAATCCCTTATCAGATATTTAATTTGCAAATGTGGTTCCCATTCTGTGGTTTGCTTTTTCACTCTGTTGATAGTGTTCTTTTATGCAAGAAATTTAAAATTTTTTATTAAGTCCAGTTTATCTATTTTTTTTCTTTTATTGCCAGTGTTTTGGTGTCATATCTAAGAGACCATTTTCGAATCCAGCATCATGGCTTTTAGCCCCTACGTTTTTGTCTGAGATTTGCATAGTTTTAGCTCTTAAGTTTAGCTCTTTCAGCCATTTTGAGTGAATTTTGGTACTTGGGCTTTTTCCGAGATGGATGCTGTCAAATTCTTTTTTTTTCATGTGAATGGACCATACTTTCTTTCTTATTTCTTTGCATGCTTTGTAGTTTTGGTCGAGATCTGGACTTTCTGAGTGTGACGATGTGGCAACACTGGCAACGTGGTTCTCCTACTCCTCAAGGGTTTCTGATTCCTGCTTGTTGAGGGTTGGAGCCGCCCATTTGTGACTTTTCCAAACTAGTTTGTGAAAATATTTATGTATTTATTCGGCTGCACTGGGTCTTAGTTGCGGCATGCGGGCTCTAGTTCCCTGATCCGGGATCAAATCCGGACCCCCTGCACTGGGAGTGCAGAGTCTCAGCCACTGGACCACCAGGGAAGGCCCTCCAAACTAGGTTTTATGTGTGTATTCCTTGCCACTTTCAGTCCCCAAACTGAAGTTTCTGTTCCGTTGTCTCTGAGGGCAGCTGAAGGACAGCAGCCTCTCCCGCAGCCAGCACTGCCCTTGATGTTGAAGCTTCCAGAGTTCTCAAATACTTGACTCCAGTCACTTTTCCAGTTCAGCAGCTGTTTTGGTGGAGGGACGGACCCGAGAGTCCCCTATTCCACCGTTTTTCCTGACATTCCTTTGGTCTTGTATTTTTAAAGGCAGTAAATTTGTGTTTTCCTTTAGGACTTCTGAATTTTGAATCTTGATCAGGAAACTTCACTCGTGATAGAATTCTTCAAAATGAACAAAAACACCCTAGAAAATAACCTACATCTTTATAATTGTGTGACCTCATGTAAAAACAGTATTTCTTCAGTTTTCCTGGCTTGCCTTTGGTCTTCCCGAGTGTGTCCTGTGCGGGGTGTGGGGAAGGGCTGCCTTGTCTACACCTTAGTAAATGTCTCGATGATGATGTCTCTGCGTATCCGCCTGAAGGACAAGCAAACACAACCCACTCCTTCTTCAAAAGCCAGCCAGAGCCAGTGGGGGCCAGGAGGGGCATCGTAAGGGAGAGTCGCAGCTCCTATGTGGAGGGGTGTCGGCGGACTGGAGGCTGAGACGGGAGAGTGGGAGCCAGGGTAGATCCAGGTGGAATGTGCTGAGATGAGGGGCCCGTGGGACACGGAGGTGGAGAGCCGGGCAGGAGCCGGGGAGGTAAGTGTGCCTTCTGTGGGCACAGCAGAGAGGGGATTGGCTGTCGGCGCCATGTATGGGCGCGTGGGGAGAGAGCACGGGAGTGAAGAAGAACGCCCGTCCCCTGCCGTCAGCTCGGTCACTGCAAAGGTCTCTCTCTAGACCACTGGTTCTCATCGGGGCAGGGGGTGGGGCGAGGCTCTGTCCCTTGGGGGACATTTGGCAACTACTGGAGGCATCTGTGGTTGTCAGTACTGGGAGGGGTGCCGGGCATCTGGGGGTCAGAGACCAGGGATGTTGCCCAATACCCTACGGTGCATGGGACGCCCCATCATCCAGCCCCACGTGTCGCTGGAGCCAAGGTGGGGAGAGCCCCACTGGAGAGCCCTGAAAGGCCCACCTGGGCTTGGGCTCTCGCCGAGGGAGTGCTCACTGGTCCCACAATGCTGTACTGGGCAGGACCCGCTGTGGACGGGCCGTCGGTGGGAAGAGGCCACCAGAACCCAACCCTCTCAGCTCGCTGCAGCCCCACGCTATGCACCGAAAGCGAACCAGAGAGTAGGTGGGGGTTGGAGCCGGAGCAGGGGGGCATTGCTGGGATTTCAAACCGCGCGTATGGAGAACCGTCAGGTTTTGTAGAAAGAAAAGGTGTGGAGGGCTTTGCAGTCGTGGAAATTCATATTTTTTCCCATAAGCTTCACATTCATTATGAGCTCATTACAGAGCGTCCTCAGGAAGGACGTGGGTTCAAGCAGTCCTGGGGGACGGGGGCAGCGGGTGAGGACATGGGTCACGCACTGCAGAGCCCAGAACCTTGCCCCTGTGCCCACACAGGACGTGGTTATGAGAAAGCGGTTTCTTGGGGAGGACAGACACAGAATACAAAGCAGGCAGGGAGGCCGTTGTGATGCCAGGGAGTGTTTGGACCTCATTCAACCTGTCAGCACCAAAACAATGATGCTCTAGAACCATCTTTATACTCATTTTTCCTCTTTCCTTTTGGAGACAGATATGAAACACCAAAGCACCTTTTTACTTTTTCATTCCGAAAGCTCATCTAACATTTATAGGGCCAACCTCTTCAGGGTGTAAGTAGGGGACCCGACTTCAAAATCAATTTAGCTTTTAGAAAGCAGACTTGTAGACAGCAGTGGTGGGCACGCCGCATGCAGGAGAAATCGGGTTCATTGCAGGAGACAAAGCGGGGAGTCCGGGTCTGTGGTTCAAGCACAAGGACATGAAGGCAGCGTGGCTAGCAGAGCTGGTCCAGGGCCTAAGTCCTGTGAGGGGTGGGGCCAGGTGGACGCCCCTTCCTCCTCCAGCCCTTCTGGAAGGTCCAGCAGCCTCTACACAGCCAGCAGCTAGAGATGACTTCTCTGCACCAAAGCACATCAGATTTCTCTTCTGCTGAAATATGAAAGGGGTGCACCCTGAGAGCGTAGTTACAGGATTTGAGGTCCATCTTTAAGGGAAGTCTGTTTTCTTAATTTCAAGATGAGTCTGCTCGAAAGTGATGCTTCCCAATGGTTTGTCAAAGCCACAGGCTCCGTGTTAACAGGTGACCTTGGCTTTCTTTCAGCCACGCCCGGCGATGGATCAAGTTCCGAAGACGGCAGGGAAGACCCACACGTGAGAACCAAGAGGAATCGGTAGGTGGCCACATGCTTTCCTGCGCACCTTTCTCGAGGGATGACTAGGTGGTGGAGGAAGAGGAGGGATCACTGTGACTCTACTGACTGATCCAAGGATGGGTCCAACCCCTCAACAGAGGGCGGGAGGCCCCAGGTCTGTCTCAGCAGAACGTGCTCTGGGTGCCCCGGGTCTACACTGGATGTCCTCTCCCCTCCCCTGGCCTCCCCGGGGCCACGTTCACCCCTAGCCTTGCTTTGGGGGCCCTGAGGAGTGGACAGAGCACGGAGGTGAAGGTGGCGCTGGGTGGGCGGTGCGTTGTGCGTCTGGCAGCCCCGGGCTGGAGGTCCAGCTCCGTGTCTGCCTTGCTTAGTGACTTTGGGCAAAGTAATTTCACTCCAACATCAGGCTTCTCATCTGCAAAGTGGGTGATGCCCTGGTGAGATGTTGCCCGTGTGACTTCCTGTGGCCCCAGGAGAATACGTTCTCCATCCAAGTTCGCTTGTTACGGTTTACCTGTGGCCACAGCACAGGAGGGAGGGAACTCCGCCCCTTCCTTTCAGGCCGGGGGCGGGGAATGGTGGTTCCCGCTTTCCCCTCCCGGAAGGCCCGGTCTGTGGTCCCTTTCCTACTGAGTTCTACGTAAAGGGGTAGAATTCGGGGTCTGTGTGTCCAAGTTCCCAGAAGGGGGAGGTGGGAGGCACGAGGCAGGGAAGGAGGAAAGCGAATCTAAAACAGGACCCACGAGGCCACTTCCTGAGCCACCGTGGTTCCGATGTCCCGGTGGGAATGGCCCTCATCCCAGCCTAGCAGTGCCTTCAGTCCTGTACCGGGTGCCCATTTATCAGCCCCCATCATGGGACACCCCAGGCCTGCGGCAGGAATCCCTGAGCAGCTGTCAGGATGTTTGCACTGTGCGTATTTTCTCTTTAAAAAAATGTACCTTAGAAGAAGTCCTTTTGCAGTAGCAAACGTTCGCGGTGATGGAGCAAAATGCAGTCTGGACTCAGAACCTGTGCCCGTTCTCACCTCTTCCACCCTTGCCCTGTGGCTTCCTGGTGAAAGATGGTGGGAGAGGAAGGGAGAGAGGAAGTGGAGGCAGGGCTGGCAGCCAGGGGTCAGGGTGCCTGTGGAGACACAAGCCTACAGAATTAGTCCTAAGTGGGTACATTATTCCTTTTATTTCAACACCTTTGGCCTTTTTCCACTGTGCACTCCTCACAAAACTGTTTCGCTGACCAGGGCCCAGGTATATTGTCATTTTAACTGGTACCAAGCAGACACCACAGAACTTTCTGGAAACAATGCAGGGAAGGGTAAGCAGTGTCCTTCCCAAGACAGGAAGGCAGTCTGGGTGGAGGGTGGGGTCTCCTTCCGCGGGTGAAGGAGACCAGGGGCAGCAGTTTGGCGGGACCGGGGGCTCCCTGCGGTGCTGGAGCAAGGTACCTCCCACCCAATCGCCCAGGCCTCTGTTTTTCTGCTCCCCCATATCCTCTGCTTAGACAGTCACTTTTGGGGTCAAAGGACACTTGCGTGGGCCGCAGGGGATGGACACCAAGTGTCTTCATTGGGGACCAAGGGCTCCAGGAAAGGAAATCAAGCGTCATCTCTTTATTGTTATGTTCACACCCTGGTTGTCAGCTAAGCCAGTCTCTGTGATCTTTGGATAAATGTATATAATTTTAAAAACAAGATGAGCTTCCTGAGGCACGAGAGAAGCAGCACTCTGGCCATTACTGGATGCGTTCTGAACTCGTGCAGGAGGGAGGTCTCAGCTAGCTCCAAAGGAGTGGGGATGTCTGCCTGTATCACCCAGTTTTATTCGTTTTCCCGTGCGACTGGCCCCAAACTCTGAACACTTGGCATTGAAATAATGTCAAAGGATTAGTCTCGGTTTTCATCACCTGAAAGACTTCTTCCATGATTCAGCACTGACTCTGAAACCAACACGGGTGTTTGCATGAAGCTTTTGGCCATCATATGATTCCAAGCCCCCTCGGCCCTCAGGTGCCCAGGCACCTGGCTCCCGCCATGGTTCAGGCCTCGGTCCCTGGGTCACTCTGTTCTGCCACTGAGATCCAGGGGGAAAAGGTTTCAGTGGAAGTTGGGGGATCTGCACTCAGGGTCTGGAATATTCCGTGAGTCCTGGTCATTCACTTCTGAGCCGCTTTGCACACTGCGCCCGCTCTAGGGGAAGCCTCGCCCTCGTGTGGCTTCTTCCAAAGCTGCCTCCCAGCCTGGGCCTGCGTGCCCCTTGCTCAGAGCTCTTCACTCGGGTGCACGGACACCAGCATCGTCTTGGCACTTTTGTCCTTTTGGGGAAGGTTGTTGTCAGTAAGCCCAAGGACTCCTCAAGCTTCCAGCTGCTTCTGGGCACTTGTATTTAGTAGACGCTGCCTAACTAGTAAGAGGCCAGGCTCCAGAGGACCCGCAAAAATCAGTCCATTTTGACCTTCCCTTTCGTATCCATAGTGTAATTTTTCACATCAGAAAGCACTTAAATGCTTCTGCAAATTATGACTCTTCAGCGGCCGTATCCTGGCCTCTGAACTACAGGGCACATTCTGGACGCAGCTCTGTGCTCCCTGCGTCTTTTCCACACCCTGGCCCAGTTCATGTACATTTTGAACATTCTTACACAGATGGGATTAAATCAGCTGTGCGTATGATTCAGGTCCAAATGATAACTTTTCCTAAAGTTCCCTGGGAAGGGAAATATGTCACAATGACAAGCTTTCAAATTCCCCAAGTATCTTCAACTGCCTGGTAAGCGCTGTTCCAGATAGCGTGTTATTTACTGTTTAATGTAATGTGTTTGTGACGCACGATGGTGTGTCTCCCCTGGGACCGGAAAATGGATGGTTTGCGTCTCCCCGTTCTGTGCAGTGCCCAGGGGTTCGGCTGGTTTCTGACGTGTAGGTTGTTTTTGCTTCAGACCTGCTTTTCAAATGTGCTGTCTACTTAAAGAATTTAGAATTTATTTCAAATCATTGAGTTGAATTATTTGAAGGATTCAGCAAAAGTATGTCATTTGGTTTAAAAGCCAGAGTGAAATGATCACTCTTTACAAAACCCGTTAGTAAAGAAACTGTCAGGGGTACGTAGGGCTTCCAGCCCCTTCACGGGGTGCCAGTTTCTGCCGGTTGCCGAGCCAGGGGATTCCTGCTAAACTAGTGGTTTTCTGTAGTGTGACAGGGTGCAGTTACTTTTTTGAGTTTTTCAATATCATCGGCCCCACGGCTTTGGAAATGTGTTTATGTTTCTAGGCCATTGGGTACAGGAGCCTTTTACGGTAAGTGACTAAAAGAAATCTCCTGGCTTGGAACATTGTTTATTGTGGTAGCGCGTGAACTTTGGGGAAGCCCCGCTGATGGCCTTGGATGTAAGGGGTAAAGCTGACCTTCTACAGTAGGTGCTTCCATGGAGTCACATACAGCCACGGCTGGAGACACGAGAGCGTGGAATTAGCAAGAAGTGACCTTGTGGCCCTTTTCTGCTTTCCCCAAATACGCCCTCCATTACTCCCCTCTTGACAAACCAAGGTGACCAAGTCACACTGAAAGCGTGTCCCCTGGACCAGGCTGCATCTTTAAGGATTTGGGGGCAGCCTGAGGAGGTAGTCCCCAGCCCCCACGCCCATCTGTGACACCGAGGTGCCCTCACAGAGCTGTGAGGCTATGATCCATCCACCTGCAATTCTGCATCCCACCTGGGGGCCCCCTGGCGCAGGGGGCATCTGTCTAGGACAAAAAACGGATACCGCCATCCAGAAGACAGGACAAGACCAAACAGTCTAGTGTCTGGAGGTTTTGCAGCCGCCACCCCTGAGCCTGTCCCCAGATCAAGCCCACACACCTAGAGTCAGCTGTGACAGAGGAAAGGAAACCCTCTGTTCATAGACAGCTGCCGCTGCTGCCACCCAAGGTGCAAAGGCAAAGGATCGTCAGTGAGTGTGGGCAGCAAGGAGGGGCCAGCATGCTGCACCTGTCCTCACATGACCTGTGAGACCAGCTCTTTCATTTCCGCGTACGTGATTTCCAGAATCCCAGACAAATTAGCTATTGAGAAAGTAAGAGCACGGCTCCTCTGAAATGCTATAAGGTGATGCTAGGAAGTGTGTGCATCCCAATTAAGATTGCTATAAAATTACCTCTTTGGGGGCTTCCCTGGTGGCGCAGCGGCTGAGAGTCCACCTGCCGTTGCGGGGGACGCGGGTTCGTGCCCCGGTCCGGGAAGATCCCACATGCCACGGAGCGGCTGGGCCCGTGAGCCATGGCTGCTGAGCCTGCGCGTCTGAAGCCTGTGCTCCGCAACGGGAGAGGCCACAACAGTGAGAGGCCCGCGTACCGGAAAAAAAAAAGAAATTACATCTTTGATGTGTCCCAAGATAACAAGAGAATGATCTACAGTCCAGTGCCGGTGCCGGAGTCTGGATTTCTTCATAAGATGGGGCGGTGTGCGTCTCTTTGTGGCCTTGGACATGCATGGAAAATGAATTATTAACATCCACTTGCCTTGTAAATGAGTCTCTGTACATAGTTCATGATTTTAGTTTCTATAGAAACCTGCGGTTTTGTAAACCGTACGGAGTCTGTGCCCTGTGTCATTAGCACATCCTACCTGGGATGGACGCCTCATTGATACCTGTCCATGAGAAGACTGTGTGCACAGTCATTTGTCATGGTATTTTAATTTGTCCTTTCAGACTGAAGCATAAATATTACCTGGCATTTATTTTGTCTCCACAGAAGGATTATAAAACATGAACCCCTGGCTTCTCCTTAGGGTCTCCGGGTGGACAAGCCTGGGTCTCTGCATGTTTGGAGCCGTAGCTGCTGTCTGATTTGAGTTCCTGCCGTGGGCAGGGACGGCCCAGGGGTCAGGTCTCTGAGATTCCTGTCAACACCGGAGCTATTGCATCCCAGCCAGTGCTGTATCCGTGATAAAGCAGTTCGGGGACTTTGACAAGGCCATGGGGACATCAGGCAATCAGGGAGGTGACGTGTCAGTTGAGTCTTAAATATTAAGTAGGTTTTTGACAGATTTCTCAAGGGAGCAGAGGACTCTAGGAAGTGGGCACTGGAGGAGATGTGCCTCCTTGCAGATGGCAGGTCTGTCTTCAGCAATCCTTCTGTGTGATCGAGTTAATCCCTATTTATTTTGTGATTATGGTCTGCCGGAGGTTTGTTGCACCTCATCGCAGGGACACAGAGAGACATCGCCAGGCGGGGAGTACATCTCACGTCGACCCACCATCCTCTTCCCAAGACTGGTTATCAAGAATCTTGGCCCATTCTGTACAGCCCCTTGGAGGTATGACTGTGCAGTCAGCAGAGAGTCTTCCGTCGTATCTCCACGTATTTGGCCTCTATTTGTGGTAATTAATGGTTTAGCTCTGTTCAATCTTGCGACGCCTTCTGCCGGAAAGCGTGCTCAGCTGGATGTTTGCTGCCCCAGTGATGGGGACGGAGGCTGGTCCTGAAGAGGATGGAGGACGGTGAGAGATTTGCTGTCAGCGCAGGGAGAGGCCACGGAGAAATGAGCGCCGAGGGAAGAGGCAGCTCAGGCAAATTCAAAAGGCCCAGCTGAGATGACTTCTAGTAAGGCAGAGAGATCTTCATATGATGGGAGGGGAGACAGAGAGCGGCTATGAGTTTATTCCACTGTCAGACATGGTGCTGGAAAAGGCCCAACACAGTGGAAATGGCTCAATGTGCCCAACGAAGAGATCAGAGTTGATTTGCCCATTTTTAACTTTTTTTTTTTTTGGCCACACTGCATAGCTCGTGGGTTCTTAGTTCCCCGACCAGGGATCAAACCCGGGCCCTCTGCAGCAGACCACCAGAGAAGTCCCTTTTAACTTTTTAATATGAGAAGTTTCAATATAAAAAATGGAACAGGATATTTAACCCCCAGGTACACATTTCCCAGCTTCAGCAACTATCTCGAGGCCGATGTTCATCTTTAGTTCTCCTGCCCCCTCAACTCAGATGATTTTGAAACAAACCCCAGCTGTCATATAAATTTCATTTGTAAATATATCAGAGCACATAACTAAACAATAAGGATTTTTTAATGCAACCATAGTCACACCTAAAAAATAAACAACAAATAATAATTCCTTTCTATTATCAAAGAGCCTCCCAGACATTGTTCAGATTTCCTTGACTGTTTTATTTTATTTTACAATTTTATTTTTCAAATCAAGGTCTAAATTAAGTTTGTACATAGCCCTCTGTGGCTCTCTCCTAAATCTATTTTAATCTGTAAGTTTCCTTCCTTCTGCCCCAGCTTTTTTTTCATTTGTGTTTAAAGAAACCAGAATTTCTTCTCAACTGTGGAGTTTCCCATAGTCTGGACCTTGACCCACTGGTAGCACTGAATCTCCATGGTGTGCTTTGACTGGTTCTCCTGGCCCTAGTAAGTTCTGTAACTCTGTAGTCAGACCAGGAGGCTGTATCAGTTCAAGTTTGATTACTGTCTGGGGAAGGATTCTTCATGGTAGTGTTAAGTTCCTTCTGTCGAGAGGCATGTGATGTCTGGTAGTCTGTCTTTTGTGATGTGAGCAGGTGACTTGTCCAGATCCTCTATTTCTAGAAGGACTTTTTTCATGCTAATATTTTAATTATATTATTTCATTTGCATTTATTACCTTAACTACTTTTATAAAGAAAAACATACCCTCATAAACCACTTTGTTCCACTGAGGTATAGTTCAAACAGAAGAAGCAGGGTAGATGCTCGGTTCCTTCCCTTTCATACTGATTTTCAAAACACTGTGTCAGCTCTCTAGCAAGAGCATCCTCCAATGATGACAAATTTATTATGAATCCCTAGATTGACACATAGTTGATGTGTTTCAATCCATCTTAGTTTTTAATTTTAGCCTTTAAATGACACAGTATGTCTCTATCTTGGTGATTCTTGGGTAATTGTCCCAGGTATGATGTGCACCTTTTCAAAGTGCAGGTGTGCATCTTTTCTATATAAAGGTATTTTTTTGAATTACATTTTAGTATTCGTTCTATTTCATTGCTTTGAGTTTCCACGTCGGCAGCTCCAAGTATGCTGTTTGGTTCTTCTCTGCCCTTCTGCTGTGTCGCTTTGTTTTGCATCCTTCTTATGTATTTTCTTGTTGTTTTTTGATCTTCCTCTCCTCAACTTCTGTTAGTCTTAAGGCATTACCTGTGTGGCATTTATTCTACTCAAGTTTGTGTGACTTCTGGTTTATTCTTCATTTCTGAAGTGGTTTTTTTCCTTTTTTATTTCTAATTTCTTGGATCTCTGAGGTGTCTTTTCAGACCTCTCTTTGGTCCAATAGCCTTTCTTTCCCTGAATTTGTCTGATATATGCTGCTAGTTTTTGGCATCCGCCGTTTGCTTTGAAAACTTCAGCTCATTTTCAGAGTCAGTTAAGATTTCGTCAGAGTCTCGGGCTGTCTTCCTGGCTCTTCTGCCTGCGGGAATATGCCTGAGGGAATATGACACGAATACCTCTCAGCTGGACTTTTCATCGCTCAGAGTCTGGTAACAGAGCCCCTAAAATACAGCCTTGGGGACACGTCCAAGGTCAAATGCACAAACTGGGTGACAAGCACGGACCAAAGGGCGCAGCCTCACGTGCAAACCTGCGTGAAGCTTGTGATGTCAGCAGGTCAGAGCGTCTGTAAAGCAGCAAGGGGAATGCACGGTACTAACAGCCCCGAGAGCCTCTGCAGGGGACGCGGGGTCTCTGTGCACGCGCTGCACCTGTCAACTCCGTCCTTCCCCGCAGGCAGCAGCAGCATCTTGTGCGCCGCCTAGAATAATGAAGGAGCTGGAAAAGCACACCGAGGAAACAGGCATTCAGGAATCGTTTCATGTCCAGGAAACATTTGGGAAGATGTGGGCTGGCGAATCTCAGCCCCCCGGAGTCTTGAGGATGAATAACCACGTGCTCCAGACGCAGGCCACGGCAGGGACCCCACGTCAGCTGCCCGAGCCGACCCTGGCCCTCACACCTGGGGGCGTCGCTGGCCGAGCAGTCAAAGGGGCAGAGGGCCGAGTCAGGGGTTGGGGCAGCGGGGACCGTAGGACACACCACGCCTAACCTTCCGGGTCTCCCCACTTCACTCGGGTAACAGGCCGTGTCCCCCCCCCCACACTGTGGCCCAGGAGACCCCAGGGACCTGTGAGCACTGCCCCTGTGAGCACTCAGGTGCTCCAGCCACGTGGCCTCCTTCTGGCTGTCTCTGGAACATTCTGGATGCTCTGTAGGGCCTTTGCACAGCAGAGCCCTGGTCCCCTTCTCCACATGTGCACGGGCCTCCTTCACTCTCTGGGATGTGCTCCCAGGCACCCTTTTCTGGAGGCAGCCCTGACCCCCAGGGTCCCGCCTGCCCCCATGATGGCCCCTATCCCACCCGCATCTGGGTTTTTTTGTGTTAAACCTCCTAGTCGGGTAACATCTCTGAATACCCCACCTAGCTGCACACTTAGTAGGTTGATTAGTTATTACTCTCTGCCCCTCTCTCACATAGGTGAGCCTGGGGCCGTGGGGGGCCTGTGTCCGTCCTACAAGTGTGCCCCTCGGGAGCTCTTCCAGGGCAGGGAGATTAGCTGAGCCCTACAGCCAAGCCGGGGTCACTGGGGTCACCAATGAGGGAACGGTGGCGCCCGGGAGCCGTGCCGGCTGCCCTGGCTGACGAGGGCCACACCGCTGCACAGGGTTGATACAAACGGAGCTGGCCGCTCTCCTGACAGCACTGCTCTGGCCCGAACCCCTGGAGTGAGTGCAGACCCCCAGGTCAAGGGCTCAGTCCCAACAAGACCCCCCACACTTTAGATGTCAGTGGAAAGTGGAGTCCCCTGGCCATGCCCACCTCTGGCTCACTTGGCTGTAAATTCAGGGGTTCCCGTGACCGCTCTGCAGGTTTGATGATTCTCTAGAATGACTCACAGAACTCAGGAGAGCGCTATGCTTAGGGTGACGGTTTTGTTACAAAGGGTACAGCTCAGGAACAGCCAAAGGGAACAGAAGCAGGGGTTGAGGTCCAGGAGGGGCCCGACCACAGGAGCTGCCGTCCCCGTGGAGTCACAGTGTGCACCTGCCAGCCCCTCCCTTTACACGGATATGTGATCCCGCCTGGAAGATCCCCAGCCGCATTCTGCAGAGTTTACATCCGGTGTCGTGATGCAGGCACGAGCGATTCAATCACTGGCTGTGTGAATGAACTCAGTCGCCAGCCCCCTGCCCTTCCTCAGGTGGGGGGCGTGAGGCTGAACCCTCTAGTCACAGGGTGGGCCACCCCTCCTTTGAAAGCATCTCAGGCCCACTCTGCATTGCCTTGCTGGCATCAACTCAGGTGTGGCCAAAAGGGCTCCTTTCATTCAGCAGTTTTCACACCTTTTTGAAGCTCTGTGCCAGGAACGGGGATAAAGACCAGGTACATTCTTCCGTTGTCTCATAGGACCATCCTTGCAAGGACACCGCTCTACTCACCCGCCCTGGGGGCTGGTGGCTTGTGGCCCCCAGCGGTCACTGTTTATGGACAGCTGGTGGGTTAAGCAGGAAGGCGTCCCAGCTGCCCTAGCAGGGAGGGAGCAGCCTAGGGGCAGGGAGGGAGGAAGTGTGGGTTGGCACAAAACCCAAGTCACTCAGTGGCCCTCCTTACCCGGGGCTGCACAGCCTCGGAGGCCACCATGGGCCGGCCACCAGCGGGGACCCCAGACGGTGGCCATGGCAGGAGCAGACACAGACTGTGCAGGAGACAGACCAGGGCCCCCCAGACCTCTGGGCGCGGTGGCCGCCCTGCCCCCGCTCATCACCAGCAGGAAAGCATGGATTGGACCAAGAGACAGGAGGCTCGCTTATCACATTTATAGGAACTGCAAAATTGGGAGACAGAGCTAATAAATTGATGGCAGAACCAAGATGTTTAAATATTTCAACAGGACTAAAGAAAAGGGTCGCATTTGTGTCACAGAACTGCGGTGCATGGAGACGTGTAAAGGGCTTCCTGTCCAAACTGTCTGTTTTACAAAAAAAAAAAAAAGGTCCAGAGCACTCCCATCATTTGCCCCAGGTTTTGCAGCAAGACGTCCCCACCTGGGAAGCGTCTTCAACCCCACCAGCCACATTTGGTTTTTTCTCCAGAACCAGGTGATGCTCAGATGTCAGCACTGTCTTTACAGAAGATGGAATCACCAGGGCTGCAGTCGCCCATCTCAGCCTGAGTCGGCATTTATTTCTCTTCCCATCTCAAGTTCTGCATTCAGGCAATGGTCAAATCAAAAACCTTCTATTTCTTCAAAGTCTCTCAAAGTATAGTATTAGGAGGGAAGGACAGAAGGAAGAAGGAGAGAGGGAAGGAAGGAAGAAAGGGAAGAAGAGAGGGAAAGAGGGAGGGAGGGAGGGAGGGAGGCACCCGCTGAGTGAGGGGCTGCCCTGAGAGAGTGGCCTGGATTACTTCATTGAATTCTCACAACGACCCTACAAGGTGGGCACTGTTGATGCCCCACGTGAGGACATGAAGGTGTGCAGTTTGCCCCAGTTGTCTCTGTATGCGTTCCGCTCTGTACTCTGAGCTCCTGCCCATCTGGGTGGTGGGATGATGACACATGTGTATACAGTTGTCCCCCCTTACCTGAGCGTTTGCTTTCTACAGTTTCAGCTAATCTGTGGTCAAACGAGGTCCAAAATTATTAAGTGGAAGATTCCTGAAATAAACAACTCATGTGTTTTAAATCACATGCCGTTCTGAGTAACGTGAAATCTCATACCATCAGCTCCATCCCGCCTGGGACGTGAATAATCCTTCTGTCCAGCCTGTCCCATCTGGTCGTCACTTGGTAGCCATCTCGATTGTCTGACCCACAGTCACAGTGTCACAGTGCTTGTGTTCAAGTGACCCTGATTTTTCTTAATAACTGCCCCAAAGCATAAGAGTAGTGATGCTGGCAATTCGGATAGCAATTCAGATCTACCAAAGAGAAGCCAGAAAGTGCTTCCTGTAAGTGAAAAGGTGAAAGTTCTTGACTTAATAAGGGAAGAAAAAAAAATTGTATGATAAAGTTGCTAAGATCTCTGGTCAGAATGAATCTTCCATCCATGAAATTGTGAAGAAGGAAAAAGGGAATCCATGCTAGTTTTGCTGTTACAGCTCACACTGCAATACTTCTGGCCACAGTGCGCGATGAGCTCAGGTTAAGATGGAAAAGGCATTTAGTTTGTATAAGACATTTTGAGAAAGAGAGACCACATTCACATAACTTTTATTACAGTATATTGTCATCATTGTTCTATTTTATTATTGTTGTTAATCTCTTACTGTGCCTAATTTATAAATTAAAGTTTGTCATAGGTATGTCTAGATAGGAAAAAACATAACATATATCTATATCTTTAGGATTCAATACTAGCCAATGTTTCAGGCATCTGCCGGGGGTCTAGGAACATACCCCTTGTGGATAAGGGGCCACAACTGTATTGATACTTTAGTCAACTGGGGGGCCTCAAACTTGCTGAGAAATATACCTCCCCAGTGTGCACCTGCTGGAAAAACAGTGCAGTCTTCTGTATCAATGTCTCCCTTCCCTCTCTCGCCCTCCCCTCCCTCCCCTCCCTCCCTCCCTCCCTCCCTCCCTTCCTTCCTTCCTTCCTTCTCTCTCTCTCACCACCTCCCCTCATAGACTGGACAATAAAAAAAAAAACACTTTCCTTTGAACTGTAACAGGCACCTCATCAGTGGCTATAATTTCTTTGCCAGGGTGACCATTCCGACCCCAGGATGGCTCCATGGAAAGATTCAGGAGGCGGAAGGAGGTGTGTCTGTGCATCGGAGAGGTGGCCTCTGGACAGGTAGCAAATGTGCCAGGTCCAGAGGCCCGAGTCCCCTCAGCCCCAGATAAACTAATGAAAGTTTGTTGTTCGTAAAAGTACTCGCTGTGTCTAGAATCCAGTTGCACTGCATGTGGTCTAGTGCGTTGGACAGAATAATGTGCTGCACTGTGCACACGGGCAGAATCCGAAAACCCTGGCCCTACAGATCACCCACATGGGACAGACACGCGTGTGCACTTGCACACCCGTCGTTAGGGGTGCAGCTGGGTAAGCTCAGTGGCAGTTAGAGGACTGGGGGAGGGGCAGTGCAGGGTGTGTTTGGGGGCAGAGCTCCAGGAGGGTGTGGCCACCATGATGTCTCCAAGAGGGGGACAAGGTGCACGGGACATGAGGCCCCTCAGAGTGAAGAGACCCCAGCACTGCAGCTGTTCCCAGCCCCCCACAGCCAGCAAGGCTTGGGTACCCAACTGTGCCCCAGGGGATGCTGCCTCTCACCGTCCATACAATTTTGGTTTGAACTAGCTTTTATTTTAAGTGTTAGAATTTACTCTTTTTTTTAAAACATCTTTATTGGACTATAATTGCTTTACAGTGGTGTGGTAGTTCCTGCTGTATACAAAGTGAATCAGTTATACAAACACATACATCCCCATGTCTCCACCCTCTTGCGCCTCCCTCCCTCCCACCCTCCCTATCCCACCCCTCTAGGTGGTCACAAAGCACCGAGCTGATCTCCCTGTGCTAT
>NW_020837955.1:43778951-43825877 GCF_003676395.1 Aethalodelphis obliquidens | reverse complement strand
AGCACCGAGCTGATCTCCCTGTGCTATATGGCTGCTTCCCACTAGCTATCCATTTTACATTTGGTAGTGTATATATGTCCATGCCACTCTCTCACTTCCTCCCAGCTTACCCTTCCCCCTCCCCGTGTCCTCAAGTCCATTCTCTAGTAGGTCTGTGTCTTTACTCCCATCTTACCCCTAGGTTCTTCATGACCTTTTTTTTTTTCTTAGATTCCATATATATGTGTTAGCATACGGTATTTGTTTTTCTCTTTATGACTTACTTCACTCTGTATGACAGACTCTAGGTCCATCCACCTCACTACAAAAAACTCAATTTCGTTTCTTTTTATGGCTGAGTAATATTCCATTGTATATATATATGTGCCACATCTTCATTATCCATTCATCTGCTGATGGACACTTAGGTTGTTTCCATGGCTATTGTAAATAGAGCTGCAATGAACATCGTGGTACATGACTCTTTTTGAATTATGGTTTTCTCAGGGTATCTGCCCAGTAGTGGGACTGCTGGGTCATATGGTAGTTCTATTTGTAGTTTTTTAAGGAACCTCCATACTGTTCTCCATAGTGGCTGTATCAATTTACATTCCCACCAGCAGTGCAAGAGGGTTCTCTTTTCTCCACACCCTCGCCAGCATTTATTGTTTGTAGATTTTTAGATGATGGCCATTCTGACTGGTGTGAGGTGATCGCTTATTGTAGTTTTGATTTGCATTTCTCTAATGATTAGTGATGTTGACCATTCTTTCATGTGTTTGTTGGCAATCTGTATATCTTCTTTGGAGAAAGGTCTGTTTAGGTCTTCTGCCCATTTTTGGACTGGGATCTTTGTTTTTTTGATATTGAGCTGCATGTAAATTTTGGAGATTAATCCTTTGTCAGTTACTTCATTTGCAAATATTTTCTCCCATTCTGAGGGTTGTCTTTTCTTCTTGTTTATGGTTTCCTTTGCTGTGCGAAAGCTTTTACGTTTCATTAGGTCCCATTTGTTTATTTCTGTTTTTATTTCCATTTCTCTAGGAGGTGGGTCAAAAAGGATCTTGCTGGATTTATGTCATAGAGTGTTCTGCCTATATTTTCCTCTAAGAGTTTGATAGTGTCTGACCTTACATTTAGGTTTTTAATCCATTTTGAGATTATTTTTGTGTATGGTGTTAGGGAATATTCTAATTTCATTTTTTTACATGTAGCTGTCCAGTTTTCCCAGCACCACTTCTTGAAGAGGCTGTCTTTTCTCCATTGTATATTCTTGCCTCCTTTATCAAAGATAAGGTGACCATATGTGCATGGGTTTATCTCTGGGCTTTTTATCCTGTTCCATTGATCTATATTTCTGTTTTTGTGCCAGTGTCATACTGTCTTGATTACTGTAGCTTTGTAGTATAGTCTGAGGTCAGGGAGCCTGATTCATCCAGCTCTGTTTTTCTTTCTTAATATTGCTTTGGCTATTTGGGGTCTTTTGTGTTTCCATACAAATTGTGAAATTGTTTGTTCTAGTTCTGTGAAAAATGCCAGTGGTAGTTTGATAGGGATTGCAATTAATCTGTAGATTGCTTTGTGTAGTATAGTCATTTTCACAATGTTGATTCTTCCCATCCAAGAACATGGTATATCTCTCCATCTATTTGTATCATCTTTAATTTCTTTCATCAGTGTCTTATAATTTTCTGCATACAAGTCTTTTGTCTCCTTAGGTAGGTTTAGTCCTAGGTATTTTATTCTTTTTGTTGCAGCGGTAAATGGGAGTGTTTTCTTATTTTCACTTTCAGATTTTTCATCATTAGTGTATAGGAATGCTAGAGACTTCTGTGCATTAATATTGTATCCTGCTACTTTACCAAATTCTTTGATTAGCTCTAGAAGTTTTCTGGTAGCTTCTTTAGGATTCTCTGTGTATAGTATCATGTCATCTGCAAACAGTGACAGCTTTACTTCTTCTTTTCCAATTTGGATTCCTTTTATTTCTTTTTCTTCTCCAATTGCTGTGGCTAAAACTTCCAAAACTGTGTTGAATAATAGTGGTGAGAGTGGGCAACCTTGTCTTGTTCCTGACCTTAGTGGAAATGGTTTCAGTTTTTCACCATTGAGGATGATGTTGGCTGTAGGTTTGTCATATATGGCCTTTATTATGTTGAGGTAAGTTCCCTCTATGCCTACTTTCTGGAGGGTTTTAATCATAAATGGGCATTGAATTTTGTTGAAAGATTTCTCTGCATCTATTGAGATGATCATATGGTTTTTCTACTTCAGTTTGTTAATATGGTGTATCACATTGATTGATTTGTGTATATTGAAGAATCCTTGTATTCCTGGGATAAACCCCACTTGATCATGGTGTATGATCCTTTTAATGTGCTGTTGGATTCTGTCTGCTAGTATTTTGTTGAGGATTTTTGCATCTATGTTCATCAGTGATATTGGCCTGTAGTTTTCTTTCTTTGTGACATCTTTGTGTGGTTTTGGTATCAGGGTGATGGTGGCCTCGTAGAATGAGTTTGGGAGTGTTCCTCCCTCTGCTATATTTTGGAAGAGTTTGAGAAGGATAGGTGTTAGCTCTTCTCTAAATGTTTGATAGAATTCGCCTGTGAAGCCATCTGGTCCTGGGCTTTTGTTTGTTGGAAGATTTTTAATCACAGTTTCAATTTCAGTGCTTGTGATTGATCTGTTCATATTTTCTATTTCTTCCTGGTTCAGTCTGGGAAGGTTGTGCATTTCTACGAATTTGTCCATTTCTTCCAGGTTGTCCATTTTATTGGCATATAGTTGCTTGTAGTAATCTCTCGTGATCCTTTGTATTTCTGCAGTGTCGGTTGTTACTTCTCCTTTTTCATTTCTAATTCTATTGTTCTGTGTCTTCTCCCTTTTTTCTTGATGAGTCTGGCTAATGGTTTATCAATTGTGTTTATCTTCTCAAAGAACCAGCTTTTAGTTTTATTGATCTTTGCTATTGTTTCCTTCATTTCTTTTTCATTTATTTCTGATCTTTATGATTTCTTTCCTTCTGCTAACTTAGGGGTTTTTTTTTGTTCTTCTTTCTCTAATTGCTTTAGGTGTAAGGTTAGGTTGTTTATTTGAGATGTTCTTGTTTCTTAAGGTAGGATTGTATTGCTATAAACTTCCCTCTTAGAACTGCTTTTGCTGCATCCCATAGGTTTTGGGTAGTCGTGTTTTCATTGTCATTTGTTTCTAGGTATTTTTTTGATTTCCTCTTTGATTTCTTCAGTGATCTCTTGGTTATTAAGTAGTGTATTGTTTAGCCTCCATGTGTTTGTAGTTTTTACAGATTTTTTCTTGTAATTGATATGTAGTCTCATAGCGTTGTGGTCAGAAAAGATACTTGATATGATTTCAATTTTCTTAAATTTACCAAGGCTTGATTTGTGACCCAGGATATGATCTATCCTGGAGAATGTTCCATGAGCACTTGAGAATAAAGTGTATTCTCTTGTTTTTGGATGGTATGTCCTCTAAATATCAATTAAGTCCATCTTGTTTAATGCATCATTTAAAGCTGTGTTTCCTTATTTATTTTCATTTTGGATGATCTTTCCATTGGTGAAAGTTGGGTGTTAAAATCCCCCACTATGATTGTGTTACTGTCGATTTCCCCTTTATGGCTGTTAGTATTTGCCTTATGTATTGAGGTGCTCCTATGTTGGGTGCATAAATATTTACAATTGTTACATCTTCTTCTTGGATTGATCCCTTGATCATTATGTAGTATCCTTCTTGGTCTCTTGTAATAGTCTTTGTTTTGTCTGATATGAGAATTGCTACTCCAGCTTTCTTTTGATTTCCATTTGCATGGAATATCTTTTTCCATCCCCTCACTTTCAGTCTGTGGGTGTCCCTAGGTCTGAAGTGGGTCTCTTGTAGACAGCATATATACAGGTCTTGTTTTTGTATCCATTCAGCCAATCTGTGTCTTTTGGTGGGAGTATTTAGTCCATTCACATTTAAGGTAATTATCGATATGTATGTTCCTATTACCATTTTCTTAATTGTTTTGGGTTTGTTATTGTAGGTCTTTTCCTTCTCTTGTGTTTCCTGCCTAGAGAAGTTCCTTTAGCATTTGTTGTAAAGTTGGTTTGGTGGTGCTGAATTCTCTTAGCTTTTGCTTGTCTGTAAAGGTTTTAATTTCTCCATCAAATCTGAATGAGATCCTTGCTGGGTAGAGTAATCTTGGTTGTAGGTTTTTCCTTTTCATCACTTTAAATATGTCCTGCCACTCCCTTCTGGCTTGCAGAGTTTCTGCTGAAAGATAAGCTGTTAACCTTATGGGGATTCCCTTGTATGTTATTTGCTGTTTTTCCCTTACTGCTTTTAATATTTTTTCTTTGTATTTAATTTTTGATAGTTTGATTAATATGTGTCTTGGCATGTTTCTCCTTGGATTTATCCTGTATGGGACTCTCTGTGCTTCCTGGACTTGAATAACTATTTCCTTTCCCATATTAGGGAAGTTTTCAATGATAATCTCTTCAAATATTTTCTCAGTCCCTTTCTTTTTCTCTTCTTCTTCTGGGACCCCTATAATTTGAATGTTGGTACATTTAATGTTGTCCCAGAAGTCTCTGAGACTGTCCTCGATTCTTTTCATTCTTTTTTCTTTATTCTGCTCTGCAGTAGTTATATTTCCACTATTTTATCTTCCAGGTCACTTATCCATTTTTCTGCCTCAGTTTTTCTGCTATTGATCCCTTCTAGAGAATTTTTAATTTCATTTATTGTGTTGTTCATCGTTGTTTGTTTGCTTTTTAGTTCTTCTAGGTCCTTGTTAAACGTTTCTTGTATTTTCTCCATTCTATTTCCAAGATTTTGGATCACCTTTACTATCATTATTCTGAATTCTTTTTCAGGTAGACTGCCTATTTCCTCTTCATTTGTTAGGTCTGGTGGGTTTTTATCTTGCTCCTTCATCTGCTGTGTGTTTCTCTGTCTTCTCATTTTGCTTGACTTATTGTGTTTGGGGTCTCCTTTTTGCAGGCTGCAGGTTCGTAGTTCCCGTTGTCTTTGGTGTCTGCCCCCAGTGGCTAAGGTTGGTTCCATGGGTTGTGTAGGCTTCCTGGTGGAGGGGACTAGTGCCTGTGTTCTGGTGGATGAGGCTGGATCTTGTCTCTCTGGTGGGCAGGTCCATGTCTGGTGGTGTGTTTAGGGGTGTCTGTGGCCTTATTATGATTTTAGGCAGCCTCTCTGATCATGGGTGGGGTTGTGTTCCTGTCTTGCTTTTTGTTTGGCATAGGATGTCCTGCACTGTATCTTGCTGGTCGTTGAGTGGAGCTGGGTCTTGGCGTTGAGATGGAGATCTCTGGGAGATTTTTGCCATTTGTTATTACATGGAGCTGGGAGGTCTCTGGTGGACCAATGTCCTGAACCTGGCTCTCCCACCTCAGAAGCACAGCCCTGATGTCTGGCTGGAGCACCAAGAGCCTGTCATCCACACAGCTCAAAATAAAAGAGAGAAAAAAAGAAAGAAAGGAAAAGATAAAATAAAATGAAATAAAGTTATTAAAATAAAACGTAATTATTAAAAAAAATTGAAAAGTAATACAAAAAGAAAGAAAGAAGAGAGCGACTATACCAAAAAACAAATCCACCAATGTAAACAAGCGCTAAAAACTATACTTCAAAAAAGGAAAAAAAAATGGACAGACAGAACCCTAGGACAAATGGTAAAAGCAAAGCTATACAGACAAAATCACCTACAGAAGCATACACATACACACTCAGAAAAAGAGAAAAAGGGAAAAAAAAATATCATTGCTCCCAAAGTCCACCTCCTCAATTTGGGATGATTCGTTATCTATTCAGGTATTCCACAGGTGCAGGGCACGTCAAGTTGATTGTGGAGCTTTAATCCGCTGCTTCTGAGGCTGCTGGGAGAGATTTCCCTTTCTCTTCTTTGCTCGCACAGCTCCCGGGGTTCAGCTTTGGATTTGGCCCTGCCTCTGCGTGTAGGTCGCCGGAGGGCGTCTGTTCTTCGCTCAGACAGGACAGGGTTAAAGAGCCGCTGCTTCGGGGGCTCTGGCTCACTCAGGCCGGGGGGAAGGGAGGGGCGAGGAGTGCGGGGCGGGCCTGCGGCGGCAGAGGCCGGCGTGACGTTGCACCAGCCTGAGGCGCGCCGTGCGTTCTCCCTGGGAAGTTGTCCCCGGATCCCGGGACTCTGGCAGTGGCGGGCTTCACAGGCTCCCCGGAAGTGGGGTGTGGAGAGTGACCTGTGCTCGCCCACAGGCTTCTCGGCGGCAGCAGCAGCCTTAGCGTCTCCCGCCCGTCTCTGGGGTCCGCGCTGTTAGCCGCGGCTCGTACCCGTCTCTGGAGCTCCTTTAAGCGGCGCTCTGAATCCCCTCTCCTCGTGCACCAGGAAACAAAGAGGCAAGAAAACTTTTCCCCGCACTCCCGCCCGGCTAGCCGTGGCACACTAATCCCTGCAGGTTGTGTTCACGCCGCCAACCCCAGTCCTCTCGCTGCGCTCCGACCAAAGCCCGAGCCTCAGCTCCCAGCCCCCGCCAACCCCAGCGGGGGAGCAGAGAAGCCTCTCGGGCTGGTGAGTGCCGGTCGGCCCTGCCTGATCCTCTGTGCGGGAATCTCCCCGCTTTGCCCTCCGCAGCCCTGTTGCTGTGCTCTCCTCCGCGGCTCCGAAGCTCCCCCCCTCCGCCTCCCACAGTCTCCGCCCGCAAAGGGGCTTCCTAGTGTGTGGAAACCTTTCCTCCTTCACAGCTCCCTCCCTCTGGTACAGGTCCCGTCCCTATTCTTTTGTCTCTGTTTATTCTTTTTTCTTTTGCCCTACCCAGGTACGTGGGGCGTTTCTTGCCTTTTGGGAGGTCTGAGGTCTTCTGCCAGCGTTCAGTAGGTGTTCTGTAGGAGTTGTTCCACATGTAGATGTATTTCTGGTGCATCTGTGGGGAGGAAGCTGATCTCCGCGTCTTACTCTTCTGCCATCTTGAAGCTCCTCCCAGAATTTACCCTTTGTACCAAAATATTTCAGCCATAAGAATATTGAAAATATATTTAGCAAGTTTTCATTTGCTTTTGATTAATTCTAATTGAACTGATAGCTTTGCAGTCTGGAAGGTGCCCAGTGGTTCCGAACACAATATTTTGTGGAATAAGCTGTAATCCGTGATCATTGCCACACTCACAACGTTCCTATTAATCTTATTTCAAGTTACAACAATGCGAGACTTGTTTCCACACTTCTATTTTTAACTAATGAAAATTTATTACAAAGAAATCCTAATTATACCCTTTGGAGTGTGATTCAATGGCAAATCCACTGGTAATTTTCTTTTTTCAAAATTCCACATAATTGCATAAGAAGCTAAGAATGTAAGTTCTCCTGCAATAGTTGGTCTTTAAATAAGATTCCCTAATGGGCTGAGCAAGCAGGTTTTTTTCTTTGCACATTTTGTATGAGGTTTGATTAACCCATGTTATAACCCTGATGCGTGAAAACCCTTGTGAGACGTAGCACATGGGATACCACGTTCTCATCACGTCCCCAAATTGGTAACCTGCATATTTTCACAGCACCCTGGACAGAGGTGGGAAAGCTGCAGATTTGGTGGGCGTCAGGAGGTGGGGCTGCCCTGGTTGAGTCGTTAAGTGACTGTATGAGCTGAACGGGCCGTCTCCTTCTCCCGAAATGCGGGAGTGCAGATGTGCCCAGATCCTGTGCACCACTGACCTCTGTCCCTATGTGCCAGAGCGCCTTCCCAGTGGTGACAACCCCAGATGTCTCCAGACACTCTGCCCAAGTCCCCCAGGAACAAACCCCCCGGGCCTGAGCCCTGATCTTGACCTACATCAGAAAACCCGGATGTGCGTGGCGTGAGCGCCTTCAACCCTGCAATTCCCGGGTTGATGCTGGTTTTGCAAAGAGGGGGGGAAGCGCCAGGCTTTTGATGTGTGTGTGCCCTGCTGTTCGGGACCTCCAAGCACTTAGGACGCTGTCGCGGATGCAGGAGACATGAGGTCCCGGTGCTTCCCAGCGGGCTGCTCTTCAGGTTTGACAGCCTAGCTTGACCTGAGCGCATATCAGAAAGGTGGCCTCAGGATCAGGTTTGCACCAGCCTGTTGAAGTCTCTGCCCGAGGCCCAGGTCCTGGGGGCGGGGGGGGCAGAGCTAGGCCAGGAGGAGGCCCCGCAGAGGGGTCTGGGTGTCTAAGCAGGGCTGCTGTCTAGGCGGTGGAGGTCCAGTCTGTGCATCCTGGCTGAGAACAGGCTGCCTGGGAGGATACCAGGGATGGCGCTGGGCAGACCCCGCTCCCAGGTTGGGGAGCGAGAGGGAGAGGAGTGGGGGTAACACATCTGCATTTGGCCAGATGACTTCTTCCAGCAGCAAACGTCAAGGTGCTTTAGAAGGAGGTTTCCAGATGCTTTCAGAAGAAGGCGTAGAACCATAAAGAGATCTCTCAAATGGCCAGTTAAATAGAAGTACGCAAGTTGCCGAGCCGGTGCTTCGAAAAAGCAGGCTCTCTCCTTCCTCCCCGCCGCCCTGCCTGGCCCCTGCCCTGGGCCCGCGGCGGGCCCCCTCCTCCCTGCCCCTCGTGTCCGGGCCGTGGCTGCGGCCACCCCTGTGGGGGGGGACGGACCGGCTCTGGGCTCACGTTGCCCAGCTGTCCCCGTCCCTGTGCAGATCGCCCAGGCGGCATCCCGTCTCCCCGCTGTCACTGAAATGTCTCTCGCAGGTTAGACGTCGGGACAATGTTTTCTGTCCCCTGAGTGTGGATAGAATAGTCTCCCCGTAAATGTCTTCCATGCATTTATCCGAAATGAAACAGTATCTAAAAACAAAAGCGGAACCAGGTTGAAGCTCCACCGCTTGGTCCAAGTGACAGGCTCGCTCCGTTCCCTCGGGTGACGACCGGTCTCTGGCGGTGAAACGGTGAGGGACTCACAGCCTCCCTCCTGGTGGCCCAGCGGGGCGCCCTCGGCCCTCGGGCTCCCAGCGCTCCCTTCCCTCCCGAGAGCGTCCATCCTGTGAGGGCTTCAGTCTCAACCTTCCGCCCCAAAGGCAGCAGAGCTGTTTGCATCCCAAAAGCAAAATCTCTGCTTTGCTGGGCTGACTGTTCCAGGCTTTGCAATGTGTCCAAAGAACCTTTGCCCCCTACAGGGTTACCAGAGGGTTCTGAAAGCTTGCGGTGAGAAGCAGTTGGGTCTCCGAGGTCACGCTTGACTCTCTGTGTCTTGTGCCCTGAAGGACGGAAGGCCACGTGAGTCCCGGGCCCGAGGAGGCGGAGAGAAAAGACACGGGTGCCAAGACGCCACCGCCCCAGATCCTTCTGCCCCTGGAGGAGCGGGTGACCCACTTCCGAGACATGCTCCTGGAGAGAGGGGTAAGGATGTCACATGACAGCGCCCCTCAGTGGGAGTGGCTGAGCTACTGTCCCCCAGCCCAAGACCCCTCCCCTTCCTCACCGAGCCCGCAGTCACGCGGCCTGA
The DNA here is from genome assembly GCF_003676395.1 of Aethalodelphis obliquidens. NCBI lineage: Eukaryota > Metazoa > Chordata > Mammalia > Artiodactyla > Delphinidae > Aethalodelphis > Aethalodelphis obliquidens. The sequence goes on along the minus strand of NW_020837955.1, from coordinate 43,816,434 downwards.
CATTCAGGGGCCGCGTGATGTGAGGCCAAAGCAGAGGAAAATGGATCCCGCCTCTTGTCCTGAAAGGGAAGGAGGCTTTGAAGGGGTAGCTGTCGCCACCTGTCCAAGGAGGTGGCTGAGAGGTGAACAGGTGTGGGTCACCTGGAAGGGACGGTCCCCGGGGCCATGTGGAGGAATGACTGGTCTGTGTTGATGGCCTTCCTGCTGGGGCCCTGCTGGCTTCCGGGGTCCACACCCCCAGAGGGACGAGCCCTCCCCTTCACTGGGGGAGGGACTCATACACCTCTGTATCAACCCAGCAGTTTTCGTACACCTGGGCTGTCTCAATGGTAGTTGACGTCTGAATCTCATTTTGAATTGAGGAGGAAAAACCAGTTTATAATTGAATCTCCTTCCAATGACTTGTAGTTCCTGTTTTGGCTTTTGGGTATAAACTGAGCCCGATACAATAGTTTAGCCCAGTTGGACTTCTTCATAAAATGAGACCGAACGCTGAAGGCAGTAATAGGAACCGGTGTGTAATGATAATTATAATGAACACTGTAAATGGCCTTGGGAATTCAAAAGCAAATTCCCTCTGCAGTCAGCACCCACCCAAGGCTGCTTCCTGCACGGCCTCTCCCAGAGCAGGTGCAGCTGGGAACTGAGGCGGGGGGGCGGCCTGGGGAGACCTCCTCTCCCCCAGAGCAGCGGGTCTGAGCAGTGCTGGCACCTGGGCAGGGTGAGGCCCTGGGGCTACAGGGAAACTAAACAGTGCCAGCGCTTAAGAATTAAGAGTAAGAAGGAGATTATCTCAGGCACCTTCCGTGGGAGACCTCTTTTCCTCTGCACCATGAATTTTAATGCATGCATTGCTCTATCTGTCTAGAGACTCACTCAAAAATAAAATACAGCCCTTGGCACAAGGACCTGGAAGGAAAAGTAGGCTTGTGAGCTTAAAACTGCAATGCAATGGATTAAGCCTATATTCACAGATATGCCGAGTAACCCAGAAGTGCAAAATGGGAAGGCCGCGAACACGCACACTGGAGTGGTCCCTGGTGTAGATGGAGGAGGTGTTTTTGTAAAAAGACATAATTTTAAAAACTATATTTACTTGGCTAAAATTTTATTTTTAAAAAAAGACTCCCTCCCCATGCAACTTTCCTTTATTTTTTACCAAGACATAGAGATGATTTGATTAAACAAATCCTGCAGGATGAAATAGCCTTGAAACAACTGACTCTTGTGAGAGGTGTGTCTCTGTGTGTGTGTGTGTGTGTGTGCGCCTGTGAGTGTACATGCTTGTGTTTGTGTGTGTGGTGTGGGCTCCCTGCCCAACGCACTGAAGACTCCACTGGCAGTTGGGAAAGGGCTCCGGCCGACCTCTCCCTTCACCCATTGCTCGGCCCTCGCCCCATTCTCAGCCTTCCCACTTCAACAACAGAGATGTGCAGACAAAGCCAGTGTCACTACCTGGCTAAGGAGAGGAGGCCAGGAACACAGGCCGGGGCTCCGAGCTCTGGCCATCCAGCCCCTCTGTTCCTACAGCGGAGAAATGGGTCCAGTGCCCGCGTTCCCTTCTCCAGCCACCCCGGGAGGACTCTGCCAACAGGGCTTTGACTCCATTTAGATGTCGTCACTGCCACTCGACGGGGTTGCTTATTCCGTGGCTGTCAGTGTCCTCCTGGTCCTGGAGGCTTGTACCCAGTGTCACCACCGGTCACCATCCCTGGTGGCCGCCCTCAGCTGTCTCACAGCCCCCCTCACCCACCTTCCACTCTTGGCACGGGGTCCCTTCCCTGGGAGGCCCTCCCTCCCTCGCCCCCTGGCTGCCCAGCTGACACACGATGCCACACGGCTGCTCTGTGTGCCTCCCACGTCGCCAGGTCACCGTGCTGGCTCGCAGCTCCTGGAGACGCGGGACTCTCCAATGCGCCGTTGGGTTCCCAGGGCCTGGCTCCCAGGAGGCGCTCAATGATTTTCCAGGACTCCCTTCGTGTCTGAGCTCTGGTCTTGCTGCACGTGCCCCGGGCCGGCCCAGCACTGATCCCGGAGTGGGCCCGTGAGCCTGGATAAGGGGGTTTATCTCCTGGAGCAGCTGCCGTTTCTGTTTCCTTCTCCCCCACTCGTGTGGCCCCAAAGCATCTGCACGACAGGGCTTATGGCATCACTCGTGTGAATGTGATGAAGCAGATTCCTCTGCCCTCAGAGCCACTGAGAATACGATTCTCTTCTGCAAACGCACTGGGTGGGACACTCCCGAGTTTTGCTGCCACACCTCTTCTGATTGCAAGGACAGCGCAGAAATATTCATAATCCCGAGTATCTGAATGGACCCAGCCAGTCTGTCCCAGTGGAATTAACTGGGAGGCATGGCCCGTCCTCCGTGAGACGTGATGGCCTTGTGAGCATTTGAGAAATACATGCAGCGTCCCTCTCATCAATGTCTAAGTTTTCCACCCCTTTGTTTGGAACCAACCAGGCCCATCTTCCCGGCACAGCATCAGACTAAGCCACGTGGGAGATTAGGGCCGCCGGAGACGCCTCCCTCTCCTTCCCAAGGGTGTGAGTCTCTGACTGTGTCCCAGTGGCCTCAGCTGAGCGGTTCTACTAAGGAGATTTTCAGTGTGTTCTTGTCTCGTTGAGGTGGCTGCTTCCATTCGCCCACCCATTCCATAGGTACGCATGCGTGATCCTCAGCAAAGACACCTGGGAATGGGAGGCACCAGCTGCAGTGCTCTGGGCTTCTCTGGAGAGAGACTGGGGTGAGCCTAGACCCCTATCTCACCAGGGTTTCAGAAGAAGCCCGTATGCTGTTCACGAAGAGAAAAGGCCAACCTGAATGCACACTGATGTCGTAAAGCAAAGCCAGCATTTACGACTTTTGTTGTTTTTGTTTTTGTTTGTTTTTTGCGGTATGTGGGTCTCTCACTGTTGTGGCCTCTCCCGTTGCGGAGCACAGGCTCCGGACGCGCAGGCTCAGCGGCCATGGCTCACGGGCCCAGCCGCTCCGCGGCACGTGGGATCTTCCCAGACAGGGGCACGAACCCGCGTCCCCTGCATCGGCAGGCGGACCCCCAACCACTGCGCCACCAGGGAAGCCCCGTTTATGACTTCTGGACTTTATTAAGTGTGCCGGCAGATTTCATGAGTTACTCACGCTCAAGAGGACTTGATAGCTAAGCCCATCAGATTCCCAGTTGCTTGAATGAGGCCGGGAAAGGTCCCTGTTTTCGTAGGTCGGGTGATGGATAAGAGTTTTTAATTGCATTTGTTCAGCGCTTCAGCTCAGACACTCACGTGCTTATAGAATGATGGCACTAGGTGTGTGGATTTCTAGTAGTTTAAAAAGGGCATGGTTTGGGGCATTCCATGGGGATTATGGCTTGGGGAAGGGGCCTTCGGTTTTGTGGTTTTGAAATATGTAAGTAGAAGGTTTCGTTTTTATATTGTTTCCCTAGTATAAACCACAGTAGGGCTTTCTTTAAACTTTGGTCTATAAGGAGGCAGGGTTCGTTGAGTAGCAGAGGATTAATTTAACCCTGTCTATTTAGAGAGACATTTTATTGAAGGTGTCTTCCTTCTGCAAAGTATCCCTTGGAAGTGGCTTTCCCAGGCGCCGAGAAAGAAAGACTCTTCCATAACCCTGGACTTTGATTCAGGCCCTCCAGGGTCCGTCTGCGGGTGACCCCCAGCCAGCTTCCCAGCAGCGGGCAGCCTTGGGGAGACTGACTGGCACAGCGGCCAGCTCTGCAGCTGAGACCCCTGGACTTGGGTCCAAGTCCGTGTTGAAATATGGAACCCACAGGCCGCAGGCCCTCGCCAGCCCAGCCACGGTGGTCTCTCTCTGCGCTAAGAGAGGCATCCACCATGAGGTTTCTGGTGCAAAGTTGGTCCAAATGAAGGAGAGGTTCTTTACCAGGTGTCCTCCCACCATCAGGGAAGCTGCATCTTCTCCCATGTGGCAGGAAGACCCCCTCCCTGGTGGGGGATGGCCGGCGCTCCTTCACTCAGATGCAGAAGTGGTGTTGCCTGGAGCTGTAGTGGCACTGGGCCGAGACGTGTGAGGGAGGGTTTCGGTCACCCGCAGTGCAGGTACACATCACAGGCGAGACGGCTCTGGAGGTGAGGTGCCTGAGCTGCGGCTCTGGAGGTGAGGTGCCTGAGCTGTGGCTCTGGAGCTGTGGACACCCGCAGGGTCTCTTCCATGAGGTGAATCTTTGCTCTTCGGGAAGCGTATGCGCTTCGTGTTCGATGGCAGCTCTTCAGAGCCTCACCAGGCACATACAGCTAATAAGACAGAATCGTGCTCTCAGAAGAACACATGCTCATCATAGGAGAGTGGCAACACCCAAAGAACAGAAATACGAAAACCATCACCTGAAGCCCCGCCCCAGTTATTATCATCAATGGGTACATTCCTTCCAGTCTTTCTTTCTAAAAGCAGATTTTAAAGGAATAGCAAGAATAAACAGCCCTACCCCAGTTATTATCATCAATGGGTACATTCCTTCCAGTCTTTCTTTCCAAAAACAGATTTTAAAGGAATAGCAAAAATAGGGCTTCCCTGGTGGCGCAGTGGTTGAGAGTCCGCCTGCCGATGCGGGGGGCGCGGGTTCGTGCCCCGGTCCGGGAGGATCCCACATGCCGCGGAGCGGCTGGGCCCGTGAGCCATGGCCGCTGAGCCTGCGCGTCCAGAGCCTGTGCTCCGCCACGGGAGAGGCCACAGCAGTGAGAGGCCCGCGTACCGCAAAAAAGAAAAAAAAAAACAAAGAAATAGCAAAAATAAACATTTGTCTTATACAGTATAACCAAGATTGAACTGTAGTTGAACATGGCTGAACCAAAGTTTTTTAATATAGTCAATTTCATAAGGTTCAACCTAACTTATACATTTGTATACTATTTTCTTCTTTTACCCATTTTTAGACTATTACTATAAATCTTTGGAAACATTTTTGATGAGGGTATAGTAGTCAATTCATTGTCAGTTCAAAAATCCCTTTTTTCATTTATTTAGTTTATTGCCCAGTTTTGCTAGTTTAAATAATATTCTGGTGACCATATCGATGTCTTAATGTTGTTTTTTTTGTGTGTAGGATTGTTTCCTACACGCTGTCAACATTTGACCTATATTACCAAATTGTTTTGGAAAAAGTCCTTTTCTTACAATGTATTCTCCCAGCGGTGTTTGACCAGCGTGCTCCACCAGCACTGTAGTAAGAAGTATAAATATTTACTGTTTATTATTTTTTGAATCTCATTCTTCTTTACCTTTGATTTGGGTTTTCTCTTGGTTTCTATGCTGTGGTTCTTCTTTCCTGAATTAACTCTCATGGCCTTTGGCGATTCAGCTCTGCAGATATTACTGTGGTCACCTCTCTATTAGTGAGTAGATGGCGGTCTAATCATGAAGATGACCTTGGGGGAGTTGTGGACCACCCACTCTAATGCCTGGAAGGGGGTTATAACTGTCCCTAACGTGGAAGAAAAGTAAGCAAAATTAGCTGAGATACGGTGGAATAACAGTACAAAATTTTATTTATCAAATCAAAATACCAAAAAAAGTGCCAAAATTGGCAAAATACCATGAGTACTAGGAGTTGAGGGTGGGAATCGACACGTCCCAGAGTCTGGGGGAAGTACGCAGCCCCTTTCTCACTTCTGGATCACCTGTGGGTCACCTGGCTCACCTGGGCTCAGGGGAACCTTCCACATGCCGACCACTCCCCCCTCTACATTTAGGGATCGAGCATCTCCAGGGGCAGCGCTCCACCAGGGAGGGTGGGAGTGGGAGGTAAACCCCCACGCCCCCGCCTTCGGTGGGATGAATTGCAGGCAGATTCCAGTGTGTTCTACATGAGTCTCCATGGTTCCCTGGGGACACGGCGCCCTGCAGCCCCCCAGGGGCCACCTGCCCATTTAGGCACCATCCTTGGTTCTTCTCCCTCCACGTGTCAGTGTCCTGCACGCCTGGCATCACCTCCCCAATGCGCCGCCGTCACCCAGGCTCCCTTCTCGCGGCTGCTTCTGGATGACTGTGGAGATGACACCGCCTCCTGTGCGGGATGAGCCAGGAGCACAGTCTGCTCACTTCGTCCTGCGCTGTGTCCACCTCAGGCCACTTTAATTGTCAGGAGCTCCAGAGCCAGAAATAGAAGACACAGCTGTGCATTCCAGGAAATTGGATAAAGAGGGTAATGGCGTGAGTGCTAATTACAAGCAACACGCCATCTGTCATCAGCGGAGCCTACGGGCGGCGTGGAGGACAGAGCAGAGGATCAGAGGATGCTGCGCACATCCTCACACGTGACCCGCAGTGTCAGGGCGGCAGGGTCTGGGCGCTCAGGAGGGTGGCCCCGCAGGGAGAGCTAGTGGGCAGGGAGGGGGTCTGGGCTCGGGAGGGGTGAGGTGAGCACCGGCGGAGGGAGGTGGTGTTGGGGCGCAGGTGGGGGCTGGAGGTAGAGAAGGCAGGAGGGCAAACTTGGGCAAATGCACGGAGGGGCTGTGGCCACGGTCTCCGGCCCCTGGAAGCAGAGGGCAGTGGGCTCAGGCTAGAGGGAGACTCAGGGACCGTCTTCAGGGGCCACTGGGCCTCCTGCATGGCTCAGCATGTCAGGTCCCACCCAGTGGCCTCATGCCCCCTCAGAACTCCCGCACCTGCTTCTCCCCTTCCCAGGTGAGAGAGGCCTTCATACCTCCCAGCTGAGGCCTTGGTCCATTTCCCTGAGACCAGGAGAGACCAGAGGTGATAGGAAGGGGAGAGAGGATGCCAGCCAAGGGTCCGACCAGCACGTGCAGGCAGACAGACAGGCAGACGGGTGCCTTCCTCTCTTCCTTCGGCTCCTGGCCTTTTCTGTGACCCAAGGGTTGACAAGCACTCAAAACTGCCTTTGGTTTCAGAGACGAAGCATGCCTGCCTCCTTTGGGTGCCCAGCCTGGGGGCAGGACCCCAAGGGGACGGCCATGGCCCCGTGGCACCCACGGGACTTGCGTTATTATCTCGCTTTTTAGCCTTAACCCAACGCTCTCAGACCACGTTACTTAACGGAGTCCCTTTCCCCAGGAGCAATGCAGGACCCACTCCTTGGCCTTCGGAGAGGTTTCCGTGAAGGTGGGGCTGAGGTTGGAGGCGGTGTCATCCGGGGAAGCGTCATCTCATGGTGGCTTCCGAGGGGGCGTCACCCTGCCGTGCCCCGCAGGTGGAGGGGGTGGAGGGGTCAGCCACCCGGCGTGGGACCCTCGCTGGTGGGGGTCGCTCAGGGCCACTCAGCTGGACAGGACGCTGGGTGGACAGCTGGGGCCAGACCCGAGAGGCCTCGGTGCTGGCCGAGTGGCCGACCCATTGGTCTGAGGGCTCTTGGAAAGATGGGGGCTGCGGGTCAAGGGAAAATGATGCTGGGGGCGGGAGCCGTCAGGAGGCCACTGTGGTCGTCCAGGCAGGAGATGACCACCCCCAAAGGCGACGAGGATGACGTTGTCATTTTGCTACTTGTGCTGGCACGATTCTTTGGGGTTTTAAAACAAGGTTATTTTTCTGGGAGAACCTTGACAACAGCTGTGACAGGAAGGACCTGGTGTATGTGGCCACAGAGAGGGTACCCTTGTCTCCCCTTTGATCTCCAGCCTCGCTGGAACTGTCATGCCTCCAGCAGTGACACCTGTAGGTGCAGACAGTGCCACACGGGATGCCCACGTGTCAGCCAGCCAGGCGGCAGCCTCGGGCCAATGCCGGGGGCGGGCGCCTGCTGACAGTTTCCACTTTATGGCGGCATCTGTCCAGGTTTGGGAACTGTGCCCTGGCCGGTCCACTCTGCGGCTCCTTCTCTGTGCCTGTGTTTCAGACCACCAGCGCTGGTGTCTTCTGTTGTAGAAATGGCAGGGAACACAATTCAGACAACCGAGGATGACTCAGAGGGGAGTCTGCCGGCGGGAGAAGCACAGGACTGCAGGAGGCTGGCCTCCAGTACAGCTCAAGGGACCCGCTGCCCATGTGTCCCGATTCCCAGCCCATAGGGGGTGATGTTCCAGAGGGGAGTTAAATAAAGCTGTGCATGAGTGTTAACCAGAGGCCAGCGGCGTGGGCCAGGACAGTGTCCAAACACACTCTCACCAAGACAGTTACTGCTGACCTTCGCCCACGGCACAGAGTCACCTGGTGTCAGCACCCTGAGATGGAATAGGTTGCCAAGTGCCAGGAGATGATGTATACATCACAGAACACGGCCCAGGAAGGGAGATGGAAGCACTACACAACACGGTCAGGCTGCAGGGAAGGACGGGACTTCTGCAGGAAAGGGTCTAAAACTGGCTGAAGAATTCCACGATCCTGGACCAAATCACATGTAAAATGTCAAAGATTCAAAGGACTGTTGGGCAGATGAGGGATGGAGATCACTGTTGAGAAACGAAGGCCAAGTTAGAGGCAAGAACATGCATTTGTCTTGGGGACCTGCTGTGTGGGCAGAGTTCTAGGGTGGCCCCAAGACTCCCACCCCGGGGCGCACATCTTGAATAATCCCCTCTCTTGAGAGTGGGCAGGACTCCAAATAGGATGGGGGGGCCACCCCCATGTCGGTGTGACACCATGTTATGTAAGATTGGGTCTCATATATAGAGATTCTCCCACTGGCTTTAAGGAAGCCAGCCTATTGTGGAGGGCCCACCGTGGAGAACTTGGGGACCCCTGGGAGTGGAGAAAGGCTCCCCACGGGCCTCCAGCAAGAAAGGGAAGGCCTCAGCCCCTGCCCCATGGAATGAACCTACCAGACAACGTGACCGTGGGGACACAGGTCCAGGGAGGCTGGGCTTCCGTCAAGAGTGAGTCTCACAGTCGAGGGAATGACAGTCATCAGCGTCCTTCTTTGGGAAGAGTCTGTCTCACAGACAAGGCTGTGTCCACCCGCTGGCAGTGACGGGCCCCGTTTCACACTCAACTGTCCAGATTTCCCTTCTGCTCCAGCCTCTGTCACAGGTCCCAAGTCCAGCTGCCCCTCTGTCCAGAACTGCCACCCTCCTCTGAACTTCAAGAGCATCTGTTAGTGTGGCTGTCAGGTTATGTGACGACGTCTGTTTTATCATAAATTACAGTCACTGGGGAGATGGCTCATCTTGCCTTGTATACAGATTGTAAATTCCTCTGGAGGCAAGGACAATGTATTATTTTTTTAAAATATAGTTTATTTTACATCTAGAACTCCAAAACTTCTCAAAAAACTGGTGGCATCAGTTATGTGACACCAATTCTTACCAATTGTTGGCCTTCCTTACAAAACTAGGACCTTAGAGGAGTTTACAGGTCTCTACATGGTGGATAGATGCCCACCTGATTGGGCTGTATTGAAGTTGGCCATTCCTTCTCTCCAAATCCACCCTAATGCTCACGTGGTCAAGTGTCAGCTCTCGAAAAACAGAGAAATCATTCTGCCCTGATGCTTTTCCAGAGCCCCTACCCCCAATCCCTGTAACGTGTCAAAATTTCACCATGTTTTTAGTCAACTGAAAAAAGTCCCTGGGTGGAGTTTGGGTCACCCTGCCTGATAGAAGAGCTCATGAGTATTAAAAAGGGCTTTCCTTTTTATTACTGAAGATAGGAGTTGTCAAGTTTGAAAAGTCATTATGTTACGATGTACAAAGCAAAGCACAATTCCTATTGAAATAATATCTCTACCAGAAATACTCTAACCTGCTCAAAGTAAGAACGTGAAGGGATCTTGGTTTTGTAAACTGCCCATTGGCTTCACCTCCCCACGTCCCGGGAGCCCCTCCCCTGCCCCGGCTCCTAGATACACATCACATCTGGCTCTTCTTCCCCCGTTGCTCTCCAGACAAGGCCCTAGTTCCTAAGTAGGTCTGGGAGTGTCTCGCACATCTGCTCTGCCCGTCTCTCCTGCCTCTTCCCAGCCCCTCATAGCCTCCTTCATCCCAACCATGTTCCACCCTTGTAATTCCCACATTCCCCACAGTTCCTGGAGCCTGGCCTTCGCTCCACAGACACTTCCTCCTGAACACCTCCCAGGCCCTTCATGGGCCCAGTTCCAGCACAGTCATTATGCGAGACAACTTCTCCCCAGGCCCTTCTCTGTGTCCCCTTGGCTCCTGGGCATGTCTCTGGAAGGACGCTAATGCCCCCCAGGAGATCCTGAGTTATAGCTTTTCTGCCTCACCCTGGACCGTGGGCCTCCTAAGGCACAGTCAATATTTGGTCAATGCTTTTAAATGAATAAGTTATTTTTGGATGACTTAAATGTTTCACTGCTCCATCAGCTGAGAGAGTCTGGATCAACAACATCCCAGCAGCAGTGAGCTCACCCGGCACCCAGGTCTCCAATAAGAGGGACCAGGGCTTCTTGGAGAATGCTGATTCTAGGGCCAAGGTAGGAGCGATATGAGATGACCCTGGAGCATGTTGAAGGGCCCAGAAAACAAAATGATGGGGTACGTCCCAGGGACACAGGCGCCAACCACAACAGCCAAACCAGGAGCAGATCGATAATCATGTTAGATTATAACCCAAAGTATGAACTAAATATCCATGAATCATATTGATATAAACAAATGATTGAAAAAATAAGTAAATGGGAGAGAATGGACAAATATCCCATCCAGAAGAATGCCAAGGAGCTTATACAGATACTCCCATCTCAGGAGGTGGAGCCGGACCCCTTAAGTGTGGGCTGTACATTGTGACCTCCCTCCAAGGAGGACAGCATGGGATAGGGGAAAAAGAATAAATTCATAGAGGAAAGACCTCAGCTGGTCAGTCAAGGTCAACATCAGCTCTGATAAGTTACATTGACAGTATGGACCTTGATAGGATGTGACAAGAAGGGCACGTTTTCTGGGGTCTTCCTCCCCAAACCCACAGCCCTGGTCGAACCAAGAGAAAAACTGAGACAAATCCCAGCAGAGGTACATGTCACAAAATACCTGACCAGTACTCCTCAGAACGATCAAGGTCATCGAAACCAAGGAGAGTGAGAAACTGTACAGCCCAGAGGAGCCCGAGGAGACATGAGTGATGTGGTGTCCTGCGTGGAATCCTGGGACAGAAAAAAAAATTAGGGAAAAACTAAAGAAACCTGAGTAAGGTGTGGACTCCTGTTAATAATAGTGTAGACACGTAGCATACTAACATTAAGATGTCAGCAATATAGGAAACTGGGTATGGGGTAGACGGTAGCTTCTAATAGTTTCGAAAATTTTCTATAAATCTAAAACTATTAGAAAGTAGGGTAGTTTGTTTAAAAAGGTGACCTACCTAAAGAAGGTTTAAATGTTGATTAAAAATCAATTGAAATTGTGCCAAACTCTGATTATTTCTAAAACACTGTCCTCTGTTACGACCTGCGGTGTCCTGAAAAGTTTTACAAATACGTCCTTTCACAATGTGGCATTTCAGAATGTCCCAGCTTCACAGGCGTAGTTGGGGTTTTAGATCAGGACGCATGGCTCTGGAAGATATCCAGGGAGGAAATAGTGTCATGAGTCTAGAAATTCGATTTTCAAATGCTCTAAATATTGATTTTCTTAAAAGTTTGACAAGTTGAACACTTTTAAACAATGCTACATCCCTCAACCCCAGTTCCTTAGTGCTGTGTCTCACCATTGATCATTTCAGTGTGACTCCAGGCTCAGCATGAGATGCTAAAAGCAGCTCTATTGACTATCTTTCTTCAGGTGTCAGCGTTTTCTACCTGGGAGAAAGAATTACATAAAATCGTGTTTGATCCGCGCTATCTCCTGCTAAATTCCGAGGAGCGGAAACAGGTAAGGTGGTAGGAGGTGTGGTGACGGACTCGGGGACGCAGAGTTAAAGTGATGCTCCGTCCTGACAGCTCTGCGGAGGAGCAGGTGCCTGTCACCTTTGCCGTGTCAGTGGGGAAGCCATGAGAATCCACTGCTGGCCTGTGAGCTTGTGAACGGGAAGAGCTACGGGGGCAGCGGGAGGCTACCCTGGTGCCTGCTCTTGGCGAGCCGCCTGGTCATGACCCCATGAGACAAACACAGAGGTGAAAACTCAGCTTTGGGGAACATTGACCACATCCTGGGTGACTGTATTAAAAAGACTTAAGATCTGATATAATAAAAGTGAAATAGGAGAGGGTCCAGGGAACAACAGTAGCAAAAGTAAAGGATGGACTTTTCTAGAAAGTGGGTCCCCAGAAAAGCAAGAATGGATTAGAGATAGCTGGCCCGGAGGTCACTTTAAATGGACATGTGACAGGGGTCTGCCCTGGCTTGAAGAGAAGTCAAGTCATGGAGCCAGAACTGTCTCCCGGATTAAGCAGACAGAGGGACGGGCTGTGCTGACCGGTGGGGACGCCTGAGCTTTCACACCCTGCCAGGATCTGGTGGCTCCTGGAGCACATCCAACAAGGGCCCCGAGATAAATTCCAGAAGGATCCAGATTCTGCGTCTGCATCTGTGTTCCCGCCCCAATCACGCGTCTCCCTCCCTCTGCCCTCTGAGTGCAGAGCAGATACATGTGGAAAGTGGGTGACCAGGCGCCATCCCTGGAGACACAAGCCCACGAGGGTCATCTCACCTCCGATGTCGCGGCCCTGGCGGCATCCGTCTGATTTCAGACAGCAGGGTCTGGGAAAGCCCGGGCCAGGGGGATGGAAAGTGCAATTTATTTTCAATTCTGTCATCAACTCGTGAAATTCCCTTAGGTGTAGACCAAGGGGCTGCACGCAGGCCAGGCGGGCAGGGCCTCGCTGTGTGTTTGGGTGTTTTATATCTGTTTTCCCCACAGCCGAGGAAACTCGGTGATTGTAATCATTGGTAATATCTCACCCTTTTGTTGCCCTGTTACAAATCACAAAGTTCAGCTCTCCAGCTGTGACCAGAGAGAAGCCCGTTTATTTTGGTGACAAGATCACTTTAAACCGTAACAGATAAAGGTCAGCACAGCTGTAGACTCTGTCGCTGACTGTCGTGATCAACACTCTTCATCTCTAGTCCATGGATGGTTTTAGAGGCCATCAGCCCCTTTAAAGGAAGCTGAAGAAGTGAAGAAGTGAGACCCTTCCCACCGCACCCCCGAGAAAAGCCGAGCTGATGATTCAGTGCTTAAGCCCCGTCTCTCAGACGTCAGGGAGCTCAGGGCACCGTTTGCCTGGAATGGACCAGGCTCTTGGGCAGGGCAGGGTCTCCTGCCCTCCGGGTGTCTGGGGGGTGGTCATGGCACAAGACTCACCCACGGGAGCAGGGCGGCTGGACTCCCACAGCCCTGGTGAGAGAGACAGGCGCTGACCGAGAGGGGCTGTGACTGCCAGGGTGCTCTCGGGGCAGACAGATCAGACTAGAAGGTCAGCTCACAGCCAGAGCCCGCCGTTTGGTGGGGGGCCCTCAGACGTCCCTGGGAAATCGTGCAGAGGAAACAGCAGGCCTGTGTTCATACCACAGCGTGGTCCCAGAGCCCCACCAGGAGGAGGAAGCAGGGCTCCCCGTAGCTAAAGGCCTCAGATTACACGCAGGCATCGTAAGGGAAACCCCACCCCAGCAAATCGACAGTGCTGTGGTTTCTAAGAGGCACGGGGCTGAAGCTGAACTGATGAAGGAAACAATATTTGGGCCCCATTCAGAAAACACAGTCCTATTTATGAATGAATTGGGCCGGCAACACCAGACATGGACTCTGTGTGGGACCTACTGTCACATAGTGTTCGTGGGAAAAGCCGAGGCTCATGGTGTGTGCACTGCATCCACCCTTCCACGGGGTCTGCAGAGGAGATGTGACTGAGCCGAAGTAGAGGGTAGGGGTCCTGGGAGCGCTCGTCAGACCTGTTTCTATGGTAACACAGAGCGTTCCATCTTATTTCACTGGAACACGCCATGACGAGATAATGGCCAATGGTCTCTCTTTTAAAAAGTCATGCCCCATTTTGAATAAAACTGGTATAATTTGTTAAAGAGGAGGGGGAAAAAAAACTGTTACATTAAATTATAGCGGCATAAATAAAGCAGCAGAGCAAAGGCAGAGGAGAGAGCAAATCTGATTAGAGGGATAAATGATTCCAGGCAGAGAGAGAAGGAGGCCTTTCTCACCAGCTCTGACCCCACCACCAGCCAGGGTCTCTATCCAGATTTAAAATTAATAGAGCAAAACTCTGACTAATGATGGACCCACACGCTTTTATTTGCATAATAACCCTGCGTTTACCTTCTTTATGAGCTTAAATTATAGAAGAACTGGAGAGTTTACATGACCGCTTGCCTTGAAGGTGAAATAAGCCAACCATACTCTTACTTAAATATATACGCACGCTCTCCATCTAAGGCCTGTTCCTGAATATTTCATTTTGCTGATGATTCTTCAGGAGGCGAGTAGCATTTTGTATTTATACTCCTGTAAAGGCTGGCCGTGACTGAAATGGAATCTGAAACCGTCAGGCAGAGCCGGGACACCCGTTCTGCAGGGGAGTGATGGGGTTTCGGCCAAGTCGCCACCGCCTGGTTCCATGTCCTGGGCAGGAGGGCGGGAGATTCCCTGAGCTCTTCGTCAGATTCCAGTATCTGCAGTGACCACTGATTGGGTTGGTACAGAACTGCTATTCATTGGCCTCATAGGATCAGATGTGGGCTCTTTGCTGATCTTCTTATCTGCGTTCGTACACACATCTAAATTTTCTCCAGTTTATTCTCCTTTCAACGTTTTCGAGGCTTGGAGAGCTTTGGGAATGAAACAGCTGTCTCCACCTCCCTTTGGCTTTAGTCTACAAATGACAATTTTCTGATATTAGAACAATGAGCGGTCTTAATCCAAGCAAGGGAGGCTCACTCTATGGTCTACTGCAAAGGATGATTCCCTGGGGGCATTTTGTCATGTCGGCTGCCAGTACCCAAGAGAAACCTTCCCAGGGTCTTGGATGGATTTGCCTACCAGACAATATCGATATCCTGTGGGCTAAGGGTCTGGTTTTCCTGTGGAGGTAGCCTTCAAAGCCCATTCTCGTCGAGCTGGGGAGAAGGAGTGCAGTGCCTGGTGGTCGGGTCTCCTCATTGGGTGTTTCCATGACACCAAGGAGAGGCTCACCTTGCCCACAGGAGCCCCTGGGGAACCAGACCCTTGTTCACAAGTAGGTCTTCTTGAAGACTAGAGTGTGGGAAACGAGAGATGCTGGGTTGACTTTCTTTTCACAAGTTCAAAGTCACTTTGGAGACTCAAATGCCAGTTACATTGCCACAGGGATTACTAGAACAAAGTACAGACTCTCACGTGTCATGGTACCGCTGGCCAGGCTGTGAAAGTCGGTGAGACAGTGCGTGCAGGTAAGTGGTGCTCAAGAGGTTCCAAAACAAGAAATATCGGAGCACTGGAGCTGGGATTTCCAAACTGTCCACTGCTCCCGCCACACCTCTAGAGAGGGCCGCCCACTCATACCCAGGATTTCCAAGCAGGCTGATTCAGCGTTTGGCCCCCAGATGGTGTCTGGACGTGGAAAAGCGCACTGGCCTCGTGGGAGAGCAGGTGTAATTGTCCAGACACTTGCTTTCACGGAGAGGCCAGATTAAAGGCTCTGGTTTTTAGCTCCAGCAACTGTGAAAAAGACAGGCTTATCTCAGATTCTTGCTGTGTTTTGTGTGGTGTTTGAAGCGCAGGAGTTCATTTCCAATACGCATTCTTGTAATAGTTCTGTTTTGTGTGTGTCTTAAGATATTTGAACAGTTTGTCAAGACAAGAATAAAAGAAGAATACAAGGAAAAGAAAAGCAAATTGCTGCTGGCCAAAGAAGAATTCAAAAAACTTCTAGAGGAATCTAAAGTCTCACCCAGGTATGGAAAGTGAGTTAAGGCCAGGCGATTTCTGGGGCTGGGAATTTACCAAATTTTGTAAGGGGTCTTTTAAAGTCAGTTTGGGTTAAATCATGTGACCTATGTTCCATAGACATCAAACATGTAATTTTGGAGAGGTAAGCCCTTCTCCCCTGTGCCGGCCGTGAGCAAACCTCCCAGCCCTGCTTGCTAACCAAAGGCATCCCAGCAGCTCTGTCCAGCTTACGTGGTGGTTTTCCACAGGTCAGCAGCCCTGACTCTAAGGCCAAAATAACTCATCAATAGGTCAGCCCTCGTGAGATGGGGCCTGATTCCCCTGATCTAATGATGGAGGGGTACAAATGCAAGACAAACGATACACAGCAACAGCAAAATAAACCCCACCAGCCCCTGGGTTCCACACGCCTGGGCAGCTGTCCAGAGTGTGAAGTGAAGACGTTCCACACCAGCAAAGGGCCTGAGTGAACTTGGCTGTCAACCTCACCTGAGATACTCAGGCATTATTCCCATGAAATACAACAAACTAATATGAAAACGATGTTAGAAACTAGAAGAATACATAAGCTGAGCTCGACTTTAAAATTAACTTTAATTGACATTTAAAAATTAATGCACAAGAACTACTTAATTATACAAGTATAACTTTTAAGAGCGAAAAATGGTTGATCTTGATGTATTTTTATTTTAAATTGGGACATTATTTTTAAATGGACATTTACACATTATGATTTTTAATAATAAGGCTGACATCATGCATTTTTAATAATAATGCATAAATCATATTTAAATGAACATTAATTGATGTTTGCCTTCCATGCAGATGTAGGCATCTACATTTTGATCAATAATTGCTTAATTCATTGGCCAATAATTGGATAATATAATTTAGTGTTGGTAACATAGGCCTCAGAAAACTTCTTCGACTATTTAAAGGATAGATACTTTCTGAATGGGAAAAAAATTCACATGAATCGTCCCCATCACCAAATGCTAACCTCGGAAAGCAAATGTGGGCCTAACGACTTGTAAATTGTGATTTTCTGTGAGAACTCTGGGTTCTAGCCATGGCTTTGCCCTGTCCCCCCAGCTGGTGACCCTGGGTGGGAGGGGGGAGTTGGATCCAGAGCCCCTGCCTCAGTGCACAGCAGCCCTGCCCATCCTTGGCCCCCGCTGCAGGGTCAGGCACTGGACCTTCACAGCTCAGGTGTCTTGATCTGAGGGGTTGTAGCTGCCCTGCCCCCCGGGCCACTAGGAGGATGGTGTGTGGGGCTTCCTGGCAGGTCCTGGAGAGCTCCCATCATTACCACTGGTGCTGTCTGTGTCCATCCATTGGTAAAATGTTAACAAGAGCCAACCTAGTCCCCCTCCCATGAATATGTTATGAAGGCAAAGGAGAAATGTTCAGAATGTATTCAGCAATTACGAAAACGATTACGCACACAGAGAAGGAAAGTCAGCGGTAGAAGTGAAGCTACTCTTCTTTGAAGTTAGATGTGATTGCCTGCCGTTTGTTAGAAATGTACACTGGGCATATATTGCTTTTATAATTATAAAACTAGTTTTTATTTCAAACGTAGCTAATTCTATGACATTTCAAAACCCTCTTCAGGTCTTCTTTACATTCTCTTCCCGCCATTTCGCAGGCGTCCACTGGTCGCCAGCGGGCTCAGCGCAGGCATCCTGAGTACCCTCAGCCCCGCCTCCAGTCATCCTGGCTCTGATCCTAGCCGTGGGGATAGTCCAGGGCCAGATCCCAGCCCTGCCCAGCTCTCGGGGTCTTGGAGAGGGGAGAGGAGCCTCCGGGGACCTCCCCGTGGGCTGGCGGACTGGTGCTCTGGCCACAGCGGCCACCTCCTTCAACTGCGGGTGGCCACGTCCCCAGGGGAAAGGGAGACGCAGTGCAGGTGACTCAAAGGACTTCCCCAGGCTCACTGGACGGTCCACCAGGGTCAGCAGTAAGCCAGGCTGTCCCCGTGGGCCCGGCTAAAGGTCGGAGTTTTCTTTTTTCTTTTCAGGGATACTTCTGTTTAGAGGTGCCCAGAATAGGGCCTCTCTAGAAGGGGCTCCGCCCAGCCCCTGATTGAAGACGCTCGGGCTCCCCCTAGACACACGACCAAAATAACAAGCCCCTGTGTCTCTCAGCATCTTACTTTCCCCAAGAAGGTCAGCGATGGAAGCTCAAATAAGTGTGTGTTAGTCACACCTCATGGCAATTGTGAAATCATGGAAGGAAGGGAGGGAGGGAGGGAGGAAAGAAGGAAAGAACGAACGGAGAAAGTTGAAAACCGGAGAGAAGAGTTTTCTCTCCTCGGGAAGCGTCTGGCACGCGGAATCCCGGGGTGTGCAGGGAGGACAGCAGTGCTTGGTGAGGAAGGAATGAGACTCATCGTTTAGTGACAGCAGTGAGGATGGGTCTACTAATTATTCATCTTGTCTCCTAACAGCCATGTCAGTATAATCTTGTTATTCACGTATAAAGAAAGAACCATTAAGTTATAATAATTTAATGCAACCATTAAATGTCCGCAATGAAATATACATTTCTCCACAAAGAGAAATAGGAGGAGCAAGGGGCCTCCCCGGGCACAGGGCGAGCACGCTTCTGCTCACCCAGGGCCCCTCCTGCAGCTCCAGCCCAGCTCTCTGCAAGCAGAAGGCAGGCGGAAGCGTCTGCAGGAACCGGCTCCTCCGCTCTCCCCTCCCGCCCCCGCCCCACCGCCTGGAGCCGCCCCAACCACCGGCTTCAAGCTCCGGCCTGGGAGAAGAGGAAGCCATGGGGAGCTGCTGCTGGCAAAGGTTCCATTTGTCTGCAAAGCCACGTCCACTCCTTCTGCCCTTTGAGCTGCCCCACCCGCTCTGGCCTGGCCTGGCTGGCGCCACTGAGTTTCTTACGGGGGACTCCCTGGCCTGGCAGTCATGGACTCAGTCAGTATCTGGGTGCTGAGCAGACGCCGGCACTGGGCTTAGACATTCGAGATGCTCCACAGAAAACAAAGCAGGTGACACACTTCTACTGGAGCAGGGAGAGGCGAGTAACATTGCAGTTGAGGCTCATCGAGATGATACCCAGTTCTCCGACCCGTAGATAGGACGCGTTTCCCTGAGGAAGACAGGCTGGTCCTGACATCTAATGAGGAGAGGGCTTCACATGGTGAGTGAAGAAACGAGGGAAGGGTGTGCCAGGCAGAGGGAACCGCATAGGCAAAGACCACGGCAAGTTGCAGCACAGTGAGAGTAGCGGACAGAAGACCTGTGCGGCCGGAGCGGGGACGGGGGCGGGGAGCGAGAAGCTCGGAGTGACACCAGGCCCAGGAGGCAGGTGAGGCCAGGCTCATGCCCACGGGCCGGTTGGATGCAGAGATGGGCAAGTGTGTGAGTTACGTGGCTCAGGCCCCTGCCGGGCCAAGTGGGGAATAACAGCCCGTGAAGGGAGCAGGCAGGTGGTGTCGGAGGCCCAGCGCTGTTTCTTCTGCCCGTCCTCCTGCCAAGGGTCCTGCTCCCGGGTCTGGAAGAGGGAGCTCGCCACCCTGAGCTCAGGCAGGAGGTACTCAGAGCCCCAGGACCCGCTCTTCTCCAGGAAGGGGTCACAGGATGCTTTTGGTCTTTCAGGACCACATTTAAGGAGTTTGCTGAGAAGTACGGCCGGGATCAGAGGTTTCGACTTGTCCAAAAACGGAAGGACCAGGAGCATTTTTTCAACCAGTTCATCCTTATTCTCAAGAAACGGGACAAGGAAAACAGACTCAGGCTGCGGAAAATGAGATGAGTGTGTGCAGATGCCATCAGGCTGGGCGTGGCAGGGGCTGGGCGGACGGGCGCCCACGCAGCCAGGTCGGGAGCCCCAGGGGCCGTGGGCTTCGTTCTCAGAGGGTTATTGTTTCATATTGAAGCTCTCTTTGGTACAACTTTCCGAGTTTGATGCATTTCTAATTGCCATGATATGTTGCTCCCTTCATTGCTTTAATTATGCAAATGACTTGTAATATAGACAGATTCTAAATCTGCTGCAGGTTTGTACCTCAACAGAAACAGACACCATCTCTAACCATCTCAAGGTGTTTTCATGAGTCGAGCTGATTATCTGAAACTTTTCTGAAAATCTTCATGAGTTCCTTCCATCCTTCAGGAGTTCTGTGGTGTTGGGACGTCCCGGCTCGGGTCCCCGGGTCTAGTCTTCTGAGTAGTAGTGTATAGGCTGTTCATCATCATAGTGACACCTGTGACCGTTGGACACATGGACCGTGGACCACCTCCAGGTCAAAGGGCGATCGCCCCAGCCCCCTCCGGGGACATCGGGCCTGGAGAAGGGGGCTGTGCTTTCTGTGGGAGGTCCTACTTAAAAAAGAATTATTTTGTACAAAATCATCCTATTAATATTTAAGTTATTTTCTTGTATGCCCAGAGTTTGCATGAGATTTTTCTCACCATCTTTGTATAAAAAATTAAAAATTTTTTTGAATTAATAAATATTTTAAACCAGTGTATTTTTGTGGCTTAGACTTCCAACACAATCTTAAGCAACAAAACTGTGTTTCAGCTAAAGATACTCTATTTGGAAAGATTCATACAAATATTTACGATTGCACGTAAGGGCTGTGAAAGCACTACTCAAATAGAAATCTTGCTTTTCAATTACGAGTTCCGGGTGGAACCATACTTGGTAGAACTCCAGCTAATTAATTGCATTCTGTAAGTTATTGAGCATCTGTCCATAGAGTTCAGGTTTATGGAGTCACTGTCGGATGCGCTGTCTTTGTCCCCAGCTCACAGTGGCCCCTCCTCCACGCCTACCCTTTTTCTCATCAGTCAGTTCCCAAAAAAAGAACACTTTTTGCCACACATATTAGGAGGGAAGTGGGCAAGGAGGGATCCTCTCTTTATTGGGGTGCGCCCTGGTCTTAATGCCCGTATTGTTAACTGGTTGCCGTCTATGCCAGTGACCTCTGGGGGTTCCGGAGCTGTGGCTCGGATTCAGGCCATCACCCAGTGGGGCTGGGCGTCTGCGGCCGTCAGCGCTGCAGGGATGGGCTCTGAGATTCAGACCATCACCCGGTGGGGCTGGGCGTCTGTGGCCGTCAGCGCTGCAGGGATGGACTCTGAGCTGCATGTGCCACTGACAGATCAGACAGGGTCCCTCAGGAGATAGAAATCCCCTTGTAATGTGAAGGGAGGAGCTGAACAGAAAGGGAACTGGGGTGACGAGGGCTGTGAGTAGAGACAGGTCTGAAGGACATGGGAAGAGCAGAGGTAGGAGCGGCCATCCCCACCCACTGCCCCGGCTCAGACAAGCTTCCCCACCAGCGCAGAGGTCCAGACACAGCCAGGGAGGGCACAGCTCAGCTGAGCGGACTGCCGGGAAGCCGACGGGAGCTGCTGGTCAGCCACCCTCTGGGGGAAGGTCGCCCTGTGGCCATGTCTCATTAGCTGCACTCTGCCCAGAACCACCAGGAAAGGTGTCTGGGAGGGGAGGCTCTGGCTCCCCAGCCCTTGGGAGCTGCAGTAAGGGGCTTCCGGGGAGCCCTGGGGCTCTGCACGAAACCTGTGCTCTCTCCTGCCATCTGCACCATCTGCCAAGCCAGCTGCTTGCTTCTGGCCCGGGGTGTGGGGAGGTGTTGGCCACCTGACCACGGAACACCAGACGTCTGCAGCCCGGGTCACCCTCCATGAACTGCCGTCTGATCCCGCAGCATAACGCCAGATGTGCATGACAGCGTCGTTTAAAATGAACGACTACAGGGCTTCCCTGGTGGCGCAGTGGTTGAGAGTCCGCCTGCCGATGCAGGGGACACGGGTTCGTGCCCCGGTCCGGGAAGATCCCACATGCCGCGGAGCGGCTGGGCCCGTGAGCCCATGGTCGCTGAGCCTGCGCGTCCAGAGCCTGTGCTCCGCAACGGGAGAGGCCACAACAGTGAGAGGCCCGCGTACCGCAAAAGAAAAATAAATAAATAAAATGAACAACTACAGCCGAGACCGGGCCTCAGCCGTTCTGGAGGCATAAGAGAACCCACGGCCCCCTCCGGTTGCCTCTCCCCGTCTACGGCTTTGCCTCCTGCCTCCTGCACATCACCTAGAAGGTGCAGCCTGGGTTAGTGATCTAACTCATGTGCCGCTGGCCCCAGCCATGAGCTGCTGTTTGCCCCTCGCAGCCCTGGTCAGGAGAGACCCCAAAAACACTAGTGGAGGTAGAGTCTCTCTGTGGGGAGCTTGAGGCTGTTCCAAGCAACCGTTCTGGAAACTGCGTCATCCGCTGCACTAGGGGGAGGTGGCCCGAGGCAGGAATCCACGCTGCTCTGGGCTGGGGTTCATGGGGCACCAGCGGCTGGGGTGATGGGTGATGTTGAGGTCACCACAGAGCTGGGGGTACTGATGCCCCACGAGCGTCACAAAGAGCTTTCAATGCCAGGTGGGCCAGGTGGGCAGTCCTGCAGGATGTCAGCCGCGTCCTCCCCTGGATCCTTGCTCCGTGGTCCAACCTGCAGAGAGACTGCGATGCTGGGTGTGTGTGAGAGTTTAGCAACATCGCCGTCGCCGTGGCGTAGCTGTTGCCACAAGAGGTGGCTCTGAGTCCCCACTGCAGCCCCCTTCCAGGCAGATCACGTGGATCCTCCGGCTGTTAACGGGGTAGCAGTTTCTCCTCGTGCAGAAATGAATCCCTAAGATGTAGATTCCTGTCCTGCCCAAAGCGCTTCTGCCATCATTACAGTCCACGCTCTCGCAGGAGGACTTGTCTATCGTCCTGGCTTCCCATGGAACGTCCTGTTGACCACGGAACTATTTTTAAGGGAAACAATGCAACACTGGGCTTCTGCCCACCAAATTCACTGGTGCGACCGTGGGTCTCATCCCCCGGAAGCAGCTGGCTTGATGAATTGCTGGACAGCCCGCTGACGGTGTGGACACGATGCCACTGGAGGGACAGACCCCGTGAGGCTGGGTGATTCTCACAGGAGGTGGTGAACCCGCGGCTAGGGTGTGGGGGTGTCTCCCCGTGCCAACTGCAGTGGGAGGGGAGGGGGCAGGGCCCCCTCTCAGTTACCCACGCAGGGAATTCTTACTCCCACTGCCCACAGCTTGGTAAGTTTGGAGGGCCTGGTGCCCAAGGGCAGAACCCAGCGCCTTGGTTCTGCTCAGTTAGGCGCTTGGATTCTGGCCATGTTGACTCCTCTTGGAACTGAAACTGTAACCGGGAGGAACAAAGCTGACTCCACATTGGATCTGTTTCTTTTACTTTAACCTTTGTATTCTGCTGCTTTTGCTACAAGTTAATCACTAAAGGAATGTTGCCTATAAGCTTAAATTATACATATCTTAGTGCCTGATGGCCTGTAGGAAAATTTCTAGACGTTTTTGCTTTTCACCCAAGTATTTGGAAGCTTACACTTTAGTTCACATAATAATCGTGATTTTGAATCTAAGAAAATTAAATGGTTTAAAGTTGTAGATGGATAGACAGATCATCTCTATGATTGTCTTTATATCTACCTCTAGATTCACGCCTATCACTTATCAATCAGTATGTTGCAGGAGGGGAAAGGGCAGCTAGGGTCTAATCAGACAAGCCCTCTAGGAGAAACACAAGTTTCAAAAAAGCTGGTTTATCTTTGTACATGGACTGTATTTGAAATACTTGCTCCTTTTCAGGGCTGCAGAAGTAGTCAACATTTTTTAGACTTCTGTATATATTTAAGTCATTGTAAAAATACAGTAGACAAAGATTTCTTTTAAATGGTGAGTTCCTTTAATTTTTGCACATTTCACTTCCGTTTTAAAGGCCACTAGCATAGATTAGGTTAACTCAGTAGTGACTTCTCAGCTGTTAAAAATTAGTAGGAAACTAACCACTGATTGGTGGTTGCCAGGGGCAAGGGGTAGAGGTGGGAGAAATGGGTGAAAAGTAGAGAAAAAACATAAACCTCATTTGTGTCTTCTCTTAAAAAAAAATTTAGCAGGAAACTGTGAGCATGTCACTCAGTTAACACCGAATCCAATCAAAGGACAAAGGTGAGTTTTGGAAGAAGAGGTGGGTCTCTCTGTCATTGATCATTGCATTAAACCTCCTTTCACGCCCCAGAGGCCAGAGCTTCGGGACACGTGGCTCCGATCCTGGTCCCCCGTCGCCTTGTACCCGGAAGTGGGGTCCGGCTGCTCGACGCTCAAAAGCCAATAAAGAGGCAAGTTGGTGGAAAGGAAAGTTTGCTTTATTTTGTATGCCGGTAACTGGGGCGGGGGTGGGGTTGCAGAGCGGACGCCTGTCCAAAGGCCGCCCCCGCCCCCGCCATCCCTCCCCCTCCCCCTCCCATCAGGGGGCAAGAGATTTTACAGGCGGAGGGAGGGGGCTCCGTGCAGAAACAGCCCAGGCAGCTCTGACAGTCATCTTGAAACTGGTCATCGGTGGTCTGACCAGCGTCCTCTTGATTGTTTTAGGTACAGGGACTCTTCAGTTCCAGGGTCGTTTGTTCCCATTTCCTTGAGGCCAGTTCTCAGGATCGTGGCAGCTTATGCCACGGCTACAGCCTGGTCATCATGGAGTTGGTGGGTGGAGGGTTTCAGTATCTACAAGACAGCTCACGGGATACGGCTCAGAATATGATCTATAGCCCATGAAAAGGAACTAAAGGTCCTTGACTCTGCTTAATGACTAAACTGTTATTATTTAGTCTTGTTGGGCTGTTTTCCTCTGTTTCTGCATTTTCTCACTTCTCTGATTAAACTTATTCTTTGGCTAAAGTTTTTCCACAGACCAAAGGTAGGCGGAGGATGATTAGAAGGGGAAGGACCCTAGGGTCCTGCTCCGCTTCAACCTGACCCCCTCCCTTTGCTTCTCTTCCCATGTGTCACCCAGACAAGAACCTGTCCTCCAGACCGTGCTTCCCCCGCTATCCCGCCACACACCACTCACAGGTGGGGTCCTGTCTGCGGTCCTTGGGTCGGCAGTGACCCGCTTCCTCTCTCCAGCTGACAGTTTTCAAGTCCTTCTTGGTGATGCCACGTCCCTCACTTCCTCATCAACTTAGGACCCCTCGCTCAGGGCAGATGTCCTGGGAGAGCTCAGCCCCTTTGATCTCCCTCCTCCGGTCCCCAGCCCCGCAGGGAGGGTCCTTGGAAGGCGGGCAGCGGGCCTGGACCTGGGTCTTACCGGCCTGGAGCAGTGATATTAGGATGGACCTTTGAACTGTCTGCTGACACGAGCAAGAATGACAAACACGTGTGGATTCCTTCCCACTTGTGTCCTTATTGGCAGCTGTGACAGATTTCTTGTCCTTGATCTGCTGAGTGTTTATTTTCTTACTACATGTTTACTGTCTTTACTGTTCATTTTCTGGTTGCTTCATTGGAATGACATGCTTCAAACAATTCATCAACAATAATGAGGGGAAGTTGTTCCTGTGTCTTTTTCCCCCCAAATACGTAAACTTTGCTTTGTTTATATTTTCCCCATAAAATATTTGAAGTGTCAGCTAGGTTAAAGCCTCCTGACGATTCATGAAACCGCTGTTGAGATAACGAAGCGATGATTTCGCAGGGGGTCACTGCTCTGAAAGAATGCTTCGGGGAAAGCCTTTGAAAAACCACCGTGCTCGCCTCTGCAGACAATCATAAGGTCCAAAGGCAGAGCCGGGGGGTGGGGGGCAGAGGGATGATGTGGGGAGAGAAGAGGGCGGGTGGGCACGAGGGAGAGGAGGGAGGGGCTCAGACAGCCTCTCAGGAGAATGGAATGCAGGGCAGAGTTGTTTAAATGGAACGTTAGAGATTTTTGCCGTGTGATCATTCTCCTCCTCCACTTTCTATTTCCCAAGAAACAATCTTTAAAAATTGCATTACATTTAAAACTGTTTTCATGACCATGAAGAGGATCCATGCTCTTTGCAGAAGCGGGAGAACAGGGAGCTCTGGCCTCTCCTAGGACCTGGGTGTGCTTTTCCCCGGCACGGGGCCCAGCAGCATCCTCTTGTCGACTGAACAAAACACACAGCCTAGAAGATGCGAGTTATATTTTATTCGGTGGACAAAACTGAGGACTTAATCCCGGGACACAGCATCTCAGATCGCCCTGAGGGACTGCTCTGAAGAGGTAAGGGTGAAGCCAGGATACAGAGGAGTTTTTGCAACAAAGACCAGGCAGTCAGAACATCAAAAGATTACTGTCAAATAAAGAAAACCAGACACATCTCAGGTTAAGGAATGGAGCACTTCTCTGTGTGCGAGAAGATGCGGGAGTCCGGGCTCACTGAAATCCTTCCTTTGATGTGCACCTCAGCTCTCTGGGGCCAGCGTCCTGTGCTTTCCATCCTGAGTCCCCTCGGGGCACTGCTGGCTGCAGGGGCTGACAGCTAGGTGGGGGAGTGGGCGACAAATCCTGCCTCTATCCCAAGTTCCCTCCGGGCTCACCAGCAACATCCTTTGTTTGCTGGTATGGCCGTGAGAGTTTTAGTTCACACACTTCTCTCTGGTGCAGTTTTGTGGCCAATCGTGTTTCCCCAAAATGAGTGCCCCTCTTTGCACCCCGCCTGCTCGTCTTGCCTGACGCTCCCAACAAGGTGGGAGCTGGTGGGAGTCTGCACCCGCCTGCACCAGCAGAGAGTGACAGATGCGGTGCCGAGCCTCCCCGGGCCAGGAGGGGAGAGGGTGCCGCCTCTCCTAGCTCCTCCGGGGAGCCGCCGTGCTGTGCGGAAGCCCTGGCCCCTGGGAAAGGCCCGGTGCGGGTGCCACTCACGACCCCAGCTGGGGGCCATGCACGTGGTTCCCGGCCTCAGAGGCAGCAGCTGACCCTGGGGGGAGCAGACACCAGCCTCACCCAAACTGCAGGCCTGGGAGCAAATCGGGACATGCCCTTGCTGGGAGCCGCCGTGGTTCAGAGCGACTCGGTAACCGGGACGAGCTCCTGGCTCCAAGTGACCGGCACACCTGATGTGCAGATAACGGAGACACCAATCATGGTGGCTGATGTCACGAACGCTGCTCCGTGCCAGGCACTGGCCGAGGGCCTCACGGGTCCTCTCGGCAGCCTCTGGGGTGGGTTCTGTTACCATCCTCCGTTCACAGGAGAATCTCAGGTCTGGAAGGGTGAGCACTTTGCCCAAAGGCACCTAGACTGCCATGAGGGCAGGGCTTGCACAGAAGTCGGTCTGACTCTGGAATCTGTGCTCTAAACCACCACCCTCCCTGACCCCCGACCCCCACAGGGCACGTAGGACTCAGGCTCCTGTGGTCGGAAGTGGTCATTCCTTGCTTTACTCAGGGACGTTCATGTTTACTGTGTGTCTTCGCACCAGGCCCTGCGGGAAGGAAACCCCAGCAGCGGCTCCCAGGCCAGCAGGAGGGTCAGCCCGTGATGGAGCGGTTAATGCAGAGCTAGGCAGGTGCTGCAGGAGAGGCCGCAGGGCAGCGTGAGGAGGGGAAGGGCTGGAGGGGGAGGGAAGAGCTCAGCAAAGGCTCAGAGGAGGGGGCGAGATCAGCCCCGGGAACTTCCCGCGACATCCCGCCCCAGCATCAGTGACCCCGCGAGGGCATGTCTCATGCGCCTGAGGCCCAGGGAAGACCCAGTTCCCGGCCCCTCCTGGGGGAGCATGCAGCACAAACGCACCAAATGGCTGAGTCAGTGACATGGCCCGGGAGCCTTCTTCAGAGTCTGCAACATGTGTGTCCATGGAGAGCAAGGTCATATTGTTGGTTGGTCTCATTCATTCATTTGACCCACAGATATTGGTGAGCTTCTAGGAGGTGTCAGGCAGGAAATGGGAAATGAAGAGATGTGACCCCGCCCTCTGGGAGTGACCTGGCCCGTATGTGGGGTCACAAAGGGGTCGTGGCTGGGACAGAGGTCCAGGGGCATGTGCCCAGTGTAGATAGTCACGGGGAGCCTCCCAGGGAGCGGAGATGGGGCTGGGCAGGCACGGGAGGGGGCAGGTCCCGGGTCAAGGGCTCAGTGGGACCAAAACCCCAGGGCCGGTGAACCTGCTGCGCCGTGGTTCTTGGGAGGACGCGGCGGTTGTGGTGGGAGCAGAGAGCACCTTCTGTAGGTGATGCGTCAGCCACAGGGGTGCGAGGGCTGCACGTTCACCCCTGTGAGGGGACGGCCTTCCCCAGGCGCCCATGGTCCTCAGGGTCATTTCACCCAGCCTCCACCCTGGACGGTACTTGAATCAGCACCATTGGTATTTGCCCCATTTTCTCCCAGGTCTTCCAAGCCTCACGCCCCCTTGTTCTTTAGAAGCATGGAGCCCTCCATCCCGGCGGAGCCAGACCTCGCCGGTCACTGGCTGGGAGCCCGTCTCATCTCTGCCCTTACCCTGATTCCAGTTCACGTCTGATTTGGGTCCAGTCACGGGACCATACTCATCCGGTCCCTGCCCTGCCCTCGGTCTCATAGGCTCAGGCCCCAGGGGCTGGGACGTCAGTGCCCTCTCACCCCAGGAAAGGGAAGGGGTGACTTTAAATCCACTGTGTGCCTGGCCTGGGTGACGCCAGCTGGCAGCTCCTCAGCTCCGCCCATCTCCCTGCTATCGTGTGAGAGAAACGGTACAGCCAATGAGCTGTGCAGTCTCCCCGTTCACCCAGCACACAGGCTCCGGGTTTTCAGATGCAGTTTGTGTCAGGCGGCTGTGAATTTGCAGCGCTGGCCGAGACCGTCCTGAAATGACCAATTACTCCCAGCCCGGTCACCTCACCCCGAGGCCTTCAACCTGGTGACCTCCTGCAAACCACAGATGAAAACAGCTGCTTCCCTGCTCCGTAACACCTCGCCCCGACACAGAAAACTTGTAATCAGATGACTTTATCAACTCATGCTCTTCAAAGCCCGGCGCACGCGTTTTGCTGTGAACACAGGGAATAACCTGAGAACGGAGTGTGCAGAAGCCGGGCCCTCAGCCGGAACCCAACTCCGTCTGCATCCCGCCCAGGGCATCGGACGCACCCGAAAACATGGTGACGGACCCTCCCCGGAGCCGCTGTGAAGCCAGACGACACCTTTAGAAATGGCCCATGTTGTCTCGTGGAGGGGGTGACAAGGGTGCTCATGCCTTAGCAGGTTGGGCCTAAACCAGAGGGTCCCTATTTTTCCACTTTGCCCCTGTCCCCAGGATCCTGGCTTTGTTCCCAGGCTGGCATGATCTGGGATATCCTTGTCGCCCCGAGAACAGCAGAGGGTGTCCCATGCAGTACCCAGGAGGTACCACTCTCCCGGCGACCCTAGCAGCCCCCCGGCCGGGTTCCAGCCGCTGCTCATGGAGAATGTCCTTGGGGGCTGCCGTCCCCATTCCCCCTTTATTCCAAATGCCCTCCTCCACGTTCTCCAGGAACACTGTCCCCAGCAGGTAAAGCCTCACGCCAGCGGTGCTGTGCCCTCACGGTCAGTCCTCAGCCAGCTGTCTGCCAACCTTCTGTCCAGGCCAGCCCTCCACCCACCTCTTTGGTGGACTCTGTTTGGGGGTATCGTCAATCCTCCGGGAGTTCCGGACACTCAGGTCAGCAGACCCCCGCGCACCTGGTGGGAATGCCCCAGACGCGGGCTCCAGCAGGCCACCCAGCTGGTTCTCTGAGGACACACTGAACTTTGTCACTTTTCAATTTGTGGTGGATCGGGGGTCGGGAGGAAAGGGAAATAAGGATCGAGTAACATATCAGCAGGTCCCTTGTTTTCAGAAATGCCACGGAGCTGATGGGAAGAGCCCAGGTGACCCTCCTGCTGCCTGGTGGCCAGCAGCACATGTGCCCCTTCACCTGCTCTTGCGGGGACCCTGGGCTCCAGGTGCCCCGGCCTGGGAGTGCCTGTGCCCGGCGGGCCTGCCAGCCTGGGGGACACCTGCCCGTGTCACATCCTCCACCGCGGCCCGAACCTCTTTCCTCCAGGGCCAAATACCAGCTCCTCCAGGACCGTCTCAGCCTCCACCTGCCGGGAGGAGACGGGGACCCACAGCCTCTGTGCTCAGCTCACCGCGTGGCTCAGCTTCTTCCCTTGCAGGGCTTTTCCACGCGAGAACGTGTGTTTTCTGCAAGAACCAGAGGCGGGATTTTAAAGCAGTATCTCCACCGGTAGGTTCACGTCCGTGAGATGGGCACCTACTCGCCATCCACTGCTCACGCAGGCCTGGCTCAGATGGTCCAAAACAACGTCTCTGTGGACGGGGGGACTCCTGTCCTTTGGTCTGGATTCTTGTTTCTCTGCTTTTGCTGGGCTATGACCTTGTGAGCTACAGGAAGCGGGCTCACTGGACACCGGTCAGAGCAAGAGGACACTCTCCACCTGCTTCCGTGTCGTCCCTCGGTCCCGGAACCATCCTCACTGCCTCCACCACCCCTCGCAGGAGGGGATTGTCTAAGAGAAGGCAGAGGGGGTCGAGGCGCCAGCCGCGGCGAGAAGGCGTAGAAACATTTTCATTTCAAGAGGACTGATTGCAGTATCAGGAGAAATAGCCCTGTGGCTTTGCTGCCCTGGAGAGCAGAGCTGGGGTCAAGCCTTCTGTGTGCCCGGTGGCCGGCGGCGGAGGTCCCAGCAGCTCGTGCTGCTCCCGCCTCAGTAAGTGTGTGTCCCCGTGTGTGAGGTGTGTGCACGTGTCTCTGTGTGTACACGCGTGTGCGGTGTGTGTGTGAACAGCCCCGTGACAGCGCCTGGAGCACAAGTGTGCACCAAAACAGCGCCGTCTCTCTGCACCTTCTGTCGCCCGCTCACCTGTCCTGAGGCAGTCCGTCCCCTCAGAAGCTGTTTTAGAGTGAGCGTCTCAGCAGGATGCTGGGGACCATGAGTGGTTCCGGTTCCCCTGTGCCCCACCTGGATGTGTCTGTTCTCTGAACTCTCTTCCGTGAGCCGTCCTCCAGGGGCCCTGTCTTGGTCCTGTGTGGACCAGTCTTAGGGAGATGATTGCCACCTCGTGCAGATAACAGCCAGGACCCTACGACCACAGACAGGACGACGGTTCCCCGGGGAGGACAGACACTCCCTACAGTCACGGGTGGACTGGGTGGTGGCGTTGGTGGGTAGCGCTGCTGGATTCATCGGGAATTCATCTCCACATCGTCCGAGGTGAACCTCTCCGTTCCCGTCCTCCTATTCTGCCAGCGAAACCTTAGAATGTGGGCGTTCCATATGCCTCTTACGATAAATCACCTTCTGGCCAGGTGTGTCGAGGAATGACACGCACTTCCACCCCTTCCAACTTCTACCACTTTGCCGCCAATACCCACACTCCATATGCAAGTCTGAGGCCCACACCAGCATCCCCCATTTTGTAGGTCTGACCGACAGCGCTGAGATGCTCTCTGAATCCAGCTGTATTTGCAAACATACTGTCTTCACCTCTCTTACCTTTTACACAACGCACTGCCCTCCGAGATCTGAAAACAGAAATCCTGATCTAACCATGGCTCCTGAAGGCAGGAATCAGCATATCAGAGGCCACTTGCCGTGGTTTTGTTTGTTTGTTTGTTTGTTTTGCGGTACGCGGGCCTCTCACCACTGGGGCCTCTCCCGTTGCGGAGCACAGGCTCCGGCCGCGCAGGCTCAGTGGCCATGGCTCACGGGCCCAGCCACTCCGCGGCGTGTGGGATCTTCCCGGACCGGGGCACGAACCCATGTCCCCTGCATCGGCAGGCGGACTCTCAACCACCGCGTCACCAGGGAAGCCCCACTTCCCGTGTTTTGAAAGCTGTCCCTCTCAGCCATGCCCCCCCTGCTTTCCACCCCGCTAGGTTTCTCCCTTCGGGACAAAGGTGATGGAACCTACTCTGGGCACCAAGTGCTGACAGCTGCCTGGGGTCGGGGGAGCCCCACGGTAGCTCACGTTCAAGGCCACTACATTTTGGCTAAATCACAGGACAAGGTCCATAATGGGAAGACATAAAATAGGCCCAAAAAATGCTCAGGAGTTTTAGGTTTTATTTAGGATATAAAAGAAATATTTGTTACGGTCTTGCACATAATAAATATTTCTTGTCACATGCATTGTCACTTGGCAACTGACACCATATTTTAGAAACGGAAACAGCCCATAAAGAAGCCGGTGAGTCCGCCGTGAACGCATCAGCATAGCCCGGGAGGCAAAGGGAAGGGCTGCTTCTCTCCAGGCTGCTCGCAGTAAAGCGTAAAGTGTTCCTGGCGCCAATTCAGGGGACTGTGAACTCCAGCAGCCGGGACAGTTTCCGTGAGGTCAGCTCAGCAAACCCTGGGTTCTCGACTTGAGGAGCCCCTTGCCCAGGGGGTTGTCGTCTGTCCGAATCCTGCCACCACCCTCATCTCTAGCTGTGGACAGTGGGACAACTAGGTCCCACGTGGCAACTTGGCAAAACAGATGCTGCATCCCTACCAAGTGTCAGGGCCTGTTACGGTCTGGAGATGGAAGGGGCAGACCCAGCCTCTGCATCCAGGGCTCACAGTGGAGACAAGGGAGAGGTGAGACGGGGCCCTGCTGACCTAGCGCAACCAGGTCCAGGGTGTTATGGGCCGAAGGCAACAATGGCCCTCAATGCCCTCAGTGCAGACCCCCTGCCAGGCATTTCTCTGCTTCACACTGCAGACTCCTGTGATCCTCACGTGCACCCAGGAGCTGGTCAAGATTATCGCCCCATTTTATAGATGGACAGACTGAGTCAAAGAGAGGCCGTGTGCACTGGGGCGGTGACTGGAGCACAGCTGGCTGTCTCGAGGACCTGGGTGTCCAGCCACCGTTCCACACGGCCCCCTCACAGTCAGTACGGGAGGTGACCTCCAGGGAGAGAGACCTTCCTGTGATGACAACTCTGGGCCCAGAGCCCCATCAATCCTTTTAACCCCTCCCCTCCCGCACTCACCCAGCTCTCAGGAGTCCTTTCTTATGCCTTCTGAGGCTCAGACAGAAGGCACATACCTAGGGCCACAGACCTAGCCCACACCCGACCTCGTGGTCCCTCCAGGGCTGACTCAGGTCCAGTGTTGTTTGGAATAGAGCCAGAGGGTCAGCGAGGGCTGGCGGGCAGCCAGCAGGCTAGGGCTGGCCCTACAAACTCTCGGAAGAGGCCATTCGGTTCTTCTGCTGCCAGATAGCGGTTCCCGTCTCGTGAGGGCTGCAGGGCGAGGGGGTCACACGTGCAGATGGCTGGCACAAGAGAGGCCCAGCCGATGCCACAGGCACAAAACATCTTAGGCCTCCAAGACGTCCTTATCTCAGGGAAGGAACCCTGGGGTCTGGACTGCACTGGGCGTGGCCAGGACCCTGGGCCTGCGGAGGCAGACGGTGGAAGCGGGGCGGAGGAGGTCAGGGAGGTGGCAGGTATGGGGACAAAGGTTCCCCCCGCTCAGCTCAGATGGGGAGGAGGCCAGCCTTGCTGCATTTAATCGCCCCTGCAGAGATACTATTATAATCCCATTTTCTTATTATTCAGGCAGAGTTAGGATAGAGAATATGTAACCTGATTATGTACCATATAATATATGAAGCCAGGAAGCTCTTAAAATTAAAACATTTAAAAAGAACTATCTGGGGAGGTAGTTAAAATCCATTTATATCCTTATCAAATAATGAAAATATGTCCAGAAAAAAAATCAGCCTTTCAGCTATGGTGTTCACTTCCACGATCATTTGTGGTTTTAGTATTAAGTCTAAAGACAAATTTATGTGAAAATATTGAGGATTTAACTGTTCCTTTTGTCCACAGGCTGAGAAAGCAGGCCAGGTGCAGGGTGGCTTTTTAAAGAGCCTCTGATCAGGTGGGGGGTCGCGGCTGGGGGGAAGTGGTGTCCTCGCCTGTGCTCCGCCCCCCCCAGCAGCACCGCCTCCTCCTGGTCCGGGCTTGGCCTGGGGGGCGGCATCCAGCAGCACCAGCCGGCCAATCCCTCCTCCTCTGTGGGGCTGTAATTCTCCACCCGTAGGGGAGGGTTTGGGTTCCATCATCTCCAAGCCTCCTTCTGTGGTTCTGTGCTGCTCCCAGCCTCTGGCAGCGTCCCCGGGCTGTGAAGGAGGTCGCGGCAGAGGCCTTGCTGAATGCTCCGAGCTTAGTGGAGCCTCTCGTTACCTTTATGCATATTGCATGAATTAGTCACCTTCTCAGCGGTCCTGGCACCAAACCGAGAGAGGCTGTCTGGGAGCAAAGGCAGGGAGGCAAGGGACGCTGCCGGGTCAGATCACGCTGGTGACTGAGGGGCCCAGGACTGGGCCGCCTTCACAGCAGGCTCTGGCCGCGTCTGGGTTGCTCAGCCCGGGAGCGGATGGACCCAGGAGGCAGCGAGGCTGGGACCGCATGGTGAGTAACACGTCTCCTCTCGGCAAGCAGTGATGGCCCGAAGCGGATGGAGGCACGGCTGGAGACCAGGACGGGGAAAGCGAGGTCCCAGGAGGGAACGAGGGCTGACTCGGCACCAGAAGAATGAAAGGCGAAGTCCTTACACGTCCTAACCTTCACCCTTCCCTGTTTCTGAGCAACACTCAGACGGACCTAGACGAGATGCTGACCTGGATGAATTAAGGCCTTTAAAAAATGTTAAGATGCCGGGCTTCCCTGGTGGCGCAGTGGTTGAGAGTCCGCCTGCCGATGCAGGGGACGCGGGTTCGTGCCCCGGTCCGGGAAGATCCCACATGCCGCGGAGCGGCTGGGCCCGTGAGCCATGGCCGCTGAGCCTGTGCGTACAGAGCCTGTGCTCCGCAACGGGAGAGGCCACAGCAGTGAGAGGCCCGCGTACCGCAAAAAAAAAAAATGTTAAGATGGAATTTTTCAAACATGTAGAAGAGTGGAGAGAAAGCAGTGACCCCCAGGACCCCAAATCCCAGTCCCCACAGCTGAGCCTTTGGGTGCCCCGTCCTCCTCCAGATCCAGACTTCAGACTCCACAGAGCTAGCACCTCGGGTCAGGAGGTGACGGAGGAGGGCTCCTGGGCACAAGGCCCGCATCAGCACCCCTCTCAGCCCTGCCCGGAGTGGAGCCAGCCCTGACCCTGTGGTTGTGACATGACGAGAGAAACAGTCCGGCCCCCAGGCCCCTGCTCCTGCCTCGTGCTGCCGAGGGAGGACCAGCCCAAGTCTACCTCCCAACAAAGCCCACCTCCTCCCTAGATCCGCGGAAATCCAGCCTCTCGGCCCGCCGGCTCCTCTGTGCACCGGCTGGTTTGATGTTTCTTTTCGTTTTCGGTTCTGCGTGCACTTGTTTGGGCGGCGCTGTGCCGTGTAGACCAGTTTCCATGGAGGTGACATCTGGGTGTGGCCGGCCCAGTTCTCCTGGGAAGACGAGCTTCAGCAGGTGCAGAAACCGCTCGTCCGCGTGGGCCCAGCCTCTCAGGTCCTGCTGGGTCCTCGGTCATCAAGGGCCTGACCCCGCACTGCTCAAGGTCAGCCAACCTTCCTGCTGTTCCTTGAGTTTAGAATCAGCTGCTCGAAATAGAAGTTTGTGATGAAGGGCCAATAATGAGCTTAGGACAAACCCTACATCTTTAGAAGTTTATTGATAGTCTCAGCAGAGTTGTTAGACAAACTATTGATTAACTAAAAGACTTTTCTTTCTACGAGAGAGGCATTGAGAACTCTCTTGGTCAGACTCAATATAGAAACGCAGGAAAAGAATGTCTCCCGAAACCCCTGGACCGAAAAGCTTGTGTTTTGAGTGGACTGGAGGGTAGTTACTCTGCAGCCAGGGCCGGATGAGCTCCCCCCATCATAACCAGGCCCTTCACTGAGGCCACACGCCCTGCCCGGGTGCAGCCCTGCAGGGAGGGTCGTGTGTGCAGTTGTGAGGCTGGAGGGACAGTGCCGGTGACAGTGACGTGTGTGCTCCTCTGGCTTCAGCAGCCTTCGTGGAGGTGACGCAAGGACTCTCCCTGTGACTAGGGTCTTCTGTAAGGGAGTGCTCAGGGCGCTTTGCCGTCAGGAAAGGAGTGGGCTGCAGAGATCTGGAGGAGGGGCCGGGGATCTGCTTGAGAAGGGAGCGATCTGAAGGTGGGGTCATGTGCAGGAAGGAGCACAGCCCCGAGGCTGTCCCACAGACCCCACAGAGCCGCCTGGTTCTGGGTGGAAACTTCTGTGTTCCTGGGCTCTTTCCTCCCGTGTTCTAGACAGCCTGGTGCAGGTCCTCAAGGGGCCACAGCAGCCCCTTTTGTGTTGCAGGGACACATGCCACACCCTTCCCTCCAACAGAGTCCCTGGGGGCTGGGACCATGGCCAGAGCACATGCCCAGCGGGGCTCTAAGGTGGGCCCTCCCCTGGAACATCACACATGGGGTCTCTCTGTCTGGGTCAGGGTCATTTCTGTCCTTGCTGACCTGTGGCTCTCAGTCACTCATGCCTGTTGCCATGAGCCCCAACCCAACAATTTCACTCTGCTTTTCTCAATTACCTGGATGACATTTACTGAGCTCAGCCTGGACAGACAGGCAGCAGTGGAGGCCAGGCCAGGCTGGGTGGAGGGGTGCTCAGGGTAGAGGTAGCGCAAGCTGTGTGGGCCACCAGGATGTAGGGACCACTGACCCATTAGGCTGGGATGCTTTGAGCTCTCACACTCTGGAAGCATGGATGCTGTAGGGACCCGCTGTACGGTCTGAGCTATGAGGGTTAAACATGGAACGTAGAGTTGAAAGCACCTGGGGAGCAAGGACGCACGTGTGTGTGTGTGTGTGTGTGTGTGTGTGTGCACGCACACGTGTGTGTGCATGGAAAGGACCTCCACCTGCCACGTGGAGGGTGATCTGTCCACACCTGGACTGCAGGATTGGATGGCAGGCAGCAGCAAGACAGGGCCTATGGTTTCCTGACAACGGGGAGAACAAAGCCCTGGATGTGTGTTCATTCAACACAAGACCCAGCGCACCCTGTGTCCACACACCCACACACACTGGGAAATGCAAGTGTGAGACAATTTGGGTACAGAAATGATTAAGGGCATTACTTCCTTTTGAAATGTGAATTTTATTTTGCTATAAAAATATTTCGTGGTGAGCACATAAACATCGGACATCACGTAGCTGTTGCATGAATGGAATCATGGGCGAGTAGATTCGTGCTGAACAATTTTACAAGCGTGTGTCTAGAGGGATACAGCTGAGGGAAGGGGGTATTTTTGAGGAATCTCTGGGCATTGAAAACAAACCACCCAGCCAGGGATGGGAGGGCAGAGACCAGGACACTCTGCCCAGGCCTGGAGGAGGATGCGGTCGTTGTCCACATTGTGCCCAGAGCCCACTCTTCCCCCGTGTCCCAAAGGGCCAGAGGCAGTTCCGGTCCCTGTCGGGTGGTGGCCTGAGATACTTGCTTTTCTGAGGGATTCCTTCTTTTCCAGCTAGAATCAGCTCTGACTCACCTTTCATATTAGCGATTAAAGAAATGACCTAGCTTTGTGTACATAGAAGTATTCTTTGTTACCTGGCTTCTAGTTTTAAATTTTGAAACCTACAAAAAAAGTTTAAAAATTGTAAAACAAACAGTCCTGTACTTGTCAAATTCATGCGTTTTCAGCAGTTTGTCGTATCTGTGCTGTCTCTTTACATGTGTATACACGTACGTACACATACACATCTACGAACACACTTACCTTTTTTCTAAATTATTTGAAAGTGCATTTAAGACATCATGACATTTTACCCCTAAATGCTTCATCGTGAGTCTCCAAAGAATAAGGACTCTGCCCACTTAGCCAGAAATGCCACTGTCACACGTAAGGCGTCTTGACATTAATGCAATAACATCAGCTCACGGTCCACATTCAAGTTTTTTCTATTTATAAAAACATGAGGGGCTTCCCTGGTGGCGCAGTGGTTGAGAGTCCGCCT
>NW_020837955.1:43405739-43773951 GCF_003676395.1 Aethalodelphis obliquidens | reverse complement strand
GGCCTCTCACTGTTGTGGCCTCTCCCGTTGCGGAGCACAGGCTCCGGACGCGCAGGCTCAGCGGCCATGGCTCACGGTCCCAGCTGCTCCGCAGCACGTGGGATCTTCCCGGACCGGGGCACGAACCCGCGTCCCCTGCATCAGCAGGCAGACTCCCAACCACTGCGCCACCAGGGAAGCCCTTCTTTTAATTTTTTTACAAATTTATTTATTTATTTATGGCTGCGTTGGGTCTTCGTTGCTGTGAGCGGGCTTCGTCTAGCTGTGGCCAGTGCGGGCTACTCTTCGTTGTGCTGCGCGGGCTTCTCATTGCAGTGGCTTCTCTTGTTGCGGAGCACGGGCTCCAGGCATGTGGGCTTCAGTAGCTATGGCGCATGGGCTCAGTAGTTGTGGCTCGCGGGCTCTAGAGCGCAGGCTCAGTAGTTGTGGCACATGGGCTTAGTTGCTCCGCGGCATGTGGGATCTTCCCAGACCAGGGCTCGAACCCATGTACCTTGCATCGGCAGGTGGATTCTTAACCACTGTGCCACTAGGGAAGTCCTTCTTTTAATTTTTTAAAAGATCTTTTGCTTTAGCTTCCATATGAAATTTAGAATCTACTTGTTTGTTTTCAGAAAAAAATAAACTCATTAGTATTTTTATTGGTATCGTAGGAAATTTATACATTAACCTGAGGGACCTGGCATCTTCATAACTTTGAATAGTGTCACCCCAAAAGAGAAGACGCCTTTCTATTCAGGCAAGTCTAGTTTTATTTTTTTAAGTACTTAAAAGATGTCCTCATATAAGTTCACAGTTTTGTTAAGTTTATGTTTTGTATTTTTTCCTTTTATTCTATTTAAATGGTGCTCTCTAACCCACCATCCCCTCTATGTGATCATTGTTTCTACACACAGAAGCTATTTATTACTGTGTTAATTTTATATCCTGAAACTTCACTGAATTAGCTTTGCTTTTGTGCATCTGGGTTTCAGTTTTACTTTAGTAAATTTAGCTTTATCCTTGATCCTCCTGGGTTTTCTAGGGATACGCTTACACAGCTGCAAACAGGAGGTTTTCTTCCTGCCCCTCTATTCTTTCCTCCTGTCTGATTGCACTGGCTGACACCTCCTGTGCAACATCCAGCAGGCATGGAGATGGTGCATGTGGCGTCTCACCGTGTTTTCTTATTAGGAAGCAGCTTGGCTTTGGGACTGAGGGATATGTTATCACGTCAAGGTTGTTACCATCAATTCCTACCTAATTGAGCATCTTTGTTGTTGCTGTTTTAATCAGGAACTGGCCTTGGGATTTGTAGAAGCCACAAATCAAGCATGAAGTTTCACACAGGGCTGTCTCCAAGCACTGTGTCCTTGGAAACTACAGGGTGAAAACAAGAGGGGTTCACTGTGTCTGCTTCACCGGCTGTGCAACCTCTGAGATGTAGACCTACCATGGATCAGGAGCTGTGCATTCAGGACTTGGGTCGACCGGCAGAAAGGAATAAAAAACTGTAGGAGCAGAGGCCGCAGCTTCTGTGTCCCACATGCAGGGTGGCCCTTGTCCATGGCAGCCAGACATGCTCAGGTGGGAGAGGCC
Organism: Aethalodelphis obliquidens; assembly: GCF_003676395.1. Classification (NCBI taxonomy): domain Eukaryota; kingdom Metazoa; phylum Chordata; class Mammalia; order Artiodactyla; family Delphinidae; genus Aethalodelphis; species Aethalodelphis obliquidens. The sequence continues at coordinate 43,772,373 of NW_020837955.1, read as the reverse complement.
CAGCTCCTGAGAGAACTTCCTGTGAGAGGAAAGGGCCGTGTGCACTGAGCCCGGCCAGCATCCTCTCTCAACATTAAGCAAACCAGGCATTAGATGAACACCTATTGTGCCCACTGAGTTTGAGCGCCAGCTCAATGCACTGATGGGTCGGGGTTAAGTTCTTTAAAAAGCTACATATAAAACGGATAAACAATAAGGATTTACTGTATAGCACATGGAACTATACTCAATATTTTGTAATAACCTATATGAGAAAAGAATTTGAAAAAGTATATATGTATAACTGAATCTTTTTGCTGTACACCTGAAACTAACACAGCATTGTAAATCAACTACACTTCAATTTAAAAAAATACAGAAAAAATGAAATAAATAAATAAGCAACAAGGATCTATTGTATAACGCAGGGAATATAGCTAACATTTTATAATAACTGTAAATGGAACATAACCTCTAAAAATTGTGAATCACTATGTTGTACACATGAAACTTATATAATATCGTAAATCAACCATACCTCAATTAAAGGAAAAGGATGTAAATTCAATGAAAAGAAAAGCGATGTTAATTCCTCGGTTTGGTGCTCTAGGCTGGTTTGTTTTTTTTTGCGGTACGCAGGCCTCTCACTGTTGTGGCCTCTCCCGTTGCTCCGGACGAGCAGGCTCAGCGGCCATGGCTCACGGGCCCAGCCGCTCCGCGGCATGTAGGATCTTCCCAGACCGGGGCACGAACCCGCGTCCCCTGCATCGGCAGGCGGACTCCCAACCACTGCACCACCAGGGAAGCCCTAGGCTGGTCTTTAATCTCATGGCAAGCTCCCCCGCTCTGGACCCCAGTGTTCGTGAAGAAGTGCTTGTGTGTGCGTGGGAGGTGGCTGAGAGGTGACCCCCATAGCACTCATCCTGTGCCGGCTGCTCTGGGGGCCGAGCTGCTGGGGAGCTTCCAGGAAGCACCACTCTGTGTCTGACCACTGTTCCCATCCTACAAAACTCTGAGAGGGAAGCTCTTCCTCAGAGCAGGTGCTGGCCCTGCTGCTGTAACAGCCCCGAGTGTTTGGGATCCGGCTGCGAATGGGGCAGGATCCACAGTGGCCATAATTCCAGACCCTGGGGACCACCTGGTCCTTACTGGCCCCACAAAGCCAAGTGTCAACCCAGACACCCACTTCCTGTGTGTCATCAGCAAACAGATCTTCCCACAATCCGGGGCGCCTCATCCGTGGTGAGGATGCCGGGAGAGCTGGCCCCGCAACCACAAGTGTTCCTGGCGCGTGTGCGGAGAGGGCAGGGGCACTGGTGGGGCTGAGAGGTCGACGCAGAGCCGAGCTGTGGTCGGCTCCTGCCTCAGTAACTGCTGTGGAATAGCGAATGCTCCCCCCACACTGTTGGAGACGCCAACACGATGACAGGTGGGAGAGTCACGTCAACAGCAAGCTCTGAAGGTTGCCGGGACGGCTGCTTCCCACTCTTTCAACAACGCTTATCGAGTACGTACCCTGTGCCAGGAATTGGGCACCACGGGCTGAAGGAAAGTCCCGGTCCTTGCCCCACAGAGTTTAAAATCGAATCTTGTTTTATTTTCAGTTGTTTACACGTGAGGGCAGAGAACCACTCTTACTTACTTCTGTGTTTCTCTCAGAATGTTGGCATTTAAAACTCTCAAGAAAATTCATTCATTGAATGATCACTGGTCAACTTTGAATTTTCCTTTTGTGAGCTAAGTTAAAGATGTATGCAGGATATAGTCTCTTCTCCTATTTTTTTAACAAACAGTTTTTCCTATCTTTCTAATAGTCATGGATTTTATCATGTTAGCATTCCTGCTGGAAGACGGCACTCAGATGAAATGTACATTTTAAGGCTGACTTTTTCAAAAAGTGTCCCCAGAAAAATCCACACTTCCAGCCTCCTTCGAGGTTATTTCCTCAAATTTCCTCATCGGCTTATCTTCTGTATCAGAAGTGACATTTTCCCAGCCCAGCTTCCTTATCCAGACTCACGCGGTGCACTGTCTAAAGGAAGAAACCGTAAGTCTGGTCCTTGGAAGGCATCACTTCAGGATCATCTCCTAAGTGGTCCAAGGAGCAGAAGAATCTCCCCACCGCCGAGAGCCTGCGTCCTGATAGGCCCCGCCCTGGAAACTCTGTCTCAAACTTGGTTCCATAGACTCTGGACCATCTTCACGGGGGCAGTAGTGACTCGCTCCCTGTGGCTCTGGAAGGCTCAGGTCCTTGTGGGTGGAGGAAGCCCCAGAGGGGTCAGCAGCCCTGAGTCACCGTGAGAGCCACCAAGGACGGGGCCCTCAGGGGCCAGGGCGGGGGCAGGCGGCAATGCCACAGGCCTCGAGTGGGGTAGGATTTAGGAGGTGGACTAGGTGGCCCTTGAGCCTGCTGGCCTCCAGCATTCCACCCCCTTGTGCTTGCAGGTGGATTGTAAAAGTGCAATTCCCATGAAGGGCAGGGGCAGCGCTCCTTTCTTAGGCGCCCATCGGACAGTTGCTTACACTCGGTCATTCAGAGAAATGTGTTTGAATAATCGGCAGGTGAGAAGAGCTGGGGCCATTTTGGAAAAAGTCTTCAGATGCTGTAATCCTGAAGGAACTGGAACAGTGCGATGTCTTTGAAAGAATGGAGAGATCAGAGAAACAGAAAAGACTTTTCACAGATGGACCCAACTGAGTCTGAGGGCTTAATATTTAATCAGAGAATTGCTGCTGCTTAATCAGGGAGAGATGCATTAGTCAGTGTAGTCTACCAAGACATTTCTTATCTTGAAAAAAATAAGGGGGCCGTAGGGTTCTTACACTACACGATTATAACAAAACAAAAGCCACGTGGAGCTAAAGGCAGAAGCACAGCGCCGAGGACAGGAGAAAAGAAGGAAATTTAGGTGATTATCACCTGATATCTGGATGAGTGGAAATTTCTTGTTTGCTGTTTCTTTTTTTGTTTGAAGTAGATAAACAATAAAAGAAATCACAAGAAGGTGATGTTCTGGATAGGACGAAATAAATGTTTAAAACATTATTTGAAAAGCACATGAGATGATTTATAACCTGGGGAGCAGGAGTTAGGGAAGAGAATTTCTACAAACAAACAAAGAGTTAATTTCCTAAGTGACGAAAACTCAAGAGAAATCAATAAAGTCTTTTGTTTTCCTTAATTGAAAAGTGGTTGAAGGAAATGAGTAGATTATTTACAAGGAGATTCCTGATAAGCCAACTTAAAAATTATTCAAATTTGCTGGTGATTAGTGAGAGACAATTTATCACAACAGTGAGATATTTGTTACTTACTAAATTAGAAAAGTTTAAAAATAATGACAATAGTTATTACCTGTCCGGGAAGAGTGCGGCGAGCTTTGCTTCTGCTACTTAAGGGTTAACTGGCACAATCTTTCTTGACTCACAAAATTTGACCCAGTGATTCCTTTTCTTAGTATCTGTTTTACTTTTCTTAGTATCAGGAAACAGTCAAATTGACCACCAAAGACTTCTTGGTAAAGGTACTCATCTTGATATTATCCATAACAGTGAAAAAATGCACAAGTCTTACGTCCAACCACAGGGAATAATTAAATCGAGCCAGATCACTCAACAGATAATTACACCGCCAGGAAAATACTTCTCGAAAATTGTCAACGACACGTACAAAATTTTACTACACGATATTAACTGAAAAAAAATCAGGATACAAAATTGCACATGCAGTAAAATTCCAATTATGTAAATCTCTGTGCATAAGCCCAGCAGAAAATGCCGATGAATTTAACAGTGCTTACCCCTGGGTTGTGGCATTATAGGCCTTTAGAATACATTTCTTCTTTAAAATATGTCTCTTCTTTATACTTCCTTATAAGCACGTATCACTTCCTAAAAATAATAGTAATGACAAGCACTCAACCCAAAGACAGCCACGTCAGTAGAGGCCCAGAGGGCCAAGAAGTGATACTGCTTAACCAGCGAGAGGATGCTTCAAACATATGCAGGAACACGCGGTCTCCAAGCATCAGCACAGGGAGATCTTAGTAATAACTCATATCTGCCCCTCGTGTCACAGTTGAGGAAACCAAGGCCCTTGCTTGAAACTCAAGGGAGGGAGATTATCACCCAGAGTGAAAGATTTCCGGTTTTGATATTCCATAGCAGGTCATTTTTAGACCGGGACTGACGTCATTGTCTCGGAGACCTGAGCACCGTCTCTCCGAAAGGCAACAGGGGCGCAGAGCAGCGAGGGCTGAGCGACACTTTTAATCAAGGCCACCTGGGCCTCGTGCGTATGCTCTTAACCCAATGCATCGCGCCTCTGTTTTCTGACGACAGCAGCTTCTTTCTCATCTTCCTTTCTCAGTAAATAATATGCAGATGCTCTAACCCAGCGGTCCCCAACCTTTTTGGCACCAGGGACCAGTTTCGCGGAAGACAATTTTTCCATGGACTCGGGATGGGGGGGTTGGTTCAGGCTGTGATACGAGCGATGGGGAGCGATGGGCAGCGGCAGGTGAAGCTTTGCTCTCCCACTACTCACCTCCTGCTGTGCGGCCCGGTTCCTAACAGGCCGAGGCCCAGGGGTTGGGGAACCTTGGTCTAAACTACACTCTGCAAGTAATTCCTACTGGGAAATTCTACAAGTTATTAAAGTCTAGAAGTTCAGTGGTTCTTCACTATATATATATATATGATCATGGATCTCTGTGATTCTGAGCAAAGCTATATTCTACTGACACATGCTTATAGAAATTTGCATACAGTTGTGGTATATCGCACCAGAGACAACTATCTTTTTTTTTTTTTTTGCGGTATGTGGGCCTCTCACTGTTGTGGCCTCTCCCGTTGCGGAGCACAGGCTCCGGATGCGCAGGCTCAGCGGCCATGGCTCACGGGCCCAGCCGCTCTGCGGCATGTGGGATCTTCCCGGACCGGGGCACGAACCCGCGTCCCCTGCATCACCAGGCGGACTCTCAACCACTGCGCCACCAGGGAAGCCCCGACAACTATCTTTAATAAAAACAAATGTCCACATTTTGTAGGAAATGTCTTTTAGCCTTCATTTTTTCTCATGCAAAAATTGATTTCCAGTTCATGTAAGATACCTTACACAAATGTTAGTTAGACCAGTAAGACAAAAAAGTGCACTTAAATAATGCATAACAGAAAAAGTCAACGAGAAGATTTCCACAGACGGACTTAAGTGAGTTGAAAGTGGAGCTGGCACTTGGACATGGCAGCCTGTCATCCTTGACCTCCGAGGTGTCTCACCAGTCCACGCTCCCTGCAAGGGCACAGTCTTCCCGTGTCTATAACATACACAGCATCTGGGGTGGTGGTGGACTCAGTGGGATGCACAGGGAAAAGTTCATCTACTCCATCTTGCTGGAAGAAGCCCCAGATTCCTTTTTAAAGAGAAATGGAAAGGTATCTTCTTCTGGACTTTTGTCTGCAGAAATATGGGAGAGGCAGCCCTGAATTTCTGAAGCAGCACAAGGCCCTCTTCCGTGGAAACTTTGCAGTCGCACTCAACGTGGTGATGGTGGGACTTTTAATCACATTGCTTACCTTGCCCATATGTCAGCAGAATTCACCAAGCGAGCCGAGCTGTGAATTACATCTCTCCTGTCAAACTGTCCCCAGAGCCACCTCCTCTTCTCCCGCAAATCGAAGTGTATGTATGAGTTTCAAGTGGGCACCTAAGAACAGATTGAAAAGCAAAAGGATTTCTGCAGAGAAAAATCTTACATCCTACTTCCATTTCTTGACAAAAAATCTCTTGAAAGGCAGTAATTCAAGACTGTCTCTTATGAATTTGATAAATCCATGGTCATAGACATTTTCCAGGTAATTGATGGTGTTGGAGTGTAATCTGATATTGGATGAGAAGAGACAGGATGGTTCATGGCACTTATTCCTACACCAAAAGCAGCACAGCCAGATGGGTTGCCAGACACAGGAGGCATCCTGTCTGTGTATTGAATACTAAGATTATTATTAGAGTCAGACTTACTCTTGGAATGAAAACTTTCCACAATTTCAAAGATACGTACATCCTTTGAAGTTTAAAAAAGAAGCAGGAGATGGAAGAGAAGGACAGGCAGCGTACAGATCACGATGGCAGAGTGTGAAACCGAGCAGGACCCTGTGGGACCCTCCCGGGGACAAATCCTTTCCATGTCCCCCACTTCCTGTTTGGAGGAAATAGGTATCATTCAGCTTCCTAGAGCTTCCCTGAGTTCCAAGGTACAGATTCAAACAGTTGTTAATCAGAGAAGGGAGGGAATGCAGAAACAAGGGAGGAATAGTCAAGAAATGGTTGTCCAACAATTAAAGCAGGGTCCTGGCTCCTCCTCAAGGGATATACATAACAATATCTTTGAGTTCTTCTGCAGGAACTGAGGCCTGCCCCCGGGCTGAGGATGGTAACTTCAGGCTGAGCACAAGATCCCTGGAGCACCACCACTAAAAAATCAGAAGGAAGTCATACACCCTGCAGCCCTCACCTGAAACTTTGCCTAGAAACACTTTCCCTCCAAAGCCATCAGTGAGTGAGGGTTTTTAGACCATGAACAACCTGTTCTCATTGCTTGGCCCTTGTAATAAAACTTTCTTTGCTCCAAACTCTGATGTTTCAGTTTGTTTGGCCTCGCTGTATGTCGGGCACGTGAACTTGTGTTTGGTAACAAGTGGACACAGTGGAAAGCAGGTACCAGTGGAGTCATGTGGGTGCATGAGGAGGGGACACCTGCTCAGGTGTGTCACATGAAAGGGCTGCATCATTAAACAGAGGCAGTGCTTCCCTTCCGTTCCTCCACTCTAAGCTACAAATCCAGTTTCTTCCAGGACCCAGGATTTTTTTCATGGCTTCCCACTTTTATGTGGCTTTTTCTACTTGGCAGGAAATGAGCAGCCTTTCAGGGTGTTTCAAGGCAAAGTTTTTGCCTTGGGACCAGTTTGAGTTTTGCTTAAATTACAGTCTTTTCAAAAAGAGCAATTCTCCTCTGAAATGGTCCATATTCTCCAATGTACTTATGCAGATGCACAGAAGTAAAGCACTGCTAAGTGTGTCAGTTGCCAACAACCTTAACAAGAAGGTCTGTGCCCTTTGACTCCCACTCCACTCAGGGACAGAAGTAAATTCCATGGACACTTTCTCTCTGCTGTGCTTTCCTTTCTTTGCTTACCTCAATTATGTTAAAAGAAATGTCAAAAAAACCATCAATAATGACAAAGTAGTTTTTAAAAATTTTGGCTGCTGGACATAAAGATTATTAGAGGCTATAACATGGTGGTAATGATTGGTATTCTACCTGATTCTGTTAGGGAATTGTTGAAAGAAACCACTGCCTTGGCCAGGCACAATGATAACCACTTGCATGGCTTGTCTCACAGCAGGAGGTCTGATAAGGAACATGATGCTACCGCCACCAAAAACTAACTGGGAGAATTCGGGAGGGGACACAAGAGGGCGGAGACACCAGCCCATAATATGTCCTGCCAACCTCCCAAAAACCCTTGTGCTGGAGTCCCTCTTGGATGAGAGATATTCGTGCCCCCAGGAAGGACCCTGAGTCAGACCAAATACGGGCCAAGCAAGACGATTGGCCAGAGACAACCTGAAAACTAACCCCATCCCCATAAACCCTGAGACTGCAAGCCAGCTACCAGCCAGCTACTTCATTCTTCATTCTTACTTCGTTTAATCCAGGAGAAGAATCAACAGGTTAGGTAAGGTATGGTGCGCATTGAGTGGAGCATGTCAGAAGTTAGGTTAAATTGCCTGTGATCACATTCCTGTAATCAGGTTCTTTTTAAGGTTAGAGGGGAACAGGAACGGGCAAACAAGAAAAGGGCAGGGCTTCCCTGGTGGCGCAGTGGTTGAGAGTCTGCCTGCCGATGGAGGGGATATAGGTTCGTGCCCCGGTCCGGGAGGATCCCACATGCTGCGGAGCGGCTGGGCCCATGAGCCATGGCCGCTGAGCCTGCGCGTCCGGAGCCTGTGCTCCGCAACGGGAGAGGCCACAACAGTGAGAGGCCCGTGTACCGCAAAAAAAAAAAAAAAAAAAGAAAGAAAAAGACAAAAGAGTTGCTTTCAAAACCATGGCTGCGGCGGGAGCAGCCCCACAGTCTTGCCCAACGGGCTTGGGGATCCCAGACTCAGCACTTCCTATGAGACAAGCGCCATGACACATCAGGTCCGTGAACTACACACTGGTATTATGGTATTTTTATGGATAAGGAAACCAAGTCTTGGCGACGTGAAACAACTTGCCCAAGGTCACCAAGAGGAGGTGTAGCAGGATTTAGCCCAGGTGGTCTGACTCTGCACCCCACAATCTGAGCCCCTGAAGAAGCAATAATAAGTCAGTGAAGTTCTTGCACAGAGGATTATGGCAAGCAATGCCCTAGACCTGTGAGGCTACTGAGCCCTTGAAAGGGGCTGAGCAAGGCTGAGACGTGCTCTAAGGCTGAAACGCGCGCTAGAGTTCAAAGACTTCGTGTGAAAAAAATGGGAAGTGTTTCATTAACAATTTTTATATTGATTACATGTTTTAACAATAATATTTTTGATATTGGATTGGATAAATAAATATTGGATTAAATATTGGATTAAATATTGGATTAAATAAATATTTATTGGATTAAATAAAATACTATTGAGGTTAGTTTCGCCTGTTTCATTTTTTTTTTAATGTGGCTGCTAGAAAAATGTGGTTTTGGGTTTTTTGTTTTTTTGGCTGCATCCTGACCAGGAATCGAACCCACGCCCCCTGCAGTGGAAGCACGGAGTCTTAACCACTGGACCACCGGGGAAGTCCTCAGAAAACTGTTAAAAAGTGATATTAGTGGCTTGCCTCACTGCGTGGGAAATACAACTGTATTGTATTGTGTGGTAGCATTTCTATTGCTCAGTAAAGTGTTGCTTTGAAGAATCAGACCAGGAGAGGGATTAGGAGAAGAACCAGGATCCCTGGAGAGCAGGGACCAGACACCCAGACAGCCCAGGGCAGCACCCACTGGGGTCTCTTTAGCCCGAGTCATCCAAGCACAAGGGATGAGTAATTGAAAAATATTGTCATTTGTCCCAATCATCATTCCCCCTGCAACCGGCTGGGCCCACTGAAGTGTGTCCCTCCTGTTGACAATCCTGAAGATTAACTCTGTGGGGGGCAGCCTGGAGGAAGACTGGCTCATTTTCCCGTTTGTGATGCTAAAGGGATTACACACTGTGCAGTGGAGGTGGGTGGGCGGAAACCTTTCATTCGTTCACTGAGCACAGAGGCAGTTTTTTTTCCAGTAGAGCAGATAAAAAGCAAACTCAGAGAAGAGAATTTACTCTTTAACGTGGAGGGTTCCTACTTTCCTGTAAAGTGGCAGTGTGTCTTTACCTTTAAGCAAATGAAGGCAAGGTGCCGTGAGAACAGCTGCTGCAGTCTTTGCTATATATTGATGGGCATTATCTCCAATGTCCACAGTGGAGGGGGGATATTTGGATTTTGATCTTTTCTCAAGAATGGGGTCAGATCTAAAGTGCTGGCTCCTGTGTATGTGTTGAAAGCACCTGCCTGCTGGACTTTCACTTTCAGAGCGTACTGCCAAGCTTTCCCTCTACGCTGAGGTCTCATTCCTCTGCAGCCCCAGTTCTAGGCCCCCCCGGTGCTCAGGGGAGCTTAGGGGGGTGGTCTGAGCTGCAAGCACCCCAGCTATTAGCATGGCGCCTGTGCCATCCGCTGCTGCTGTGGCTGAAATGGGAATAGGGTGGAGAGGATGTGACTTGAACACCAAAGGCATCTCCCGTGATCATTAACTGCTGCTCCAAGTTCAGAGGAGAGAGAATGTTCATTCTCCTTCCAGGTAATGTTCCATTTTTCTTCACAAAACAGGAACAACAAAGCTCTGTTTTTCTTTCAAGGCTCGTGTTCTCTTGAGAAAAGCTTCCCTCTTCCTTATCTGTTATCTACTCTCGTCCTGGTCGCCCTGAAGACGGTGTTTGGACAGTGTGATGCTCCCCTGGGCCCGAATGCCCGCCTGCATCTGGAGTGACCTAGGTCCTTGGGAACGAGCCATCCGAATGCCTGGGCCTCGTGCCTTGTTCTCACCTCTACACGCTGCAGCCTCCGCACCCCGTTTCGCCGTGGCACGGGGGCATCTCTGAGACCCGAAACTAACATGTGCCCTGGCGCCTGTCATTCTGCATCACATGTCCTGGTTCCCAGCACCCCTCTTGGACCTCATCAGGGCCAGCAGCCCCGGGTCCTTATTCTGCCCCACCAGTTCCTTCTCGTCTTCACGTCCATCTCCATCTGGTCTGGACCAACAACACGTCACTTTATCTGAGCCCCGTGTCCTTCCCTAGGAAGACAGTTATCCTTTCCTGCCTGCTCCATCACCTGCCAGGCCCTGCTGATGGGGAGGAAAAAGAAAAACCTTTGAGAAAGACAACGAAATGACAAATGTAAGTTAGATACGCAAATACATATGTATAATGACAAGAGAAATCACAACAAATTACAAAATCTGAAAGTAATGACAACTACCAGAAACATCACAAACCCCTCCCCCCAGCAGAGAATCCACCGTACGTGTGTCAGCAGCCTGACATTCACAGGATCCTTTGTATTTTTACTACATTTTTGACTGTGGGCTCTTCAATGACTCTTCACTTAACGTGGTTTTGCAAAACATTTTCTACGTAGAATAGTAAGATGAATCAGTTCTTTCCTCGAGCACGGTAGATCAAACTTTTTTTTTCTTTTTTTCTTTTTAATTGATAGCTTAGACAATTGCTTTCAGCTTCCCGACTTCTTGGGAATGTTGTGTACATTTTAGGACTGTGGTCAAATGTGGGAAAATCTCGTCAGGTTTCTTTCATATACGAACCCTAATTCTTCCGGGCATTTGAGTGTCCTATGCCGCTGCTAAACCTCAATGAGTCACTGAGCTGTCAACACGCGTTAACTAGTTTTTCATTGACGGACTCATGCGATATGAGTCTTACGTTATCTTCTTTGATGCAAACATTCGTGTCATCTGAGCAGAGAATATAAATACTTCCCCGGTGAGTTTATGTGAGTGCGTGAGAGCAGCGGACTGGGTGGGGAAAGGGGCTCTAGGCAGTCCTGCTAATTATGTGCCATATGGGATGGGAATTTTGATAAATTCTATTCCACACCATTTCAGTCAAAAGTAATTGCAGGGCTTCCCTGGTGGCGCAGTGGTTGAGAGTCCGCCTGCCGATGCAGGGGACACGGGTTCGTGCCCCGGTCCGGGAGGATCCCACATGCCGCGGAGCGGCTGGGCCCGTGAGCCATGGCCACTGGGCCTGCGCATCCGGAGCCTGTGCTCCGCAACGGGAGAGGCCACAATGGTGAGAGGCCCGTGTACCGCAAAAAAAATAAATATAGAGGGACTTCACTAGGGTCCCTCCCAGGGCTTTGGGAGGAGAGGAGCCAGCTGGGGACCTAGAGTTTGGGGGTGTCATGGGACTCCAAGAGCCCCATCAATGTCCTGACCGCAAACCTGCAGGTGCTCCTGCCTCTGACACTTCCCTGGCTCCTTCCCGTGCACTGGGCTCCAGAGGCGCCCTCCCTCTGGTCCTATCTCATCCTCCTACCTGGGCACCTCCTCCAGGTGAGCTCTTTGTGCATCTCTGGCAGGTGTCCTCCAGGAGTGTCCTCCCGTCGGCATTCACATGGCTGTGTCTCTTGTCAAAAATCTCTCTCTGGAATCCATGCCCAGAGCCAGGGTTCCCGCCACACGCTCTTTTCCTTCAGAAATAAGTGTCATAGAAAAGAATGCTTTGCTTTGGGTCTTCTCTCCTCTTCAGCTCGCGTTCTTCCCTCGACGCGTGACATCTGAAAGAGGGCTTCGGCCTTGGTGGGAAAGCCAGCGCACGTTTCCTCTCTTTCATCTCCCTCTTCTGGAAGAATCTGGCACCATCTCCATGCTTTAATTTTCAAGATGTTTTCTCTTGGCTTCTTTGACCCCACATTCTCCCATTTCTGCTCAGACATCTCTGGCAAGCTCTTCTCACTCTCCCCGGAGTCTCTCCTCCAGTGCCCTCCTAGGACTTCTCCCTGTCCCTCCTCTCATGCCACCGTCACAATGCTTCCCTTGGAGGCTCAGCCACTCTCTTGGCTTTAGGTACCATCTTTTACTCATGAGACCCCAACTCTATCGCTCTTGACCCTAATTTCTGACGATCTACATAGTTTCGTTCACAACCTCTCAAACTCAGGTGTTCGAAAGCCTCCCACCCCTTTTCCTTTGAGACTCACTCCACTTTCTCTGTCCCCTACTGGAACTAACCATGGCTTCTGGGGTCCTGCTTTCCGGAGCCAGAGACCTGGCTACCCCATCCTTCCCCTTAAGTCCAGCATCTAGTTATCCCTCATCCCACTGTCCCTTTGACACAGTGCTCACAGCATCGTAGCCTCCTCCCCGACCGTGGTTAACACCCTCTCAGCCCACCAGCCACTTCCCGCCCAAGCCTTTGTTCTCGCAGCTTCTCTCCTCTGTAATCCTGCATCTTCCTCTTCCCCCCTGCACTGCTGGCCAGCTCTCAATCTCCCTGGCCTCTGCCCCCCAGGACTGTCCCCTGGCCCCCAGCTAGGCCAGAAAGTGGAAGCTCCCGTGGACAAGGCTCCACGTGCACGAGGCTGCCGTGCCTGGGGACGGTCAGTCCTTGTGTCCAGGATGCAATGACAGCACTCTCAGTGTGGCCTTCTGCCCCTGACCTGGGGGACCAGGCACATGACATCCATCCATGGGGGCCGTGCTGGAAGCCCACCTCGCCAATGCTGTTCCCCCTCCAGGTGTGACAGCCTGGCAGGGTGGTCTCTGAGCTCCTAAATGCTGTCTCTTCCCCCACGAGATTCCCAGAGGCAGAAGGAAGGTCCACTGCAGTTATGACAGGGACCAAACTCTTGTCTTAAGCGTTCCTGGTGGTGGCCAGAAAGGGGAGTAGCAAGGAGAGAAGCGAGGGAGGGGAAGTGTTATTTAGAGGCAAGTTTCTTGTGAAAGGGGTTTTGGGGGCACTGTGGGGAGATTAATGGTGCCGGGATCAGGCAGAAATTTTGCTCTGAGTTACACGATGTCATTTCTTGATACAGCCCCTAAAAAATGCCTTCCTTGAATACTCATGTGCACTTTAAGGCTTCTAGAGGTAAATGTATTTCTTTCAGATGTGGAACGAGGCTAAGATGGGCCTTAAAGCAAGTAGCAAAAAAGCCACAGATTTATTTGGGTTTCATAACACCTTGGAACTAACCTGTGATTGATTGGGTGTTTCACATGAAAAACATGAATAGGAAAAGAAATGTGATAGCAAATCCATGTTCCTCTGCATAATTTTGTCAGATGACTACTTTGTTTAATGTATATTTTATGATTAAATTCTGTCCCTATGCTAGAATTTAGATAATACAAAAGTGGAGGAAGTGCTGGGGAAACCACACCTTTTTTGGTCACTATTTCCCTCCACAGTGAACCTACACATGCCAGGCAGAGAGCAGATGCAAAATGCATATTTGTCTCAAAAATTAGAAAATTTGCTCTATTTTTCTAGTCATATGTTAAGTTATGAATGGTACCTGCTCCCCTTATTTAATAGTTGTTTTGTAGTATTTTTCTAGTGGAGAAATTTCTCATTTACAAGCTGTACCCCCAGGATGCCAGATCAAGATGCTTAAAGGTGGAAAAATTGAACAAGAACTGCCCGCCTTTCTCTATTCTCCACCCTCCCCCCCCCCCCCCCCCCCCTCCCCTCCCCCTCTTTCCTCCCCCTTCCCCTCCCCTCCCCCTCCTTCTCTCTTTCTGTCTCCCTCTCCCTCTAATGAGATGCCAAAGGAAGGATGAGGTAGCCCATCCCCTCACACTGGAGGTGCTTGAGGCTGAGTTCCACATAGACCGACAGCATGATCTTGGCTGGAAGGGACCTCAACAGGGCTGTGGGAGAACCCACCTGCCTTCCTCATTGCGGTGCCCTGGCCTGATCTGGACTCAGGTCGGCTCCCCAGGCTGTGCGGGGGTCCTCACTCACCTGGAGGGGGCAGACGCATGGGACCTCACTCACCTGGAGGGGGCAGACGCACCAGCCACGGGACCAGGGGTCTGCACAAGAAGCCTTTCTGGACCCTGGCTACTGGTGTGGATTCAAGGACGCTGTGGGTCAGGGCGCCAGCAGCAGGCCCGGCTCACAGTGGGCTCCACGAACGTTGGTTTCCCTTCTCCTGCCCCTGTGGCCTGATTTCTGTGGCTATAATTAGTGCAATATTGAAGATCAGTGATCAGAATCTCAGCTGCACCCACCCAAGTGCTCTGGCGGGGTGAAGGAGAGAGATGAAAACATCTGCTCAAATTGCCATGGTGACTGCAAGAAAGGGGGGGGGAAGGGAGGGAGAGGTAGGGGTTGGGGGAGAGAGAGAGGGAGAAGGGGAAGGCCTGAGCTTCTTGTTGTACTTTACTGGCCCACGTTACAGGAACAGGTCCCTGGGGACGACAAGGCAGGGGCAGATGCAGGCCACCCGGTCCTGTCCCTCACTTGCGCTAACAGAGCACCCGGGAACACGAGCGTCTCTTCCCCGGCAGCAGCGGCCTCATCGCACAGCAGCAGGAGGAGCTCCCTTGTCCCAGGGGCGTCAGCGTCTTCCTACAGAAGTGTGGCCCGGGGCGCCCAGGTCCTCGGGGAGGCGCAGCTTGTGTCCGGCCAGTGTCCAGCGAGGCTCCTGACATGAGTGCTTCGTGGCTCTGCTTGAGACAAACGAGCCCAGCCGATGACCTTGGACACAGTGACCAGCCTGCGACAGACAGCCTGGGAGCTGCACAGGTGCACCTGCAGACGCTGGGGCGCCTCCACGCCTGGCCTCGCTCCCCTCAGTTCCTGGGACGGCACTTTGGACAGGGGACAGGAAGCTTGCAGTGAGCCTTGCAGCCCCGGCTCCCGGAAAGGAGAAGCACTGAGGAGACGGTCTTTCTACGCATCACGTGCCCTTTCTCGGGGAGAAGAGATGGTGCCTTTACTCAGGCAGTGAGCTGTGAGCTTCACACCAGTGAGCACAGGGGCTGAGGGTGTGGGCGGGGACGCTCTTGAGAATGCCCTAGAGCCAGTTCTGTGGCTGTGGGACTCACCTTCCCTCCTGCCTGTAACCGTCAGGAAAGGGGAGAGGCGGTGCCCCGGTTGACTGGATCTAGGTAGCGTGCTTGCCCCCCAGCAGTCTTTGCTTCCAAATCTCCGATCCTGTTCTCCTGGGCAGAGGCTGTGGGTAGAGGACCCCCTGGAAGCCTCCTCCTCCATCAAAGGCAAGAGCATGGCCCCCTCCACACAACAACCCACGCAGGCACTGCTCCACTCGCATCGCACTGACTGCTGTGCCCACCCACCTCCTAGCAGTCCTCACCCCTTACTAGGATGACCGTCAAAGCCAACAGCCCTTGTCTGTGGTCCTGGCCTCTACGCTCCTTCATCTCTCCTGCCTGGTTAGTCTTACTAAAACATCGCTCAGATTATTCCCCTAATCAAAACGCCTCAGTATCACTCCGTGGACTAGATTAGCCAAGGCAAATAGAGTCCAAGTCGCCTGCCCACCCTGAATGACCCGTGATGCCTTCCCGGAGCGCTGCTTTGGGAATGACTGAGAGGCCAGTGGTCAGGAAATGTGCTCTGGTCCGCAAGGGATGCTTTCCTGGGAAAGGGGGAGCACGGCCACCATGCAGGTGCCTTCGTGGTCTCCTTATCTAAACTCCCTTTAAACTCCCTTATCTAAACCCTTATCTAAACTCCTTTGCTGGGCCCCCGTCAGGACACACGAGGAGCTGCTATTGCTACTTAGTCTATAAGTTTCCCTCCACTTGCTCCCTGCTGCGCACTCCACCTCTGACCATCTGGAGTCAGCACCTCCTCCAAGCCTCCTCGAAAGCAGAGGTGGAGGCATATTTACAGGATGGACATCACGCAGCACGTCTGCATGAAATCACCATGGGGCGGATGAATGGATGTATGATGGGGAGAGAAAGGAGAAAGTTTCCCCTCCATCTCTTTCCTGATTTGAAAGAGGCTTCCAGGGCCCTGAATGGGACGATGGCAAGGAGTTTCCATGCTCTCCTGTGAGATTCCACAGTTCAGAATGAAACCAGTCTCCAGCCAAGACCCACCCTTGCTTAGCTGTCCCCAGCCCCACCCTCTTCCTTCACCCGCATCCTCAGGGCCATCCCCAAAACACATCAATGGACCATGCATTCCCATCTCCAGTGCTGGTTCCAGGGGACCAGACCTGGGCCAGTAGCTATGCAGATTTCATAAAGTCTGGGTGTCTGGGGGATTTCTTAGACTGCATCTCAAGCATTTGAGATCCTCACATCTCAGTGCTCATACCAAGTTCTCCTGATGCCAGAATGGTGAACAGCTGAGCTATGAACCCCCTCTCCCACCACTCTCTTGATGGCCGTAGACACTCCCAACTTCTTCTCTCCCACAGACACACTACTGGGTCTAAAGTTATATTAGAAAAGAAAACCCAGCTATATTCTTAAGGTGAGAAAAACAACACTCTTAGAGAGGCTGAAAGTATGTTTGGCCTGGTGTGAGCTCCCTGTGCTAGAAATGTCTGTGCACAGGGGCTAGGTTCGCCCAGGGGGGGCACACTGCAGCCCTGGGTCCCGCCCAGAGCCCAGACAAGCAGGCCCTTCCGGAGGGTCCCTGCTGTCGCTCTCCACCTATGGCTGAAAGACAGGGAATCCAGTCTTGTCTGGGATCTCCTCCGTATGCCCAGCTGTCCTTTCTGGAGATCACGCCACCCCGCACGTCATAACCCCCCTACCCCGAGACACTCACCCCAGAGCCTCCCCAAGGCCCCAGTGCTGTCCTTTCGTGGTTATGCTGGAAACTTCCACTGTAGGCTGAACAGAGACTAGATAATCGATAGTTCCCTCTTCTGCAGGAAAAACACAAATTCTCTAAAGCACTTGAACTCTGATCCCAGCTCCCCATTTACTGTTGGGCTCTTTACCACCTGTCCCCATTTTACCACCAGAAACCAAAGCATCCATCATTTTCACACAGTCTGTTTTTATTTAGGTTGAACCCCATTCACCAGTCTTGCTGCCCCCTCAGATCGCCCTCCTGAGAGCACGGTCCTTCCCCTTGAAGTGCCTCTCTTAGAACTCCCTAGAGCAGGCTTTGAGGGTGGTCAATTTGCCTGGTTTTATTTTCCTGAAAACATTTTTTATTTCAAGGTGGTTCTTCAATACAATGAATTTGCTGTGCCTGCAATTTTTAAACGTGCCTTAGACTGTGTTCTAGGCAGCCTGGGTTTAGAAACTGCCTTTGTTTCCTGATTTGAAATTTAGACAGCATCTTTGAAATTTAGAGTGTTTACCTTATAAGAAAGTTGCGGTATTAAATATTACATCATTTCTTAAAGTACTGCCTTGCACACAGTAGGGCTCTCTGAGAGGAACCTTTTATCAGAACATGTAGCTCTTTCCTTTAGTTATATTTTACTAAGTTATTTTTATGATATTGTAAGTGCCAGCAAATCCACTGTCAAAAACAAAAATTAGGATCTTGCCAAAAAAATTATTCTTAATTTTCATTATTCTTAATTTTCATTACTCTTAATTTTATAAAAATGCTATTTCCTTGCCTGTAACCTTCAGGGATTTAATTGTTCGCTTAATATTATATTGCTAAGATTAAGCCGTATCAGGTTGTATTACTGTGTTTATTCGCTTTGATTTCTAGAAAATGCTTTGCTGAGTACACCACAGTTTTTATCCATCCATTTACACTGATGGGCATCTGACTTATTTCCAGGGCTTTGCCATATCAACAGTGCTGCTAAGAACATACGAACGTGTGTCTCCAGGTGTCCATAGGCAGGAGTTCCCCTTGGGTGTTTATCTAGGAGTGAAATGTCTGTGGAAAAAGGCATATGAATATTTGACTTTAGGAGAGAATGTCAAACAGTTTTCCAAAGTAATTTTACTAATTAATACCCGCCCCTTCCAACCCCGCCCCCCCCCCCGCCCCAGCAAACCGACAGGAAATCTTGTGGAGCTCCCTGCTCTCCACACCTGCATTGATGCCCGGGTGACGAGCATCTTTTCAAATGTTTATCAGCCAGGGAGCCCTTTCCATCCAGGAAGGCAGGCAGGGGTCCTTTCCTAAAGGGACCATACTCTCTGCCTCTCCCTGGAGACAAAACAGCTCGATGACATCTGATGCAATAAAAGGCATCACAAAGGACGCAAACAAAAGACTTTTAACTGGTCCGAGCTATGCACAAAATGGATTTGTGTACAATTGTGCACTAATCCCTGTGTTAGGGTCTAGCATTCAAAAATGAACGAAATACCCTCGGGGCATCACAATGCAGTTCAAATTCTCGCCGTGTGTTTAAGCACTGAAATCATTCCCAGGACTTAATGAAAAGTCCGCAGGCATGGTCGGTATGACCCGGGCTAACGTGTCAATAGTTTGGGTGCAGGCTCTGGCTCCACCACTCTGAGCTCTTAAGCAAATCTCTGAGTGCATCCCAGACTCAGTTTCCCCTCTTGAGCATCCCAGCCTCATCCACCCCTCTGTGTCCGCCCCCTGCAAACGTGCCGCATCTGCTCTCCCTGCCACTGAGAGAACCAGACGGGGTCACGGAGAGCAAGGGGCTTTTCCAGCTGCAAGCCCCACCTCCGACACTGTACTTCTTTGCTGCCAACTGGAGCAGAATGGTTTGCAGGGTGCAGTTAACTGGCAAGACTTAGGCAGCTTCTTGTAAACACAGGCATGGGTCAATGGAGGGGGGGACAGTCCAGGGGATGTTGCTGCTGCCCCCTTGCCCTGACCCCCCGGGCCCCGTGTGCTGGGGGCGGGGAAGGTCCTCGGGAGTCAGGGCTCCCCGGAAAGACGCAGCGTTTCAAGCACCCGTCCTGCTTCAGTGAGAGCAGAATGCAGCATCTTCAAGGCTGCCGAGGGGCCTCAGCTCTCTTGCTCTGGAGCGTAAATCTGATTTCTCTCCTCATGCCTGGCAGCATGAAACAGACCCAAAATGGCCATAAATATCAGATTAATTTTGTTCTCTTCATTTATCACAAAACTTATGACTTAGACGTGTTACTTGTGTTTCATTCCCAGCTTATAAAAACCATCTATATTTTAACACCTCAAGGTCAATGTGCAGGTAATTTAACTTCCTAAGTAAATAACATATCGATTAATGCAAAGGAAACAATCTTTCACAGAACAGGTTCTTATGTCATCGGTGGGGATGACCCATCCTGTGAGACTGGCAGAGAATGGGTGTGGCAGGAGGGGTGGGGAAAAGAATATTAACGTCGGATCTCTTACCACAAGTTTGCAGCCCAGGGGAATGATGGGCACATAGAATCCCTTTAGCAAGCCTTGGGGAGAATCCAGGGGCTTCGTCAGAACAGAAGCCTATTGGCTTTTTCTTGTCCTCAAACCCAGAGCCCAGTTGTGACGTAAGAACATGGAGAACCGTTATAAGAACCAAGATGGTAGCTCTGAGAAAACTATATGAAGCCACGGTGGGGTGACATGAACTGAAATTCACACCCTCATCATTTCTGAGGCCAGACAAGCAGGAAAGAGAGAAGGGTCACTATTTGCATGCTGACACTTTGCTGCTCCCCATCACCACCCATGGATCGCTCTCCATCCCTAACAGGTCCTTAACCAGCAGCAAATTTGGCCCGGAGAGATCCCGCCATTCGAGCAGGAGAGGCGGTGCCCTTCCTGCCGCTGGTGCCCACAGCACTGCTTGGCCGTGACAAGGCTGAGACAGGTGCAGACTGGATTGTTGAAAAGATTTGTAAGTCCATATGCTGCCTTCGAACTTGACTGTGAAACCGGATTATATTTTTGTGCAAAGCCAGGATGCAAACATCTGTGGCGTGGCCAGGCTGGCCCCCAGAACTGTCAGAGGCATTCATGAGGAGTGAGAGGGGTCATGGCCGTAAATCTCTTGGCCTCAAATAGTTCATTCAACAGGTGGAGTCGTATTTCCACCAAATGCTTCACCAGAATTCCGTCCCTGCCTATGTCTATCTTGTGTCTAATAAGTGAAAACAAGAAGACTTGTCTTCCTTTCTTCTTTTTCTTACAGATCCAGTAAGGGAAGAACTCGTATCCTGAACACTGAGCGGCGGCCTCGTGCAGGCGTGGGGATCCCCCCAGGACCACACAGACCAGAGCCCTCCGAGGATGACAGGGCCTCTTCCCACAGCCCCGAGCCCCCCTGATCCCCCCAGGGGTGTTCTGTGTGCAGAAGGCTCCTGGCCACACGGTGCACAGAGCCTACAGCTGAGGAAGGAAGAGAAAGCCCCCCTCTTCCCCCCTTTCTCCGTCCACACAGACACATCTCCAGGCAGCTCTGAGTCCCTGGGGCCAGGAACCCAGGAGTGACTGAGATTCAAGCGGGGGGACCACAGCAGGCAGCCAGAAATTGGAGACTTCAAAGGCTTCATCAATGCAGCAAAGCCCGTTCTGCCTCAGTCATTTCTGGTGGAGGAAGCCAGTCTTTTGCAGGGAAGCTCGCTATTCTATGGTTCTTTAGGAAACGTGAGTTTCTAAGACAGGGAACACTTTGCTGCTGTGTATGAAACTGGGCTGGATCCCTGGCGAAGCCAAGACTAGGAAAACGTTCTGGGAATCAAAGACCTATGAAAAGATGTCCTACCATTTAAGGGGGTGCAAAGTCACGTGACACATGGCTTCTCCCACAGGGCAAGGACCCTTGGGGGGATGGGCGGGGCTGGGGACACACCATCACGGAGTAAATGGATAATTGAGGACCAGCACGTATTCCACCCAGGCAGGGGGCCTCCTGTTCTGCCCGCACTTGCGTTTTGTGGGGGGACCAGGGAAGCCCTGCCTGTGTGTCCACCCGTGGCTCTGAAGGGGAGAAAGATGCCCACCAGGCCGGCAGGAGCCCGGCTGCCCGAGGGCGTCTCCGCCCCCAGGCACCCCAGGCAGGGAGTGAAAACAACAGGTCAACTCCTGGACCCGGTGGGGATTGTGTCTGAACCAGGGGTAGAGCAGGGGGTCTGGAGACCCAGAGGCTGAGGGGTATCAGAGCCACAGAGGAGGTGGGGTGAGGTGAGGCCAGCGCCCAAGACGGAGGCCCCGGGGAGCCCTGCTGTGACTTCCCCTGGTCCTCTGTGGCTATGAGTGGTCACGGGGGAAGGAGAAAGGGGGAACCCAGTCCTGGCCACTCTTCCAAGGGAAGACCCCACCCGACCACAGAACACAAGGGAATTCTGAGCACAGAGAACCCATCACAGAAACTCCTGACTCCCGCTGACATGGGTCACTTCTGGGCCCCTGGCAGCCCCTCCAGTCCGCTCTGCAGGCACGTCAGCCGGGTCCCCAGCTCTCAGGTTGTACCGAAGCTTTGCCAGGCCCCTCGTTTCCTCAAGCTTCTGCTTCTCGCTCTGCATCACAGACGGGTTGGAGCTCAACCTCCCGCCCCCGGAACAGGGACTCCCGCCCCCCAACCCTGTTCCCACACCCACTGCCTCTTCACAATATCTTTCATGGTCTCCTTGAAAACAGCTGGCCTCCTCTAAGACTTTTTCCCTCAGGAAGAGGGAAAAGAGAGGAAATGTTTATTTTTGTCCCTATAACGATGACAACGTTTCTTAAATAATATGCAAAAAGGCTTGGAACGTTGGTTTTAGAAAGGGGGGAAAAGAAGCCTGTCTTATTGAGAAACAGGTGCTTTGAGCAACACGGGAGAAAACATTGTGCTTGACAAATACCAGTGGAGATGCTCTTGGCGCTGACAGCCCAACCATCAGAAGTGAGAAACCCGAACTTGGCAGCCCAGGGGGTTCATCTCAGGAAAGACGTGCTGCTTCGGTGAGGGCGGATGGCTCCCACGCGGACAGCTGGACACAGGGCCCATCGCAGCCTGCGTGAGTCGGGATGATGGATCCCTTTGAGGACAAGCCCCAGAGCCTGGGCAGCCCCCTTGGCCTCCCGGGGGCTGTTGGAGGGCAGGTGACTCCCGGGTGGGGCAGGGCAGTGAACCACGATAAGCAGGACCACCAGAGCACCTGGCGGCTGGTTATTCCTCACGCCTGGAGCCCGAGGTCTGAGGACTGGTGAGCAGCTGTGCCCAGATGGAGCGGGGCCTGAGCTCTCCTGGAATCCTCA
This sequence comes from Aethalodelphis obliquidens, assembly GCF_003676395.1. Classification (NCBI taxonomy): domain Eukaryota; kingdom Metazoa; phylum Chordata; class Mammalia; order Artiodactyla; family Delphinidae; genus Aethalodelphis; species Aethalodelphis obliquidens. Next base: position 43,750,217 of record NW_020837955.1, on the reverse strand, counting down.
CTCTGCCCAGCTGTCCAGACAGGTGTCCACTGCCAGTGTCCACCTCGGACATCCCCGTGTGGACATGACACACGCTATTCACTCGTGGAACGTAAGAAAAGCCTGGTTTTGTGAGGGTCTGGTTGTTTCTGTCTCCCCTTTGCATCTGGCGACCTTGCGCTTGGATGTTCAGAGGCCGCCTCACTGTGTCCCTACCCCCTCCAACCCTGGACAGCAGGGGCAGGGCAGCACGGCCTCAGTGGATGCCATCCTGGAGTGTGTACCTTTGCCAAGAGAAGACGCTCAGTACTGGCTCATGTTCAGTGTTCTAAACAGGAAACGCTGTGCTCTTCCTTGTGCGGGCTCTGCAGTGAACATGATTCTGCTGACGGTTTTTGTGCCCACAGCAGAGTTGGGACGGGGAAGCTCGGGGCCTCACTCAGGACCTTTCCCAGGTCCTGTCTCAACCTCTGTTCCTCGTCCCCAAGATAGAATGATGGCATGTCAATCTTTAATTCTGCAGGGATGCTTTTCTTCCTTCTCGTAACCTGGCAGGATGACTTCTGTGCCTTGCTTTCGGATGAGAAGGTGAGAACAGCAGGGGTCCATCTGCCTGTGTTGTCTCAGTAACGAGGGAAGCAGGAAGATGTCCTCGCCTTCCCACAGCCTGGTACCAGGCACTGGTGTTGCTGATCGCTCAAGAAGCGGGGTTAATTCTCACCTGCTAACATCTCTACCAGCACCCCTCGCTCCATCTGTCACTTCCGTGGAAATGGAGCAAAGCCACTCATCCCATTCAAGGTCCCTCCGTCCAAACCTGAATCCCGCTCCCAAAGCCCTTTGCAGACCCTGTCCCCACATTTACGCCTTCTCCTCCTGTATCACTAAATACTCTTTTCATTTCATCCTCCCCAGCCTATAAAGAAGTATTTTTCCCAAATTTGGAAGGACAAACACAGAAAGTAACAAAAAGTTAGGGAAAAAAAAACCAACAACTCTCTCCACCATCCGCTCCTCATCGCTTCCTGCAGGCTTTTCTCACTGTCATCAGGGTGAAATCCCACCTCCGCAGCCAGGAGTGGGCCTGCTCAGATTCGCATCTGGCCCAGCTCTAATGCCAGAGAGCGGCCCCTCCTGCCTCCATGGTGTCCCATGAACAGCCTGTGTCCAGAGCTCTCTGCTCTCGCGGGGAGGCGCCCACGGGCACTCACACTGTGGAGTCTCCCTGTGATTCAGGAAGGGAGTGTCTGGAACCCCGCGGGCAGTCGACTAGCTCGTTAGGTACCATACATCAAGGAGCACAAGTACCAAAGTAATTGATGGAATGGTCTCTGACACAGTTTGATTTGAAACCCTAGGGAACTGTACAAAAACCTTAGCAACAATGTTTTGTGGGTACAATAATTATACTCTGATTTTAGCACCTCATAATTTAATCACAGAATGATTTTTTTTTTAAGCTGACTAGTAGAGGCAAATGATTAAGGCTATTGTCACCATCTTGTTGAGTTTCTAGCTGTTGCCTATACCTAAAATACGGCCTTTTAAACATTCTTCCTTAAGAATCCAGAATCAGTGTTACTTAACCAGATCATTAGCAAAAAGCTATTAGAGGTTAACGACCTTCGCTTAGCAAACTAACTGGCTCACAGATAATAATCATAAATGTTAGACTAAAAATATTTTTCAAGAATATAACTTTTGGCAGGCACTGAGGAAGACTGGAAACTAGGGAAACTGGAGGGAATTTCTGTTGAGCACTGAACTGCAGTGGATGAGGTTTGCCAGTTTGCAGGGTTTTGACTGGGGTGGGAGAAGACCACTCACGCCAGTGAGACTTGACCGCAAACAGAATGCTCAGGGCAGCCATAAAATCAGTGAGGAAAGCCGGGCAGGGAGGGAGCCTCCCAAACTGTGTGTAAGACCTGACAAATCCCTGGCTTCCATTATACTAAACCTGCGTGTGGAGGGACAGGGGCTGGTAGAAAAAAAGGATTGAAAATTGAAATAACTGAGTTTTCTACCACAGAGGAAACAGAGAAGATGGTTTGATTCCAAGTAAGTTAATTGCCTTCTAAGACAAAAATCACTCTTCAGATAACATAAGAACAGCCAGGGTCTCCACAACATATCACTCATAACACCCACTATCTAATTGTAATAATAATAACGATAAAAAGTAAAATGTAATCCAAACTAAGAGTGAAAAGAAGTTGAATAGAAATTGACATTGAGATGACCCAGATGTGGCGACACTGAGCAGCCCTTCTTAACATGTGCAAGGACTTGAAGAAGAATAAACACACAGTGTAGAAACAGAGATGCTCAGCGTATACGTAGACAGAAAAAGAACCGAGTGGAACATTGACAGCTCAAGAAGTACAAAAATTAAATGAAAAAATTTACTAGGAAGGCATAACAGAAGGTTTGAGAAGAAAAAAAAGCAGACTTGAAGATAGATCAACATAAATGATCTAATCTGAAGAATAAAATGAAAGAAAAGAAATTAAAAGTATAAAACAGAATCTCAAAGTCATGCATGGAAATATCAAGCCTACTAGCATATATATATATATATATATATATATATATATAATTGAAGTTCTAAAAGGAGACGAAAGAGAGGGCAGAAAAAAATACTTGAAGAAGTTGGCAAAAATGTCCCCAAAGTTGATGCAGAACATTGATTTATAGATCCATGAAAATCAAGAAATGCTAAGCACCCAATAAAGATGTTAAAAAAATAATAATAAAAAATTTTTAAAAAGAAATGGTAAGCAACATAAATAAATAAATAAACAAATAATAACTATACCCGGACACATCATGATCAAATTGCTTCAACCCAAATACAAAGAGAAAATCTTAAAAGCATCTGAAGAAATACATTGGATATAAGAGAAAGAAATTATACAAATGTAGGTGGACTTTCCATCAGGAACAATAAAGCTTAGAAGGCAATGGAATACTGAAAGGAACAAAAAGTCAAACCAGAATTCCATATCCAGTGAAATGACCCTTCAAACACAGAGATGAAATAAAGACACTTTAGGTATTGTCAGTGGCAGATACTAAAGGAAAACTTCACGAGGAAGGAAAATGAGAGCAGAGCGTCACAAGGAGCAGCAGGTGTGGTGATCGTGTGCCTAAACTGACTCATGAATGCAAACATAAATGAACTCATTATCGTGCTTTAACGGATGTGGAAGAGCAGAGAGGAAAGTGAGCAGGTAAATGGGGCTGTGCTGCAGCAAGCTTCTTGTAGTTTACACAAAGCAATGCATTTTAGTTATTGTGATAAATTAATGACGTATCATAATCTGAAGAGCAACCACTGAACAACACTGAACAATAGCACTCTACCTCCCAAGTCAACAGAGGAATCTAAGTGGAATCCTTAAATTCATTTAATTAACTCAACAGCAGGCAGGGAAAGAGAAGTAGAGGAACGAAAATAGATGTGATGACTAGGAAACAAGGAACAAGTTGCAAGCCTAATCTAACATCAGTCATTACATCAAATGTAAATAAACTAAACACTCCACCTAAAAGGCAGAGATTGCCAGACGGATTTAAAAAGTAAGACCCAATCAGATGCTCTCAGCAAAAACAAATGCATTTTAAAAACAAAGACAACACTAGGATAAAATCAAATGAATGAAAAACATATACTATGCATTCCTTTCTGTGACTGAATAATGTTCCATTGTATGACTAGACCACATCTTGTTTATCCATCACCTGTTGATGGACACCTGGTTGTTTTCACCTTTTTGCTATTGTGAATAAGGCTGTTGTGAACATGTGTGTACAAGTATCTGTTCCAGTCCCTGTTTTCAGTTCTTTTGGGTAGATACATAGCATTCCACTTACATGAACTATCTAGAGTAGGCAAATTCATGCAGTCAGAAAGTAGATTAGAGGCTACCAGGGGCCAGGGGGAGGGGAGTTATTGCTTAATGGGCACAGAGTATCTGTTGGGGATGACGAAAAGTTTTGGAATTACTGGTGAGGGCTGTACAACATTGTAAATATGATTAATACTGTAGAATTGTATACTTAAAAATGGTTAAAATGTAAATTTTTATGTTATATATATTTTACCACAATAAAAAGGTGTATATATCTTTATATATATGGGTGTTTATAAATTTTATATGTATTAATTATAAATTATATATATGTATATGCAAACAGTAATTATAAGAAAACAGAGGAGGGCTTCCCTGGTGGCACAGTGGTTGAGAGTCCGCCTGCCGATGCAGGGGACACGGGTTCGTGCCCCTGTCCGGGAGGATCCCACATGCCGCGGAGCGGCTGGGCCCGTGAGCTGCGGCCGCTGAGCCTGCGCATCCGGAGCCTGTGCTCTGCAAAGGGAGAGGCCACAACAGTGAGAGGCCCATGTACCGCAAAGGGAAAAAAAAAAAGAAAACAGGGGAGGCTATATTGTTAATATCATGCAAAATAGAACAAGAAATACAACAAAAAGTCAAACAACATTTCATGATGAAAAGAGCCATACATTTGCTAAGACATAACAATCATAAACCTGTGTGCCTAATAACAGAGCTTCAAAACATATGAAGCAGAAAGTGAGAGAGAGAGGTAAAGAGAGAAATAGACGAATCACAACATGCTGTCACCTAAAAGACAAATGTGAGAGCAGTTTTAGGGGCTGAAACACACAGGAGAACATCTACTACAGTGAGACACAGGTTCTCCATCAACATCTATTCTGTTTCTTCTCTTACTGCTCATTGGAAGCATATTTTCATCGAACACTTTAAATCTCTCAGAAGCTTCTGCATGTATTGCCTCCTGGGTCTCACGGGCCCCTGGCCACGGGGTCCAGATGCAGGGCTGGTGCAGCTCTGTCGACAGGGAGCAGAGGCAGAAAGGTCCGTGGCTTACACAGTCAAGTTTGCTCGGCTGTGGAAAAGTCACAGCTAGAAACTGCGCCAGCCTCCCAGCGCCTCAGACTCTACACTCAACCTTTAATATTCTAGGCTTATTCTCTTTCCTAGAGGCTTAGTTCTGAGCCTTGCAACCTGAACGGCATAATCTGATTTTTCAATATAATAACATGTTCTACATGGTGATATGAGGTGAAACAGAGGAATGTGAATTTGTGATTAGAATAGGGAAATTGTCTCATTTCTGGTGTTTTGTTCTCATTTTTAAAATTTAACAAATGGAGCATTGAATTTATTAATACTGAAGTGCTAGGAGTATAAATTATTGACTTGACTCCTTTATTTATTCAGTCATTCCTCGGAACACCGCTGTTGGCATTGCGGAGCTGGGCAGGGTGCCGAGGAGTTTCAACTTTAGGGAGAGGGCTCCTCCACACGCAGCGCCCACACGCGGCCCCCTCCCGAGGGCCAGCCCTCCCAGGGCTCTCAGAGGAGCCCTGCCTCCCCATGGCCCCGCTGCAACCTGCACCTCACCCTGCTGGCCGTGGGGCTCGTTCCAGCCTCAGCAGGATTGAAAAGCTCCCGTCTCCAAATAGGCCCATGGTCTCTCTCCAGTTCTGCTTTCTGCCTTCTCCCCCTGTAGGTTGAGGACCCCCAAGCTGTCTTCTTCCGTATGCCCCCAGCCATCCTTAGAAACCAGAGTGCATGGGTACCAGAGTGGATTGAACAGTGCACCCTCAAAACATGTGTCTTCCTCGTAACCCCCCAACCTGTGAGCGTGGCCTGATTTGGAATTAGTGTCCATGCAGGTGTAGTCAAGGGAAGGCTCTTGGATTCAGGCTGGACCCAAATCGAAGACAGTGTCCTTGCAAGAGAAAAGAGAGGGGGACCTGAAATGGGGAGTCATGGGAGGGAAAGGCCATGTGGAGATGGAGGATGTGTCTACAACCCAGGGGGTACCAGGGAGGGAGGGAACGCTGGAAGGGAGGGGAGGGGTGTGACAGATCCCCCTCGGAGCCCCAGAAGAACCAGCCCTGCCGACACCTTGTTTTCTGTTCTGGCCTCCAGAACATCGAGAGGATGGATTGCGGGTGTTTTAAGCCCCTGCAGTGTGTTGTGTTGTGTTTTGTCACGGAGCCCCAGGAGAGTAACACAGGGGCACCACTGTCCTGCAAACAGAGGCTCCGACGCTGGTCCCCTCCCAGGCAGCTCCTTGGACGTCACCCCCCAGGCCCCCACCACGGGCAGCGCTGGCTCTGTCTCCTCGGCTCACCCCCACCCCCAATACTCTGCTTCCTGGTAAACACCCACTGCCGCAATCACACCGGAAACAAGGGTCAGGCCCGCCCGATGTGTCCCCCTGACCTTGCCCCCAGGGCTGGGGTTCAGCCTGGCTGCCCCGCTGGGCCTGCTGTGGCCTGGGACAAGCTGGTCTCGAGACCAGGCTTCTGCAAACGCCTTTGCCAGAGATCATCCTGGGGTGAGTCCGGGGCACAGGGTGCTTTCTGCAACTTGGTGATGGCTGGCCTGGGCATCCTGGCCCTGGGTTCCAGTCCTTCTTCTGAGACCGTTCAGGACCTTCATTTCCTAGAGTTCAGATGAAGAGGTGGGGCTCCCCCAACTCTGAAATATATGCTTCTCCTCCAGCCCTTCCTCGATGACCCAGGTAGCTCCCTCGGAATAATGTTGTGGAAAGCGCTTCTAGAATCAATCAAACGACCAGAAAGTGGTGGTACAGCATAAGCTGTCTTTCCGGTACCGTGCACCTACTCAAGAAAAAAAAGGCTGTGCCTCGGGGCCGGGGGGAAGAGAGCAACTTGGGGGAGGGCGATGCGTGTGCTGTGTGGCCCTGAGAATAAGAAGAGTCCATCCGGGGCACGAGCAGCAGGTGGGCACCGGCTCCCCCCCCGTGGGTCCACCTCCATCATCGCACTGACTGAGGCTTTGTTCCTAAGACTCGGCCCAGGTCCGGGAGGGGCTCCGAGACCAGAGACACAGCCCACCCCCAGGCCCTTCTCCTCCAGGGGAGGAAATACGTGCCCCATATTGTCTAACTAAGGGGTTCAGGGTTGGTAGAGTGTGCCAGGTGGGGGGCTTGGGGGACACACACAGTTGTACGCAGGGCATTTCAGGGGCTCCCAAGAAGAGAGGATGCCTATGTTGGGGGGCTGTGACCTGCTGTGCCCCCAATTCCATTTCCAGCAGAGATGGGGCTGTCAGGGTGGTGGCTATACTTCTAGAATGAAGTCAGATGCTCTGTTTCAGTTTCTAGGTGCAGGAGGCCTCCACCTTGAAGCAAGAGCGAGAGCCTCTGACGTGTCTGCAGGTGTCTTTATTCCCACCCCCAGCGTCCCCAGCTTCCTGGAGGTGCTTTTAATGGGTTCCATATTTATCTGCAGAGCAAATATCTACAACTCAGCTCCTTCCGGACCCAAGGGAGAATCAGAGCTTCTGCCCTTGATGACATAAAGCACGACCTGGAGCTTGCTTTGACTAATGAGGTGTGAGGAGAAGTGACACATGTCACCTCTGGGCGGAAAGGTGAAGAGCCCGGGGCCAATTTGTTGTGTCCCCTCTTCCCTCCTGAACAATCCAGAAACAGGAAGTTATCTCCTCCTGCAGCCTGAGTCCCTAAGCAAAGACGACAGAGCAGAAGCCCCGTCTGGCCGTCACATCGAAGACAGGTGGTGAGAGGGAGAGGCAGGTGCTCTTTCCTGCACTAAGATCTTTGGGTGGCTGGCGGTGGCCGCGTCACCCACCTGCGTGACCGATACAGCAGCCAACGCCCGTCTTGGAAGCGCTGCCCCAGGGCTGCAGAGCCAGTACATGCTGCCAGGACTGGTCAGGCTGCTGTGGAATGTCAGATTCATTGCTGATGAGCTGGGAACAGTTTTTAAGTTTAAGTGACAGCCTTGATTAATTTCCATTTAGAAGGAATAAAATGCAATTTCCAATACTTACTGGAATTGGAACAAGAAACACCTTCTGGAATTTTCTAAAGCACGCACAGCTCCCTTCTGAGCCTTGTGCAGATGTGTTGCTGACTCAGTCATAGTTAACAGGAAAGAACACCCCTGACCATGGAGAATAACTCGGTGAGCAGTTGAACTCGAATGTCCCCTTTTTACAAGGCCTTTAAATCCAGGAATAGAGTGGACAAAATTATAAAGCTGTTGACTTGGATCATTTGAACAAATATGTCTTTAAGGCAATCGGCTGGACTGTTGCAGGATCGCATCACAGAGACGGGCAATCCCAGGTGGGGCCTGGTAAGGTGTTTTATTTGACTTTTTTTGACCAATGAAAATACTAAATACAAGAGAGCTCAGGCTTACTGTTTAAGCACAAAATGCATCAGTGCTTCTCCTCCCCAAATGCCACCATCTATTTCATTAAAAAGATAATAGACAATTTAGGATCAAAGGAAGGGGTTACATGCATTACCTCTTGTCACCTCCATCTGTCTGCTGACGGCTGAGGGGAAAACCTGTGATTGTTTTCCTCAGGTTACCTTCTCTAGACCCTCCTGTGTGTGTCCTGGACGCACCTGGACACGCGGCCCATTTAGCTCATCAATAAAGGTTAGGAAGCGGGCCCCTGTTAGTTTAAGGTCAAGACTGAACTGTGCCTTGGGCCCCCTCCAGCTTTCCTACTGGCAGAATTGCGTGTGTGTGTGTGTGTGTGTGTGTGTGTGTGTGTTTCTGTGTGATATTCCCCATGTTGTTTGGTCTCTCTATGCATCTGAATAAATTAATGTTTGTTTTATATATATGTATGGTATATATATGTATACACAGCTATACACATACATATGTAACTATATATGCATATAGCTGTGCAACCAAACCACAGAGGTGTTGTGGGTTAGGTTCCAGTAAAGCTAATATCGCAATAGAGCAAATCACATGAATTCTTTGGTTTCTTTCTTTGGTTTCTTGCTGCATGTAAAGTTGTGTTCACACAATACTGTGGCCTATTAAGTGTGCAACAGTATTATGTCTAAAACATGTGCACACCTTAATTAAATACACTTTATTGCTAAAAAGTGCCAACCATCACATGAGCCTTCAGCACCTGAGTCATAGTAGTAACCTCAGAGATCACTGACCACAGCTCTCCACAGCACATACGATAATAATGAAAAAGTTTGAAATATTGTGAGAATTACCAAAACATGGCCCAGACGTGAAGTGAACAAACGCTGTTGGAAAAATGGTGCTGTACTCTTGCTGAAAGCAGGGTTGTTGCAAACCTTCCGTTTGTAAAAAGCGCAGTTCTCTTAAGTGCAATGAAGCAAAGTGCGATAAAATTAGGGGGGCTTGCATACATGTGTTTGCACGCACTAACGCACATATAGACACTGTGTGTGTCTGTAGTGGTGCACGTATATATACAAAACATACAATTATACAATTTTTCATCCAAATATACATGAAGAAAAATATTTTGCTGAAATGTCCTTGAACCAGTTCCAACTTGCACACCTGGCTCCATCACACATGGGCGCTGTTCCCAACCCCCCTCCCAGTGTGCGGTCCTCCCCAGTAAAGGCATAGTGGGCAACAGGTGCGTGGACAAGAGAAGCATTTAGCAAATCTGTAATTTTAGTGTTTCTGGCTCTGCTGAGGTCTCCCCATTAGGTACGTGACAATCCTGGGATGTAGCCTCTTCTCTGTTGAGCTCAAGAGAATCATCCTTTTATCCAGAAAATTACTTCTCAATTATATGTTGAGCGGATTGTTCTGTTCTTATTGTTTCATAGATGGGACGTTTGTGACAGTCATAAGCTTGTTTACAAATGTTTTAATTTAAAGCTGAGAGAGGCTGGGAAGCAGGTCTGTGGATAAACAACTTGCCATTTTAAACGGTATTCCCCAAATATTTGACGGGCCAGGAGTCCTTTTGGTGAATTCTGTCCTGGGAGGAGTGGGGAGAGGGAAGGAGGGAGGGAGAGAGGAAATACAAGGAAGACTCTGAGATTCAGGGGCCCCACTAGGTCTGTCTTCAGAAGGCCTGCGGCAGCCCTGCTCTGAGCTCTCTGAGTCCTGCCCCAGCTCACCGCAGGGATCAGCTCGGCCCCTGGAGATCACGCAATTATAATCATGAGCTTCAGCAACATGGCCTCTTGTGTTCTCATCCGAATCTCCAACTTCATGCAAAAGACTGTCTGAATCAACACATGAGCCAGGGGGAGGTTGTCTACCAGCTTCTCTGCCTGGTAAACAGCTTGCTCTGGGTTGGGCCGGTCCAGAGCCCAGCCTGGGAGGTGGGTGGGTCTCCAGATGGGGGAGGCTTCCAGAGCATCAAGACGCATGAGGGCCTCCAAGTGCACAGTCTGGATCAAGTCATTGAGTTCACTGCTCTTTGCACGGCCAGGACTGTGGACAAGATGATCCAAATGCTTGCCCTGGAATCAATCCATCCTTCTCCTGGGTGGAGCCCTGCCCAGCTGACACCTTCATCAGCCAGCTCGTTAATCCTCATCCACTCAGCATTCGGTCAATTCTCCATCCTCTGCATGAATGCAGGGGTTAGTAGATAATTTAAATACCACTTCTTTGTCCTCAGATGCAGCTCATGGTTCCACAGAACTGGGCCCCCAGGTAGACTGAATTTCAGCCCTACTCTCCGGCCTAAAAGGGAGCGGGGAAGACCAGGAAGTTGCAGAGTGCCAGGCTGAGACAGCTAAGGGGTAGCTGAGAAGTGGCAGCGCAAACAAGCCTGTGCAGTGAGCTTTCCAAGAATCCATCCGCGGGCTTGTCCTGCCCTTGCCAGTTACTCAGCAAGCTCCCAGGTCTCTGGACAGCCCTTCGCTTATCCTGCGGGAGCACACTCGTCACACACACCATCAGGGAAGCATCCAGAAACCTCATTCTTCTCTGAGGCTTGGTGTATGTCCCTCTCTTCCCACGTTCGGCAACATTCTATACTCCTTTGGCTCCTGGAATGATCTGGGAGGCGGTCAGCGTTCAGCAGAGACAGCAAGTCATTGTGCCTTTTCCACAGTGGACCTTTGGGAGTGGACGTGAATGGACGGACGGTGGCCACGCAGAGGGACGCAGAGTCAGGGCGATGGGGAGCATCTCTGCACCACGCTGGCCTCACCGTCTCAGATCCTCTCATGCCAAGGGTGTACTGACTGCTTTTTTTCTGATTTCAAAAATAATTTCTGCATCTTATATAAACTTCAGTCATTAGAGAAATATATGAAAAGACTATAGAAGATGAAAAGCCCTCCCCCAAAGCGTCAGTATGTCGGTGCACATGCTCCCTCGTTCTCTCTGCAGGCACACACACACGTGCACACACACACACGTGCACACACGTCTCCCGTCTCTTCTAGTACCCTGGTGTTTGCTTTGCACGTCATCATGAAAGACTGCATGTAATATGCTGCTCTGGGAGAGTCTCCAGCTTCCCGTGGGTGAGGTGACGGCCCTGCCGTCCACGTAGGCGAACGGCCCACGGGGTTTTGCGGGCCCGTGTCTGGTGTGTGTCCTGCTCTGAGAGGTCACAGGCCACAGAAGCAGATGGACCTGGTTATTCAATGTCACTGTCGGAGTTCAAGGTAAGGGGGTCCCCTGGAGCCGGAAAGGGCAGCCCCTCCCTGGGCAGAAGAGTGAAAAGCCCGGCCAGTGTTGGGACCCAGGGTCCAGGGAGGTGGCCTGCACCCTCTCTGTGCCCCAGCAGGTAAGGAGCCCCAGGCAGTGTCTGGCTGGCCCTGCCCAGGCTCAGGAGCCCTGAGAGTCCTTGACACCTATAACACCTGGTTTTCTCCAGGAAGGGGCTTGAAGAACCCAGACGCTGGGCTCAGAAAGGAGCCAGAGGCCCTGGGGAGGCAGGGCTGTTCAAGTCTCAGAGAAGCATGTGGTCTCTGCCCCCGCAAGGAGCCTGTTTTGGAGACAAAACACCAACCTGACAAACCCTGGAGGGGGGCAAGCACCGCGGGTTGTCCTGGCTCCATGCCCCTGGGCTCTTGGAAGGTAAGCCTGCCCCGGACCAGCCCTAAGAAGCCATCCTGGGGTCACTCAGCTAGTCCCGGGGCCTCAGGATGGGGATGCGAGCGGCCGCGGGCCTGGGTCCCCCAAGAGCACCGAGAGTGGGGGAGCAGAGGAGAATCCTGGAGGGCAGGGGCCGCGGAGGGAGAGCGTGCGAGGCCGTGGAGGTGCGTCTGACGGGGTCCCAGCCAAGAGGCCCCGAGAGGGCAGAGAAACACGAGGAGACGCACATCAAAATGGACGTTTCTCTGCAGCTGCAGCGCGGTGTGGCTGGGTTCTCGATTTCACAGCTCACAGATGAGTTAGGGGAAAGCGTGGTGCCTACACCTGGGCTCAAGGCGGGGGCGGGCAGGGTCTCTGCCACACGGAAGAGGGGAGGCGGAGTCTGTAATGGTTTGCACCGCGTGTGCTGGGCTCTGCCGTCAGACTGTGATGGAGATCGATGCTCCTTGTGGGTAACCTTAAGGGAGCCCAGAGGATCCCATTGTTTCCATAGCAACTGGAGGGCTTCAGAGTGGAAACAAGAAAGCCGGAAAGATGAACAAAAGCACATCGGAGCCGCAGCCACTCCCGCTCGGCTGGAATCTGCTCCGCCATGTATTAGGCACTCGGTCTCACAGTGGCTGCGGCTCCGGCTCCAGCCCCGGGAAGTGACCCAGGTGCCCAGGAATGTGCTGTTGACCCGTCCTCTGATTACATACCTGCATCTCAGACGAGCCCGGAGTGAGGCACTGAGGACCCCTCGATTGTGCAGCTGTTTTTACAAGGAAGACCGTCAATGCTCCCACATTGAAAGTTAGTCCAGAGAGTGGGAGAACAGGGCAGGAAATGAGAAGGGGGATGAGGCATGTGTGGCGGGGCTCATTTCCAGGCGAAATGGAGTAGCTGGGGGCAAGGAAGACCGGAGAGACGCAGTCCAGAGGGAGCGGGGCCGGCGCTCGGGGCCCCTTGGGCTTGGTGCTGACCCTACAAACTGCCCTGCGTGTGACACTTCCAACTCCCTCTGCTAATGTCCTTTGCAGGTGTTCTCATGCCAACCACCTGGCCCTCCTCAGCTGCTCTGGGGTTGGGAGCTCTCGTTCATTTGCAAGAAGATGGAAATAGCTAAGTCACCCAGTGGCCTTCCTGACACCTAAAGGGCACACAGGAAGCAATGAGTCTATGCCAAAGAGCAGCTCCTCAGGCGTAGAGGATGGGGCGCCGATGAACAATGAGAAAGGCTCTCTCCAGGATCGGGGGGCACTGCTGGAATCCCTCCAGACTCTAACGCTTGGGTGGTCAGTACCCTGGGAAGGTTTTCTTGTCCTGGACTCAGAGGTTGGTCCGCCTTGTCCTTGGGGGAGGGGAGGTGTTCTACCTTCATGAGGGCTTGAGGGGACCCTGCGAATTCTAGGAAGAGATGGATCTGACCTTGCTGGAGAGGCGGGTGCTGGTATTGGCTCCCATGGTCCAGGTAGGAACCACCTGAGGGCTGACCCTCGGTCCAGATGCAAAGGATCTCACTCGCCACCGTGTCCTCCTGGTGGCACAGAACCAGGCCGGGGCGTCCCAGCACCTGAAATGGCCCGACCGGTCAGACATCACCCCCCACGGGGGCAAACACGCTTGCTATAAACATAGAAAAGCCGGCCTGTGCACAGGAAGGTCAACCTGAAGAGACGTTCACTTTGCACCTATCCCTCACCATCTCGCCCGAGCTCTTCTGCCTAATCATTCGTCAGGGGAGGGAGACAAGAGAACTCACTTGGCAAAAATCATGCTGCAAGATTTTTTATGGAGTGCAGCTCTTCTGCTTCTCGTAATACCCAGGCCTGGAGACAGCTAAAAAGTGATGTTAAAGAGTGGCTGAAATAAGAAATGTTTTCTTTATCTAGCTTGATTCCATACCACCGGGAATCATATTTTCTCCAGGTATCCTGTAAATGACGAAATACGACCACCCTTTTCCCCCTCACACAGCACATCTGTCACTGCTTGAAGGAGGAACAGCGTTAGAAACCCGGCTCCCCCTGCCCCACCCTGCTGGCCCGTGGCACCAAAACGGCTGGAAGACCCTCTCCAAAGTGAAATCATTCATCCAAGAGCGCTAACAGCCAGTCCGTCATTTCACGAGAGACAAAGTGGGACAGGTGATTGCTGTTTTCACTTTTGATCTAGACACCTTGGTGTGGTGTAGCCCGACATACAGGGGACAAAGCAGACCTGGATTTCTGGGAGCTCTAAAGGAAAACAGAAGTTTGGGCTGGTTCTGTGCTCAGCATAACTGCAAAGGGCCTGTATGGTGGGCGTCCTGGTGGGTGTCTTGGTGGGAGGCTGGCAGGAGGATGCTCCACGGTGCTCCCTGAACCTGTCCAGTCCAGAGAAGGATGAGAGCTCCGAGGTGCCTGGAGAAATGCTGGGAAAATACTCCAACGCCCCACATGCTCCAGCAGTTTTATCCACTCTAGCTTCTCTAAGATTCTTCAGGACGTATTTATCGAACGCCAGGCCCAGCCTCTTGATGTGAAATCAAAAGCTTCAGAAGTAATGGGTGTGAAATGAGATGAGCACTGAATTCCTGTCCAGGAGTGGGCGGGGGACTGGCGTCCCCTAGTGGGGCCGAGGCATGGACATCCTCGCTGGGATGGGCGGCATCTCCCTCTGTAAGTTGTCCCCGGGGCAGGGAAGGAGTAATGGAGAGAGCACCTTGGTTCCCAGCACAGGGTCACTAGGGGGGCTCAACTCCGGTCCAGGGCCCCCTGGGGTGTCCCCGTGCACAGGCTGAGCACCCAGTCCATCTCCTTCATTCCACAGCCCCTGAAATTTGACGCTGGGCCTCTAAGAAGGCAGCACGAGAGCTGCCGTCTGCTTCCAAGTAATGCAAGCTTTATAGGCAGATGTCCTGAGTGCCTGCTGTTTGCCAAGCACTGTGCGGGATGCAGGGGTCCCACTGGACATAAATAAAACCGGAAGTGTCTGCCCTCCCTGTAGCGTGGCCTGGCAGCAGGATAGTGACCTGAGGGCAGTGGGAGAGATGCAGCCCTGAGAGCTCTGGGGAGGCTCAAGAGGGGCGTGATCCGGGGTCGGGACAGGGGGCACGGCAAATGGACCTCGGCCAGGGCTGGGGGCAGGGAGGGCAAGTGACAGCACCTTCTTCTCGGCCACTCCAAGGAGCCTGGGCTGTCACACCCTCCTTGTTGGGAGCACACGGAAATCCATCCGCCGGAGCAGAAGCAGGGAAGCTGGGGCGCCACGTGCTGCAGGACACCAGGCGACTCTCTGGGGAACATGCACAGGTATTCAGAGGCACAAAGCCTCAGGAGAGCCCGGAGAACCCAAATGCAGCTTCAGGGTCTTTACTCGTCTCAGCAAAAGTGACAGAAAATGTGCCCGTGGCTCTGGTAGGGTTTGAGCCGCCAGGTGTGCACACAGTGCTTCCTGCCCCACAGACACCTCCACCTGCCCGTCCTCCCGAAATGCCCCCTCCCTGCCCCTTCTGTCTGGGGAACTCTGTATAACTTTCTGAGACCCAGTTAAACTGTCTTTTCATTCATTTTTGCTTGATTCTCCTCTGGCATTCATTGTCGTCCACAGCACAGGAAGAAAAGGTCAGTTAACTTGAAGACACAGGGATAGCACTGATCCAAGATAAAGCAGACAGAGGAAAAACTGCACAAAAGTGGAAAGAGCATCAGTAGCTGTGGGTCTAGTTTAATGTACATGTAATTGGATGCCCTGAAGGTTGGAGATGATGGGGCGGGGCAGAAATAGTATTTAAAGTAATGATGGTCAAAACTTTTGCAAATTCAACGCAAACTATAAACCCACGGATCCCAGAAGTGGAACAAACTCCAAGCACAATAAATATGAAGAGACCTACACCCAACACAGCGTAATCAAACTGCTCAGGTCAATCATACAGAGAAGATGCTAAAAACACAGAGAGAAAAAAGACACAGTGCATACAAAAGACAACAGTAATGGAAACATTCTTGCTGGAAGCAACGTGAGCTGGAAGACAGTGGGGTTAGCAACTTTAAAGGACAGTGAAGGGATGGGGTGAGGGAAACCCGTCAACCTAGGATTCTGTACCCAGATGCCAAAGGTTCTTACAAAGACACAGCAAACATATTGGGTTTACTTATTTACCTATCTATCTGTCTATCATCTATCTATCTATCTACCTATCATCTATCACCTATCTATCTATCATCTATCTATCATCTATCTATCTGTCTACCTATCATCTATCTATCTATCTATCTGTCTACCTATCGTCTATCTATCTACCTATCATCTATCACCTATCTATCTATCTATCTATCTATCATCTATCTATCATCTATCTATCTATCTGTCTACCTATCTATCTATCTAATCTTCTATCTATCTATCTTACTGTTATGTTTTTAGAGCCACAGGAACCTACCAAAGTTCTTTAAAACAGGGGAGTGATATAGGATTTATGTTTTTCGTTCATGTCTGTCTGAATTATTTCAACTTTTGTATGTCTGAAAGTATGTTTATTTCATCTTCATTTTTGAAATATACTTTTTCTAGTTATTCTGCATAAAAAGGAGTCACACAGCCAAATAAATTAGAGGGAAATACTCGCTATACACTTTTCTTCAATCCTCATATGCTTAACAGCTCTGTGAAATCCTACAGTGTAGGAAAGTTAGCATCTTAATGTATACATTATTTATTATTTGCTACCCATTTTAATTAAGAATTAAGATACTGTAGTGTAAACCGTGACTGTTTGTTTTGTAATGAAAGTGCCTGGCTTAAGCTTGGGTATTGGAAAAAGCACCCACTTCAAGGGTGGTCTTCTAGAACAGACACCTTGCAGCCACAATACTAGGTAAAGAGACAGGCTGCCTCCTCTGACGAGGCTCTTTTGGTTAGAGACCTTGATGGATTTTGATAACTGACCATTTTAGCCACTTGCTTTTTCCCTTCCAGTGCTTTAAACTCCTGCTCTTGTGTTTTCAATTCACCACTAAAGAGTGAGCCCACATAACCCTGGGCCCCACCCTTGACCCCAATAAAAGCAGCACCCCGGGGTCTGCTCTCACTCTCTCTACCCATGACCTCTCTGTGTGGTCCCAGGTGTGCTGTGTAATTTGCAAGCCCTGCATGTAATAAACCTTTATTTTTCAGTTTCTGAATGGTTGTTGCTGAAGGGTGTCTTGCAGTCATAATAAGAACCACAAGGGCTGGTAGAGCCACAGGGCTGTTTACTGACAGGCTGAGACCCACACACAGGAGACACTTAACGAGGAAAACATTTCCTGGGCCCCAGGCTCATCTTATTTAGAAAACAGGCCACACTGTTGTACACTATTTGGATTCGGTTGCCTCGCGTAGCTAATTGAGGTCCACGTAGGGCAGGCGCTGTGTCTCCTTTACCCTCCCAGCTCTAGCTTGGGAATTGGAGCATAGTTCACACTTTAAGAATATTTTTGGATCCAGGAGAAATAGATCTGCACCTGTATTTGCAACACCATATTACTTGTTAGTAGCTATCCTTATAAGATCTTTAGACTCATTAAAAAATATATTTATTACCTAAATATATTTTGTTCTCGATTGGGATGACCTTATGTTTGCTATTGATGTAACAATGTGATGCAGTAAAGGAGAATATTGACTAATTCCAGTTTTCTTAGGAGAAGCTCAATATTCTAAATATATAATGTCACGCAATCTTTCAAATTTTATGAAGTGCTTTGATGTGGCAGGCCTTTTCCATTATCTAGAAATATAGCAGCAAATGGGCAAAGTCCCTAATTAACTTACATTCTAGTCAGGAAGGAAGATAATAAACAATCAGACAGATAGATAAAGCTTTAGGCGAGTGATGCATTATAGAAAGCAACTGTAATAGGAGGGGGGGTGGAGAATGGGAGAGCGCTGGTGACTGCGTAAGTCAGATGTAAAATCGCTAAAGAAATGAAATCTTCAGTCCGAAGCCCGACCACGGTCTCTTCTGTTCCCCACTCTCACTTTGCCACCAGAGAGGTGGCCAGGTCCATGTAGCGTTACACAACAGTTCAACCCAACATTCAGAAATGAAATAATCCTTATCTTATACAAATAGCCTCATAGTCTACAAAATAAATAAATAAAACAGGGGAACAGACCTAATCCATTTTTTTACGCCAGCAGAGCCAAGATATCAAATTGGAGGAAGACAAAAGGAAAAAGAGAACGTGCAGTCCGGTCTCATTGGTGACAATAGAGCCAAAATTTCTAAAAAATATCAATATATTACAAAGCTCATCCACCAATGTACATGGCCAAGAAGGTACATCCTGTCGAAGCAGAGTTTATCCAACATATCCAAAGATGTGGTACCACTAACGTTTTAAAAATGGAGTTCCTTACAGTGACACTAAATCAGGGGAATGTTTTTCAACAGCTGTGAAAAAAGCATTTTTAGTAAAAATTTATATGCATTAAAAAACTGAGGAAATTAGAAAAGGACACACCCTGGTGATGGTGGACAGAGAGGTGTCCTTGTCCTTCTCCTACAAGGAAAGAGCTTCTGTCCAACTACATGGAGTAGAGTCAGCAGCGAGTCTTCGGCCATCTGCCCCTTCGGGTGTAGCCTCAACAGTAGAGGTGCCTCTCCCCAAGGATATGCCGCTCTGGGGTAAATCTCGTCTGGGGATGAGCTGGGAGGGGAACTAAAGTTATGGCCATTTTGGCCCAACGTGGAACAGCTCTGGTCGGCAACTCTCACCCTAGAGTTTCCCCAGGAGGCTGGCCAAGCTTGACCTGGTCACAGGTAAACTTCATCTGCCCGGTCAACCTCCTCCCCCCTTCACGGTTATGATCCAACATACACATCCTTTGCCCCAAGTTCTCTCTTAGCATCTGCTTCCAGAGAGTCCACCCTGTGACACTGCATGATACATAGCGTTGACCACAATATTAAAATATGACATTTACAGATTAAAAGGATTCTTGTTTGTAGTCAGGAATAAGGTAAGAGTGATTGTCACATCCCTCAGTGTCATTCAACACTCTATTAGAGTTTCTAGAGAGGAAAGCGAAATAAGAAAAACAACTTGTAAGGCATGAAAAGGGTGAAATACACTTGTCAACATAGCAGATATACGAGATTTTGCAGGCAAAGTCTTCAGATGAATAGGAGAGTTCACCAAGTTTGCCAGATACAATAAAACAGAGATCAAATGTTCTCCTAGACACAGCAACATTCATTAGAAAGCATAGTTTTAAAGAAAATCCTACCATAAAACAACACAGAAAGTAAAGCAACTAATAATAAACTTAACAAAACTTTATGTAGAAAAATTTAAAGCTCTTTTTTTTTGTTTGTTTGTTTGTTTTGTGGTACGCGGGCCTCTCGCTGCTGTGGCCTCTCCTGTTGCGGAGCACAGGCTCCGGATGCGCAGGCTCAGCGGCCATGGCTCACGGGCCCAGCCGCTGCGCGGCATGTGGGATCTTCCCGGACCAGGGCACGAACCCGCCTCCCCTGCATTGGCAGGCGGACTCTCAACCACTGCGCCACCAGGGAAGCCCCATATATGAGAACTCTTACACCATTGTCGTACAAAGAAAAAGGGAAAGAATTTACCTACCTTATCGGTAAGATAAAAAATATATTTTCATATGTTGGAAAACTATACGGTATTTTAATGAACGAGCTGCATGTGTCAAAATGGATAAACACAAAATAAAATGATGATTGGAGTTTGACTTTCAGAATTGCCAAATGACATGCAATGTTTCCTCTTCCTCATGAAACAACCATTTAACTGCTGAACATTATTTAAAAACCAAAACAACAACAATAAAAACACCATCTCTGGAAGTTGTCCTAAGAGCAAGTGGCAAATGCAGAAGCGTCTCTTCGATAAAATCTAGTAAGTCTCGCTAAGAACATTGAGAGTTTATGGCATTTGAGTGATACTAACGCCAACCTCCTCCCTCTTCAGTCCACAACCTGAGTTCAGTGTGGCTGAAATTCTACTTTGTGTGTGTTCAGCTAAGAAGACCAGAATGAAAGAAAGAACATTATTACCTGACATTACAATAATAAGAGAGATTACAAGATAAGACTATGAAAAATTGTATGCCAATGAATTAGATAAATCAGATGAAACATATTCCTAGAACAGACCTATAACAATAGTGATTGAATTAATAACGGAAACCTTTCCACAAGGAAAAGCCTTTGTCTACATGGCCTCACTGATGAATTTTATGAAGCAATTAAAGAAGAATTATTATCAGTCCTTCATAAACGCTTCCAAAAAATAGGGGAAAAGAAATCCTTCCCCAAGTCATTCAATAAGGCCAGCATTACACTGATACCAAAAACAAACATGTGACAAGAAATCAAAAATACTTAATAGAGCTTTTGAATAATGATGCAAATTCCTCAAAAAAACCCAGAAAACCAAATTCATCCACACATAAAAAAGATTATGCACCATGAGGAAGCAGGAGCATCCCTGGAGTTCAAGATTGGTTTACAACTGAAAATCAATCACTATAATACACCATATCAAAAGAATAAAGGACACAATTCACATGATCATCTCAATATAACATAAAAAGCTTTTGACAAAATCCAACTCCCTTTTACAATAAAAAACACTCACTAGAATAGGAATCAAAAGGAATTTCCTCATACTGATAAAAGGCATTTATAAAAACCCAAGCTAACATCATATTTCAAGATGAAAGACTGAACACTTTTCCCCTAAGGTCAGGAACAAGACAAGGAAGTCTGTTCTTGCCTATTATCCTTTTCTATTCTATTCTATTCTATTCTTCTATTCTATTCTACTGCAGGTTCTATCCAGGGCAATCATGCATGAAAATGAAATAAAAGTCATCAATATCAGAAATGAAGTAGTAAAACTAGCTCTATTTGCAGATAGGATAATGTGTGTTAAAAATTCCAAGGAATCTATAAATACAACCTGTTAGAACTAAGAAACAAGTTCAGCAACATTGAAGGACACAAGATCAATAAACTAAACTCATTTGTATTTCTAGTCACTAGCAATAAGCAATTAAAAATGAATTTAATAAAACAATTCCATTTATAATAGCATAAAAAGAATAAAATACTAATAGAAATAAATTTAATAACATATGTGCAAGGTGTACCCTGAAAACTATAAAATATTGTTGAAATAAATTTTAAAAGATCAAAGTAAGTGGAGAGACAACCCAGGTTTGTGGATCAGAAGACTTAAATATTGTTAAGGTGTCAACACCCTCCAAATTAATCTATAAATTCAACAACATATCTATCAAAATACTAGCTGGCATTTTTTTATGCAGAAACTGAATAAGCAATAATGGATTTTGCTCTCTGCCGTATCCCCGGTACCTAGAAGCATATCTGGTATATGGTAGGTACCCGATAAGTATACGTAAAATAATAAATAAATTTGAAAACGTAAAAAGAAATTAGATAATATTCTATCATATTCCCTCTCTGGATGACTTAAAGTGGCACAGACGTAATTGATTCCTGGGGCCTTGGGCAGAATTCCTCAGTAAGAATGTCTGTGTCAAGAATTTAAGGTGTTATCATTCCTCAATACCATTCTGAATCCCTTGAATTGACTGAAGAAACTTGAAATAAATGTTTCTTAAACATTTGAACAATCAAGGGGCTAAAAAATGTATCTCATTCAGGATGAAAACTACTTATTCTTTTGGCTTCTTGTTCAAGACACCGTAGTGTGCAGTTTTGCGAGAACAAACCATACTTGGCTTATTTCCTTATTGAAAACCACTCCAGGTTGTTAAGACATCAACTTTGATCAATTTTATTTTATCTAGAAATACATATATAAATGTAATATTGCCACTTTATCTTTGGATAAACATGTTATCGAGATTCTATCTGCCCAGCTGTTTGAGTCCCGGAAGCTTGACAGATATGGGCGGACGTGTGTGGCCGGCGTTCTCTTGTTGGTGTGCTATGGGCCGTCCATAAGGCAGGATCCCCTCTCCTCACATTGGACGTGAACTCGTCACATTCTCTGCATCAGCACTGTGTCCATCTGTTCCTGTGTCTCTGATATGGGAAGCACATCTCTCCCATGCACAAAGCACCAATGTGCCTCATGTCTCATTTTAGAAAAAGATAAAATACAGAAGCCAGGTCTTCCAGAAACACGTGCCCAGAGGCTAGGCGACTGGAGAATGGGTGCTTTGTCATGTAAAGAACAAATTTTATGGGTAAATTTTGTCTCTGTTTCATCCGTTTTGTGGACAACAGCATTTGGGAGAGAAGTATACAAGTGGACATCGTATGGTTTAATATCTCTGAGCAGCTGCATACGTATGGCTCCGTAAATTATTTTTATAGGGTGACTTTTTTATTCCACCCCTTTTTGTCATTTGCACTCGTCCCAGCTGCAGACTGAGTATCCACTGAGTATTGCCTCTAGGTGACCGTCTCCCTCCCCGCACTGTACTGCTTTAAGGAACTTGACTGGACCTTGATTTAATATGCCTCCTCTGCAAAGGGTCACCAGTCAAATGGGTTCTGAGCTTCCTCGGTGACAATGTGAAAATGCACAAGAGCACTTAAGGGGGCCCGGGGTCTGGACACCCCCAGAGACGGGTCCTTGCCAGCTCCGTCCTGGTGAGGAAGGCTCCAAGACACACCCTGAAGCCTCACACTGGAGCAGGGGGGCAGGCAGCCCAGCTAGCGCACCCCAGGGCAGTGCTGCGCGGGCTCCAGTCTGCGTCTGCTGTTGGGACTTGGTGAGATGCTTCCTCTGACCCCAGGCACAGTCAGGGGCCCACGGCCACTTGCTCAGCTGTGCTGCAGCCCCAGGCGCTCCAAGCATAGAGGAGAGGGCCATCCTGCTCTCCTCGAGCCCCCAGGGCAGTCCAGCCCGCCAGGATTCCCATTTAGCAGGTGCATAGAAGCTTTTACCCCCATCTCCTCAGAAAGACCCAAGAGAAGGGTGCTTGTATAATTTATCATTTGACAGGGGAGAGGGAGCTATCCAAAGTTATGCTGAGGAAACAGGTGTCAACTGGGACTGTCCTGGGCCCCCAGACTGATGACTCCCACTGCCTGCGAGGGGTCTGGCCCGGCCTCCTCTGCCCTCAGAGGCACCAGCTGTGACCCACCCAAGTCTGTGCAGAAGGAGGCCCCACGGGGTGAGGGGACTTCAAAGCTAACCTGTTCCAATTGATCACCGCTCTGTCGCCAGCCACCTGGGAAAGAGCCGAGCATTTTACTACAGCTCACACTCCTGAGGTCAGGAACCAGGCGGGGCTCAGCCTTGCACGGGGCTCTTTGTTGCTGTGACAACCGAGGATCCGCGGTGGCACTCGCTCACCCACATGACGGGCGCTCCAGCAGTAAGCATGGCTGAACCAGCCCTGAGTGCCGAGGGCTCAAGGACTCAGGGCAGGAGACTTCAGGGACCACCTCGGGGCTCCCAGAGAGAATGTTCCCAAGACTCAGGCAGACGCTCTGAGGCCTCTTGAGGCTGGTCCCGGAAAACAGCACCGCCTCCCTTCCTGCACATTCTGCTGGTCAAGGAAGTGGCAGCCCAGGTCCAGACTCCAGGGAGCCCATGGCCTGAGCTGCTGGGAGAAGCAGGCTTGGAGGGGGACCAGCACATCCCACCTACTCACCACGTCGGCCCCGCTAATCAGACAGGAGTGCGTCTCCCCATCTCTCCTCTCCTTTGTGTGTCGCCACATCTCCCTCTTGCAAGGAGTTGGTAATAGTCATAGAAACTGCATCTTGGAAGAAGTCACTCCGCTGAAGTTACCTTCTATGCTGCCCTGTGACTCTGAGTGTCCCAGTGCCTGGGTTCTATCCGTGACTCCATTTCACAGGTGAGAAAACTGAGGCCCAACAAGAGTAGACAACTTCCCAGGGTTTGTGTCCCAAGGTTGCAAAAGGCATATGATAGGGGGCTGTGTGCAGAGCAGACTGGGAGACCAAGGCTACTGTCCCAGGGTGCCATGCTGTGTGCCCATCTCTGGGAGCCTCCCTGCCCCTGCTCCAGGGTGGGGACGGGCTCTGTCTCTCAGGTTCATGGTCATCAGGCTGAGAAGGTCCTTGTTGTACTTAAACATACTGTGGATGTTCTGTTGTTAAAGTCATGTTCATTGAGAGCTAATTTACACACAGTAAAATTCATCTTTTCAAATGTACAGTTCCATGAGTTTGGGCAGATGTATACAGCACCTCATATATATGTATGTATACTTAATGGTTTTCCTATAATAAAATTCACCAAGCGTAGGGATATAATTCAACTATATCTTACTTAAATTTAGAACATTCCTAACCCTACGGGTCCCCTTGTCTGCAGGGTAATCTCCATCCCCACTCCAGCCCTGAGCAAACACTTGTCTGCTTTCTGTGTCTATAAATTTGCCCTTTCTGGACATTTCTTATAAATAGAATCACACGGTGCCCTGGTCTTTTGCATCCAGCTTCTTTCACTCAGCTCCTGAGGTTCCTCCACGAGCCAGAACTTTCTGGGCAGGTTCCATGGTGTGAATGTACCACGATTTGATTATCCATCACCCAGGTGGTGGACGTTGGAGTGCTTCTGCTTCTGGGCTGTTTACACGGGCATGTGTTTTTAGTTTTCTTGGGTAGATTCTAAGGAGCGGAATGGCTGGGTTGTGTGGTAAAAGCTTGTGTTGAACTGTCTGATTTCTTTTGTTTAAGAACACCTTTGGTGCTTCCATAAGCTACTGGGTCAGGTGGAAGCAGGAAGTGTCCTGAATCTCTGATGACTTGTCCCTGTGGAAAGTGCATTTAGCGGCTCTGGAGACCATTCCTGGCCCTGCCCATGCCCACTGAGACCAGTCATTACAGACGTTCTAGACAAGACCTGCTCGGCCCTGAGGTTGGCGGAGCGGAGTCTAGCAGTACCCGATGTGCCTCTGGAGGGCTTTTGTAGGCGTTTCTGGGCCAGCCCACCCCGGGTCACTGGCCCCAGCAGGCCCCTAAGCGGAGGGGCTTGCAAGGCCCAGTCAACCCCTCTCTACCCTCCGCCTTGCTTTCCCTCAGCACATCTGGACCCTATGTCCACACAGCCTGCAGAAAAACAAAACTTATGGGAAGCCCTCCTGCCCAAGTGCGTCTCCACCCCACCAGATAAGGCCTGATTTCAGCACAGAAGCTCCTTTGAAAAAGACGAGTGTCCATTGAAATGGTTGGCTTCATAGTGTCTTGGCTGTAACTTTACCAAATACCCGCGTCTCTGACATAAATGGCACCTGA
Source organism: Aethalodelphis obliquidens (assembly GCF_003676395.1). Taxonomy (NCBI): domain Eukaryota; kingdom Metazoa; phylum Chordata; class Mammalia; order Artiodactyla; family Delphinidae; genus Aethalodelphis; species Aethalodelphis obliquidens. The sequence continues at coordinate 43,725,081 of NW_020837955.1, read as the reverse complement.
ATCTCTGATCCTTTGATTCAGAATGAGCAAGGGATGCACTAGAAGAGAAGGGTCAGTGTTAGGACTGGCGTGAGGTCTTTGAAGAACCAACCACGGTAAGGCGTTCACATCTTTAGAGGAAAGAGTCCTGAGTAACCCTGTGTGCACGTCATGTGAGTGAGGATTAAACCTTTTTGTTTCAGCCGCTAAGAGGTTTGGGGGGTTGTTTGTTACTGTACTATAACATATCCTGCCCTGACTAATATTCATATGATAATAGCACTCAAAATATAAAATATTTAGAATGAAGTTAACCAAAGAAATGAATCAGCTTTTAAGAGAAAATTATTATACTTTAGTGGACGACATTAGAGGAGACATAAATAAGTGGAGAGAGATACCAGGCTCATGGATGATAAAACGCAATATTGCAAAATCAGAGAAATCTCCCCAAACTGATGTAATTTTTCAGTGTGATTCTAGTCAAAATCTCAACAGGGTTTTTCAAGGAACTTGAAATGCATGTGGAAAAGCAAAGAAGAGTAGCTAAGCCACTCATGGAGAAGAACCATGCACATAGATGTACCCAGCGACATAGCTGGGATTTTATGTTCTAAACGTGTAATAACTGGACAGTGAGGAGTTGAGGCAAAGGAAGGACAACAGATGGACAGGAGGAAATAGCTGAGTAGCAGACCCAGGCATTCATGGAAACTTCACGTAGCAGACAGGCAGCACTGAGGTCACAGGGGAGGAGAAAGACCGTTTCACCCCATGGTCCTGAGGCAACTGGTCCCACATATTTGAAAATAATTAAAATCAGCTCTCAGCTGTTATAGAGAACTTATGTATTTGAAACTAGCCATTTTTCTACTCAACTTTATAATCTAAAATGAAGAACTTATCAATAATATTTTATTTATGGAAATGTATATAGTAAAGTCACCAGCAAAATGATAAACACAAAATCCAGGGAGGCAGGAGGGCAGGGAAGATGTGACGGATGGATACCCAGGAACTGCACCTGAATGTCTACTCTGGAAGCAAGGTGATTGGCACCTTGCTGTTCATTATATCATTCTTTATGTCTTAGATATTTTAGGCATATTTTCTTCAATATACAAAATAATTCAAAACAAAAATTTTAAAGGAAAATAGCCAGACCACTCCCCTACTTTAAGATGTGTTTTGGGTCTGCTTCCATTTTCTACAGTAGAAAAAGAGAGAGTAAGAAAACAAAAAGCTTGGGAAAAGCCGCTGGTGGTTTGAAGGTTTCTGTACCTTCCAATCCTTCAGAGAGAATTTTTTGCATAAATGGGGAAGAATGAAGTGTTTAGAATGATCATCTATGTAGCTGTGGTCTCATTTCTGAAATAAGCTAATTCAAAAATGGTTTGAATAAACCGAGCCAGCCTCTCTCGCCAGCCATACGTCCCACCAGGGTTTTGCAGACATGGGTTCTGCCAGCTCTGTTTTTCTAGAAGTTGAACTTTTCCATCTGGGAAATATAAAAGTAGGCAGAGCCTCTCGCAGGTGGTGTGCCCAAGTTTCGCTGATGAATGGTGCTGGAGATGGGGGCGGGAGGGGACATAAATCTCCTTTGGGGACCTCATGGTTCTGGTTAGTCATTTAGTGACTGTCACTTGATTATCACAGACAGCAAGTAGGAAATGAGCTAATATACTGATGTACAAAGACATACAAAGAGGAGGGTGAACAGGCGTGACTTTGATAGTTCAGAAGGATGCCTTGTGTTTTTGTTTTCTGTTTTAATTAATTTATTTTTTTTAATTGAAGTATAGTTCATTTACAATGTTGTGTTAGTTTCAAGTGTACAGCAAAGTGATTCAGTTATGTATATATATTCTTTTTCAGAAGGATGCCTTTTGATAGACAAGAGCCCTTTGAAAGTCCAAACCAACAACAACAACATTTGAACACCAAGCCCTGCAACCTTGGTTTGAAGGCAGATGAGAGGCAGAGCTCAATGACACAGATACTTTGAGTCACTTTTTTGAGGTAAAAATTGGTTTTAACTCAAGGATGAGGGCAAGATGTTAGTTGAGAAGTGTAATGTTATATAGAAGACATTTCAATACAATAAATACAGATACTAACCTCCCAGTTCGAGAGGATTCAATTAAACTCTACCACTTGACTCCATCTGAAGGCAAGCAGGGTGAATACTTCCAGCTAACCTTTACCAGTGAAGCCACTGAGCTGGGACTTGACAAGGCAGCAGGGTTCCTGGTTTCCTCAGTCAGCACCTTTCTGCCAGTGTGTCAGCTGCATCCCCCCAGGACGTCAGGTCCCTCTCCAAGATGACACACCTCAGTGCCTTTGTCGTATGACCTGCAAAGGAAGAACTGCATCAAGTATATGAGTTGGGGTGGATGAAGAAAAGACCAGGGGCTCAGAAGTTTGTTTATAGGGATGAAATATGGAGGCCAGCGTGCCGGGCTGCATGAGATGGGACAGGCAGCTGGATGCAGCCAGTTGCCTGATGGTGGGACCATCAGTGGGCAGTGAGACTAGAGGTGGCTGTGACCTTTCTCCATAGCAGCCTCACAAGCACCGCCCTGCTCCCCGCCACAGACCTTGAGAGCTGCATTTGCATTGCTGCTGGCTGGCAAACGAGGTGAATCATTTTCTCCCAACTCCAGCATGGGAAACATTGTTTGACATTGTAGAAAATACACAGTCTCTGCTGATTTATTTCTGTCTCCTTGTGGGCCTGGCCAGCTTGAGGAATCAGGGATGCACCACTCAAATGACAAACTTATCACTAAGACGAGGTAACGCATTGGCATTCCAGCCTCCCAGCGCATCAGGCTGCCTTTCTGAGGTAAATTCTGCCTTGAGATCGTGCTAACTCTTTGCATTTATGTAGCACTTTTACTCCCCAAATGCATGTGAATATGGCATCTCCTTTCATCCTTGCAGGCTAATGCTTACTGAGGTTTCCCTGGAGCATGCACTAGCCAGAGAAGGACAGATGGATGGTGATTAAGCTGATGTGTAGCTGTCTACCCGCTCCATCCTTCTTTCCCTCCCACCCCTAAGTTCCCTGCTCCTGGCCATAAATCAGCAGGAGGAAACTCAGAAACATCAGTCCTTAGGAGTTAGACTTTGTTGCTCCCCCACCTCCAGGTGTCCCCTCACCATCTCTCCTGCAACCTGCAACCCTGTTCCCTGCCCCATCTCCTGCTCATGTCCCTGACCTCTGCAATGAGGAGATCTGAGGACCATTTGAGGTGGCCTTCTTCATGTGTCAAACATACTCACCACTGAGGGCCAACCACCCAGGCTCTTTTGGTCCTAGAAGAACTTCCAAGGCCCCCACTGCCAATCAGTGACATCCAAACTCACTTTTCTGTTACAAATCTGCATGCCTCCAGCCTGGTAATGCTAACTGTTTCACGGTACTAGAAAAGACCCAACCCTCCACCCAAAGAGTTTCTCTCTTGGATGCAGTAGGCCCACTCCACACCAACCTCCTCCCCAACTTCCCTGCAGCATCAAACACATTATGGGGAGCAGCTCCTTCTTGGTGTGTTGTGACACTGCACTTCACAGAGTCCCCACCCTGTGCTGTTCTACTTCCTCTGTTGGCTCAGCCCTGTGACATCGCATGGTCACTGTCCCCATCATTCACTCATTGGTCTCACCTTCACCATAGTCTGCATGACTCCTGCCCTACACTCCAAAGCTTCATCTTCAGGCACATTCATTGCCTTGCTTTTTAACATGCACTTCTTGCTGATTGGGGACATTTTCTCTTCTAATCTTGATCTGTCCAGACTTGAAATGGATCATATATTTCACAGCTTCCCAGCTCAGCCTGATCATGGCAGCCACTCTGCCAGATCAGGAGAATGGAGACAGGGGCCACTCTGGTTTTTGCCTTGTCTTTACCCCTGAGCAGACATTGCTTGTATCCTTCCCAGGTCCCCAGGGGCCCTTTTACCAGCGGCTGCAGAGGCTGCTGCTAATAGCTCACACCTGCAACTTCCTCAAAGGACTGCTCTGCGTGCCTGCCGCTGCCTTGACCATTGGTTCCCGTCTAAGGAAGGGGCAAAACAGATAAGTGGGCTGAGGTCAAAAGGGCAGAAACATTCTCAGATCTCTGCTCCCGTTTGTTCACATGGAACTGAGTGGCTTCAGAAAAAAAACAGGGTAGAGATGGGGACCTGGCCTGGTTACTTAACATCAACCGCCTCTGTGGAGAAAAGTAGAACAAATCAAATCTGAAGTGACATCACATCTGCTGATTGGTGTGGAGAAGAGCTATAAGGCTCATGATAAAACCAAGCGCCAGACCTACTGGCAAGTTTGAAATGCATCCCAGCTTCATGAATATGAAAAACCTGATCATTAACTTCATCGTGCACTTCCTACAAATGGCAGTGTGCACGAGGCATCAGGATCTTCTCTTTATAAGTTTTGGTGACCAGGCTGGGCTGCCTGTGAACTTCTCAGAGAGACAAGGGCCCAAGTAGGGTCTCATTCTAGAGCAGAGCAGGTGGTTACAGGTGAAGGTTAGATCTTGGCAGAAGCTTAGAATCAGACTGAACTGCCCCCGAAGTCAAATGTGAGCATCGCAAAGTAAGTTAAGATGAGCAAGTTTTCCTGCGAGCCTCACAGAGATGGCGAATCCCACCTGCCCTACCCCCACCTCCATATAAAGCCTTAGATCTTGTGGCAGAACCCAAGCGAAAAGCCACAAGAAGAGACCTTCAAAGAGAATCCAGTGAAAGTGACCATGACCAGATTTATATTTTAGCATGACCATAGTGAGAATGGTGACCATATGTGTGGTCACCATATTTTATATTTTAGCATGACCATAGTGTGAATAGTGAGAGACATGGTAGAGAGGCATGTGCGGTGACCTAGAGACAGGACCACATCCTGGACTCGGGCAGTGAAGGGGATGAAGGGATGCTTCCGAGTGAAAGTTGGCAGAACTTGGCAACTGATCAACTTGCGGGGAATGAGGGAGAGGGAGGAGCCAAAGTTCACAGCAAAGTCTGAGTCTTGAATAACTTAGCGGATGGATTGTGAGCGCCTAGATTAGGAGCCGTGCGAGAGATGGGAGGGGGCGGGCAGCCAAGGGGCAAGCAGGGCCAAAGGACGAGGGTGCACACTGGTCCACTGGTTCCTTCAGTGTTGGTCTTTTTGGGTTAAGGTGCTTCCGGGACTGTCCATGAGGGTCACGAGCTCCACCTGGGAGCGAGGTATGACCTGGACACATCACATCATGGACATTCCCAGGAGCAAACGCTCTGCCCCGAAGAGCAGTGAAGAGGCTGGCCGGTGTGTCTGCACACCCACTGGCTCACGCTGATGGGATTCAAATGGAGTCAGCGTTCACTGTGAGGTTTCCCTCTCCAATGCTGCGCTGAGCTCCATGGACAGCACATCTACCAGTGGGAAGCATGAGAGCGTGTGTGTGTGTGTGTGTGTGTGTGTGTGTGTGTGTATTATACACACACACGTATATGGATATGCATACATTATATATCAAATAATATTCAATAACTGTTAGGGTAATTGCATGTCTCCCTCTCTATTGAGTCAGACATTAGCTACAATCACCGTCCTTTGTTCTTGTCTCCCAGCGTGACTGATTCAAGCAGCACTGCTCACTGAAAACCCCCAAGTAACTGTAAGGGCATCGACTACATCCATCTTTCAAAAGAAAATTACTAAGCACTTATTTATTGTGAGCCTAGACAGGCCCACAAGATATCATCGCCAGAATGTGTCCCAGAAAAAGAGATGAGCACTTGACAGGGCTGCTGTCGATCATCCCAAGCTCTTGGCTTCCGGATCTATCTGGTGAGCAGGCAGGATGAGGCTGATGAGTGGCTTTGGGTCCCTTGTTAATGACCAGTTAGCAGCTTAATGGAGAAATGGGAGGCTTGAATGAGAGGGGAGCCTTCCCATGTTATGTTTGGCTGTCCCTGGAGCTATGGGCCTGGAGTTGCTAACCTTCTGTAAAATAGTCATCGCTCTTATTACAGAAAACTGTATCTTTTTAAAAGCTGCAGGAGACTCTTTGAATGCAAAACAGCTTTTGCAATTCTTTTGACTGATTTATTTATAAGGAAGTATTTTTTTCCTTTCTTTGTTTTTGATGGGAGCTGCAGAAATTAGGGAGGAATGTTTGCAGAGCACCAGTATAGCTCCATGAAACTGAACTTCTGACACATGCAGAGTCTCAGCCTGTATGTAGCATGGATAGTGAAATGCTAAGATGTTGCTTCTGGGGCAAGGAGCTTCCCTGAGAACAATGGTGGGCAATCAGTGTTACAGCCACCTAACTGCCTGAGCCAGTGTCTCTGAGGTTTTTCCATTACCTGGTTGGTCTCTACTTCCACATACTTGGGGAGCGTCTATAAATCAATTTTTTAAAATTACCTTCCTTTCTTTCTTTATATTCTGATGCCAAATGTGGGTGTTGGGCTCCCCTGGTGACGCAGTGGTTGGGGGTCCGCCTGCCGATGCAGGGGACACGGGTTCGTGCCCCGCTCCAGGAAGATTCCACATGCCGCGGAGCGGCTGGACCTTTGAGCCATGGCCGCTGAGCCTGCGCTTCCGGAGTCTGTGCTCCGCAACGGGAGAGGCCACAGCAGTGAGAGGCCCGCGTGCCACAAAAAAAAACAAAAAAAACAAATGTGGGTGTTGATGTCAGGCCCCTGGGCTAATGTCCCTCTCAGTTGTCTGCTCAGTGGCTGTTGCTGTCAACGGCTTCCTCACCTGTGGATTCACTCCACAAATATCTGCTGAACAACTTCTATGTCCATAACACCTGTTCTAGTGCTGAGATGTACACGCTGGTACCAGGAGTTCAAGTCCAGTTAGGGAACAATAGTTGGTTCATTCAAGATCAGTATGTTGAAAACTATAAAAGAAATCCACACGGAGTGAGGGGCTCAGAGAGTGGAGGGCAGAGATAGACCCAGAGTTTCTCTGTGTTGGCCGAGTCAGATAAACCTGAGTCCTTATCTAAATGGCTGAGCAGTCCTCAGTGGGAGGGACGCTCTAGGGGGTGTGAGTCCCACGGTGTCCTTTCTAGAACCCTCACTCGCAGGATTTGCGACGTGCTGATGAAGTCCTGCCTTGTTCTCAGCCTTACAAGGGGCAGGGGTTTGGAAGGGGTAGGACCCGCCTTATACTTTATACCACAGACCAGGGTGCTAGGGTTTCTAAGCATCTCTCAAACATCAGTGTGTTCCAAAGTGAGTGAGAAAGAATTTATGAGGTTAAGGATGTTCCATTCATGTCAAAAAACCGACTTGATGCTGCATTTTTGACATTAGTTACCAGACACTCCTGAGAAATTAGATATTTGAATCCACATCTGGCTGCACTGTCCAAAATAGATCCCCAAACTGGCAAAGTTATTTTAAACAATCCATGAAATTGTACTGTGTGATGTTATATTTTATGGTGCATATATAGTGCATTTAAATTTTTCTTTAATAACATGCCATTTTGTAATGTCATTACTTAATGAAGCTTAACAAAAACATTGAAAATATGTGGGTCCTCATTGTTTCTCTTTAACTGAATTGTGCCTCAAAATCCTGAAGCTCAAGACCACTGGAGTGGAGAAGGGAGTGAGTCCTCCTGGGAGCCTTCTCCTCCCTTCCACATTTAGTGTTCTCCTCAATCCCTGGAGCTGTCCGTCCCTTAGTGCTGAAAGTGGGAGCCTTCCCCTTCTTCCTTCTTTGCTTAGTGCTCCCCTCAGTTCCTGGGGCTGTCCATCCCTTGATGCTGAAAGTGGTCCTGGAAGAGCTGCTGCTTGTCTACTTCCTGTCAACCCCATTGTATTGCACCCAGGCCAGCTCATGCTGGCTGAATCTCTGAGCCAAAGGATATATCAATAGAATTCTCAAAAAGCAAATAGCAAAGAGAATAAAGGATGAAAAGAAAACAAACAGAACATAATATCCAAGGACTGCAGTACAACTACAAACTGTTTAACATATGTATGCATAATGGGAATATTGGAAGGAGATTCAAGAGAGAAAGGAACAGAAGAAATATCTGATGCAATAATATGTGAGAATTTCCCCCAAATTAATGTCAGACACCAAACCACAAAACCAAGAAACTCAGACAACACCAAGAAGGATAAATGCTCATAAAACTACACCTTGTCACTGTCAAATTACAGAAAATCAATGATAACGAAAAAATTCTGAAAGAATCCAGAGAATAAAAGCATCTTAAAATAGAAGAACAAAGATAAGAATCACATCCAACTTTATCTCAGAAGCCATGCAAGCAAGAAGTGAGTAGAGGGACTTCGCTGGTGGCTCAGTGGTTAAGAATCCGCCTGCCAATGAAGGGGACATGGGTTCGACCCCTGGTCCAGGAAGATCCCATGTGCCATGGAGCAACTAAGCCCATGTGCCACAACTACTGAAGCCCACGCGCCTAGAGCCTGTGCTCCACAACAAGAGAAGACACCACAATGAGAAGCCCACGCACCCCAACAAAGAGTAGTCCCCATTCGCCATGACTAGAGAAAGCCCACGAGCAGCAACGAAGACCCAATGCAGCTGAAAATAAATAAATTTATAAAAAAAAAAAGAAATGAGCAGAGTGAAATATTTCGTTTTGAGAGAAAAAGCCAACAACCTAGATTTCTATACCCTGAAAAAATGATCCTTTAAAAGTGAAGGAGAAATAAAGACTTTCTCAGACAGACAAAAATTGAGGGATTTGTTGCCAGTAGACCTGTCTTATAAGAAATGTTAAAAGATATTCTTTAGGGATAAAGAAAATAATACAGGTAAAAAAACTTGAATCTACATAAAGAAAGGAAAAACATCAAAGAAGGAGTAAGTGAATGTAAAATAAAACCTTCATTTTTATTATTCTTAATTGATCTAACAGATAACAATTTGTTCAAAATAACAATAGCAATAATGTATTTGATTATGCTTATGTATATAATATATATATATTTACACATGTTTATGTATGAGTAAAATAAATGGCAGCAATGATACAAAGGCAGGAAGAAGGGGTTGGGATTTGTTTGTTATTAAGTGTACTCACACTACCCTTGAAGTGTATAATGTTATGTGAAAGTGGACTTAGATTAGCTATAAATGTATATTGCAAACTCTAGGGCAACAAATAAAAATGGTGAAAAAAGAAGTATAACTGGTATGCTAATTAAGGAGAGAAAATAGGAATCAAGAACAAGGACAGCAAAGAGAAAATAGTTACAATATGGTAGGTATTAATCCAACTATATCAATGATCAATTTGAATATTAATGGTCTAAATGCACCAAATAAGGAGATTGTCAAAGTGGACCAAAAAACATGACCCAACTATATGTTGCCTATAAAATATGCATTTTAAAGACACATATAGATTAAAAGTAAATGGATGGAGAAAAGTACACCAGGTTAATACTAATGAAAAGAATGCAGGAGTAGCTGTGTTAATTTCAGACAGAGCAGACTTCAAAGTAAGGGGAGTTACCAGGGATCAATAAATGCTCTACATAATGATAATAAAGGTGTCAGCTCTCCAAGAAGGCATAATATGTATGCATGCACCTAACAACTGAGGGTCAAACTACTTTAGGATAAAACTGCAAGGAGAAGTGGCTGAATCCACTGTTATAGTTGAAGACTTCAGCACCCATCTCTCAGAAATGGACAGATCCAGCAGGCAAAGGATCAGTAAGGATATAGTTGAACACAACAACATCATCAGTCAACTGGATATAGTTGACATCTTTAAACTACTCCATCCAACAACAGCAGAATTCACATTTTTCTTAAGCTCACATGGAACTTACACAAAGTAGATTTTTCAATAAATACTTGTTGAATGGATGCAGCCTGAACCAGATTCAAACCCCAGCTCTGATATGGGTGAGTTACTTAACCTCTCTTGATCTCAGAGGCTTCATCTGGAAATGGAGGTGTATATAAAGGAACCGTCCTGAGGATTAACTGAGGTACCATTTGCAAAGCGTAAGCCCGGTGTCTGCCCCTGAGTAAGTGGAGGAGAAGCTGAGCCACCTGGTCTGCAACCTTCTGGATTCACTTAACAAGGTGCATTCTCCTTTAAAATAAGCAGTGATCATGCCACTCGCCTACCCCACAGTACGGATGAGGGGGAATCTATCATATCTCCCCCACACCCGGCCCAAGGCAGCTATGCGCTAGGCACTTTCCGTGCAAGACCTCATAAAAATCTAATAACAATACTGCAAAGTAGGTACTGGTTTTAACCCCACTGTATGGATGCGGAAAAGTAAGCACAGAGCCATATATATTCCCTGGCCAGGTCACAGAACTAGTCAGTGGACTGTCCACCTCCCAAGTCCCTAATTTCACCATCATACTTACTGCTTTCTCAACCATCCCATACGTCAACATCTTCCAAAAATAACGATCACGAATAATCCTAAATCCGCATACTGCACGTGTTGCCTTAAGTCCTCATCTAATTATAAATTTAGGATCAATTCTTAAGAGTGAAATGCTTGGAACATGTTTTAAGCTCTTTGATGCTTGTTGTCAAATTATTTCCTGAATTCTTTTTAACAATTTACAGTCCCATCGACAGAAAATGAGGACATCCAATAAGCTACATTATTAAAGACCACACATTTTTCACTGAATGTGTTTTCCATGGCATGTCGTCAGATATTTATTTTTAATTCTTACCTTTATAAATAAGATTATCTTATCAACATCTTGACGAATAAAATACTTTCTCTTTAGGGAATTTCCCTTTGGCTATATTTCTTTGATCAAAGGCTCATGAGTCATATTTCTAATTATTTTCCGGAAGATGATAATGACTCTTTTATTTTTCGCCAAACATTGACTGAGGACCCACCATGTGCTGACACTCTTCTGGATTCCTTCTCATGATGAGAGTCCCAAATTGCTGGTCACTCCTATTAGAAATGAGTTTACCCTCTTCCATGCTTGGAAGAAGCCTTGCCATCCTTCATGACTCCTCTGTGCCATTCCGTTTATCCTGGAAGAGGCAGAGACCTGTTTCAGCCCTCATCCCAGACCCTGTGCCTGCCCTGGACTTGTGGAGATAGAGGAGAAAACCAGCCACTGCCCTTCAGGGTCTCTATGAGAAGACAGACTTTCAGACGGTCCTGTTGGTGACGCAGGTGTAAAAGTTTTATGTCAATATCAATATTTTATTTTTATTGCTATTAATCACTTGAAAATTTTTAAATAAGAGATAAACTTTTTATTAAAAAATGGGCTCTTCTAATGTTCGGTGATTTTTATTGAAGTACAGTTGATTTACAATATTGTGTTAGTTTCAGGTGTGATTCAGTTATACATATATTTTTTTCAGATTCTTTTCCACTATAGGTTATTACAAGATATTCAATATAGTTCCCTGTGCTATACAGTAATTCCTTGTTGTTTATTTTATATAGTGTATATCTATTAATTCCATACTCCTAATTTATCCCTCCCCCACACTTTCCCCTTTGGTAGCCATAATTTTTTTTTCTATGTCTGTGAGTCTGTTTGTGTTTTGTAAATAAGTTCATGAGTATTATTCTTTCAGATTCCCCATATCAGTGATATCATATATTTGTCTTTCTCTGTCTGACTTACCTCACTTAGTATGATAATCTCTAGGTGCTTCCATGTTGCTGCAGATGGCAATATTTCATTCTTTTTATGGCTGAGTAATATTCCATGGTATATATGTACCACATCTTCTTTATCCATTCATCAGTCAATGGACATTTAGGTCCTTCCATGTCTTGGCTATTGTAAATAGTGCTGCAGTGAACACTGCAGTGCATGTATCTTTTCAAATTAGAGTTTTGTCAGGATATATACCCAGGAGTGAGATTGCTGGATCACATGGCAACTCTATTTTTAGTTTTTTAAGGAACCTCCATGCTGTTTTCCATAGTGGCTCCACCAACTTACATTCCCACCAACAGAGTAGAAGCGTTCCTTTTTCTACACACTTTCTCCAGAATTCACTATTTGCAGACTTTTTGACGATGTCCATTCTGACTGGTGTGAGGTGGTACCTCACTGTAGTTTGATTTACATTTTTCTAATAGTGATGCTGAGCATCTTTTCATGTGCCTGTTGGCCCTCTGTACGTCTTCTTTGGAGAAATGTCTGTTTAGACCTTATGCCCATTTTTTGATTGGGTTGTTTGCTTTTTTGACATTGAGTTATACAAGCAGCGCTCTTTCTAAGTTACCTTGGACACCTCTGTGTCTGCCTTGGTAGCTTACACTGAGGTTATTTCGTGACTTTTAAGTTGTACTGAAAGGCTGCATGTCTCGCGCAGCCCCTGGAGGTTAACACTCTGGGGGTGGGAGAGGGGCACCCTCCAGTTGTTTCTGGTGGCTGACGGGCAGGGGGAGACCAGGCGAGGGCTGTAGCTTGTGTTCCCGCCCTCTCATCTCCAGCACCATCAGGGCTGGCTTTAACCCCAAAGTAGGGGCTTTCTCACCCATGCTGCCATAGGGAAGGCGGCTGATATGTCTTTTGGCTCTGATCTTATTCTCTTTCCGTTTTGCTGAAAAGTTCTCAATATTATTTAATCAAGGCTCTTTGGTTTCTCAAATACTTGGTGAAGATCGCAAATATTGCCGGGTAAGATAAGGCTGGAAAAGATGTCGTTTTCCTCTATATAATGGTATCCAGCCCATCTCACCCTTGCAAAAACTGTTTCACTGGCTTCCCAGCAACTACTCATATCAGCCCCAATGAGGTGTTAAATATATTGTAAATTGCACGTTGGCCAAAGCCTTCTAAGATGTAATTTCCTTATCATGGGCTCGAGCTGATCGTCCAGCTGCTCGTGACCCAGAGTGACTCCTTTGTACGGGGCGTGACAGTCTTAGGAAAAGGCTGCTGGCCGTGAAGCCACGGGAGGGGCTGCCCGTTGGTCCAGCATGATTCGGGGTGTAGCCATCATTAGTACATTTTTTTCAGCCTCGGACTCAGCTCTCCCACTTGGTGGCATCGACTTCCGTACAAGATGCTAAAGTGGCTCAAGGAGGGAAGAGGAGCGGCTGCTCCTGATGGCAGAGCAGAGCCACCATTTCAACCTCCGTGCCTCCGTAGGGACGTCACAGACACGGGGAGAGAGGACGACTCAAGGGGGACCTGCTCCAGCCCAGGGCGGGTCCCGTGCGGCTGTCAGTGCACTCAGGGAGTGTGATGAGACCCTGCCTTGGTGTGGAGGACCTCTGCCCCTACTCAGTGGGCCTGTGGGAGCAACACTGTGGGTCTCACCCAGGGGCTTTGAGAAATGCAGATTCTCAGGCCCCAGACTTGTTGACCCAGAAGGTACATGTTAACCAGATCCCCCAGGGGACTTGCATGCCCATTTCTTGCAAGAAACCCTAGTTTATGTCCACGGTTGTGGTAAACTCTCGCTGTGCAACAGATTCACTTAGGAAATCATTTCTAAACCCCCAGGCTCGGTGCCCATCACAAGGTTTGTTTCCTGTTGCTCAGAGATGGAGAACTAGCCAGCAGAGTTTTGAAGGTCCTATATGTAGCCAGGGTTGAGAACCCTAGGGCTAGAATAGCTTACCTGTACCCCTCTAATTCTGATTTAGGTCAAAAAATAATACCCAGATCAAGACAAGTTTAGACTGTTCACCGATGATTCAAAATGTTGTGGGAAAATATTTTAGTTGAACGCACTAGTAGGCCCCAGTGAGAAGACAGAATTAAATGTGTATCTGGCACACTTAGAAAACGGGGGCTATTTCATGTCTTAGTGTACTGGTGACAAAACAAAACCAACACGCGACTCATCCCCTCCCTGGCATTCCATCTGTAGCGTGGATAAATGTAATGGCACAGCACTTTCAAGCCTCGATAGGGTTTACAAGTATGATAAAATGTTGACATGAAATAAATTTTGATCCAGGTTTGGTTTTATTTGGAGGTTGTAACTGACAGAGCTTTAAAGTGCCTGGAACAATGTAGCCATAGATTCTGTGGGCCCCTCAGTTTATAGCGAGTAACATCCTTGCCCAACAAGGTGATATGATGCCCCCGGGCTTCGAGCTGGAACACCACTGGCTCCCTTTGTGTGGTCTCATCCTGGAGCAGCTGCCCTGCTGCCCAAAGCACCATTCTGTGGCTTGAGTGTCATTCCCAGAAGATGCCGTATACTGTTTCACACAAATTGGTTTTATGCCCTCACAATTGCCACCAGCACAAATGTTTCAGAGGCCCGGACTTAATGCTTGGCCCTGTGGGAAATTCATCTGGGCCGGATCGCTGTGTCCTCAGAAAGTTAACAGGCTGTTTGTTGATTGAAGCAGGGCCATTAAGGATAATGGCCAATGTCAGTGTCACTGCAGAATGCACCGGATTCAAGCAACTCAGAGTCTAGTAATCAGTGACCACTTATTTCCCCCCCTCAAAAAATGTTATTTCTTTCTTTTGAAAATATATTTGATTTTTTGATTAGGTAATAACCTCATATGGTCCAAAAATCAAAACTCAGAAGGATATGTAGGAGAAATCTCCCTCCCACCCCTGGTTCTGATTACAGGGTCTCCCACTCAGCCCCTCTCCCCAAACTCCCACTGCTGTTGGTCTTCCAGGATATTTCCAGAAATATTATGCATATATAATAAAATATTAAAATATCATAATTTTTATGCAACTGGTAGTTTATCATACCCATTTCTTCTACGTGCTTTGCCTTTCAATTTATTCATTATTCCTCTGTTCATTTATTGAACACCTACTGTGTTCTAGTTCCTGCCCTTAGTCCTGGAGAGACCACAACTGACAGAGCAACAGAGATCCCACCCTTGGGAAGCTTACATATGGCTGAAAGGAGAGAGGGAGGACAACTGAGCGAAATATTAAGGATGGCAGGTGTGAAATGCTGTTAAATAAGCAGTGAAGGGGGAGGGATAACTGGATAGATGGACATGGGAAAATGCAGCTTGTCAATGCGCAAAAGAAAGGACCAGGATTTAAGACATCACAGGATTTGGCAATTCTGCAGACATGCAAAATCCGGCCAAAGTGACCTGAGAATGGCCTGGAGAGTCAAGAACAGAGGGATTGACTCCCTCCTAAGTCCAAAAAGGACGACCCAGGGAAGGAGGGCCCCAGCTCAACTGTCCCTTGCGTGGGAATCTAATCATCCTGCACGTGCGTAATGACAAGGCCTTGCCTTTCCCAGGGATGTCCAAGGTCGCCTTCAGCTAGCTGTGGCCATGCCCTGAGGAGCCGGGGGGAAATATTATCCAGCCTGAGGCAGGGGTGAGGCCAGGCATGGCGGATCTCGAAGGTTCTGGGAGCAGCTGGACAGAACTAAGTGGACAGTCAGGTCTGAGAGCATGGCATGGGGGTGAGAGAACAAGTCCAGGGAGGAATCTCAGCCCGATAGGAAGGAAGGGGGTCTGAACCCCAGCAGGCCCGGAGACAAGAGGTGGCCGTCGTGGCAGTCCCAGGGGCTCTGCTCTCTTTTGACGACTGTTCTAAGCTCGTCTTGCAGTCAGTCTGAGAGCCAGCTGCTGCCAGGAGAGGGTCGGTGAATTCAAAAGCAGGATTTTGGCTGTTTCCATGAGTAACAGTGGGGACCCCACCTGCCTTCCGGGTGCCCTTTGCATTTCCGGTGGCTTTTCTGTGACCCTGAGAGCTGATGTCACCTCTACTCCTTCAGTTCGTTTTTAACCAGCAGGTGCTGACTTCTAAACCTTGGTGTCTGTGCCAAGTAAACATGAGAACTAAGAGCTTCCAGTGGCCAAATGCGCTGCCGTTCTTTAAGTCCACGAGAAAGAGTGTCTCATTCTCAGCATCCCGGTCACTCAGACACAGCAGCAGACCTGGATTAGGAGATTCGCCAGGAGTTACCCTGGGCAGTGGTCAGGGTCAGGCTGTTGCTGAGCCCCTGGGCCGTCGGCCCCATCAGGTTCTCACCCCTTAGAGCCCCACTGACACTCTCTCTGGTGGGAAGGATCTTGAATCTCTTCCTCCTCAAAACCCAAGGTAATTCTCATCATTTCATCACATATGGTAATTCTTTGGATGCTGGCTTGTGAAATTCTGTACTTTAAAAAAATTACAAAAAATCTAGAAACAATAAATGCTGGAGAGGGTGTGGAGAAAAGGGAACACTCTCGCACTGCTGGTGGGAATGCGAATTGGTACAGCCACTATGAAGAACAGTATGGAGGTTCCTTAAAAAAACTACAAATAGAACTACCATATGACCCAGCAATCCCACTACGGGGCATATACCCTGAGAAAACCATAATTCAAAAAGAGTCATGTACCAAAATGTTCATTGCAGCTCTATTTACAATAGCATGGAGATGGAAACAACCTAAGTGTCCATCATCGGATGAATGGATAAAGAAGATGTGGCACATATATACAATGGAATATTACTCAGCCATAAAAAGAAACGAAATTGAGCTATTTGTAATGAGGTGGATAGACCTAGAGTCTGTCATACAGAGTGAAATAAGTCAGAAAGAGAAAGACAAATACCGTACGCTAACACATATATATGGAATTTAAGAAAAAAAATGTCATGAAGAACCTAGGGGTAAGATGGGAATAAAGACACAGACCTACTAGAGAATGGACTTGAGGATATGGGGAGGGGGAAGGGTTAGCTGTGACAAAGCGAGAGAGAGGCATGGACATATATACACTACCAAACGTAAGGTAGATAGCTAGTGGGAAGCAGCCGCATAGCACAGGGAGATCAGCTCGGTGCTTTGTGACAGCCTGGAGGGGTGGGATAGGGAGGGTGGGAGGGAGGGAGACGCGCGAGGGAAGAGATATGGGAACATATGTACATGTATAACTGATTCACTTTGTTATAAAGCAGAAACTAACACACCATTGTAAAGCAATTATACCCCAATAAAGATGTTAAAAAAAATTAATTTCTATTGGTCTGAAATCTCATTTTGGAAGGGTCTTTCAAGGTTATTTAAATCAACATTCCATTGGGTTCCCTTGAAAGCACCCCTGGTGGACAATGATCTTTAATCCTTTGCTTGACTTTCTGATCCCTGACGGAAGGGATCTCTTCATTAGCAAGAAACAACTTCCTTTTGCTAGAAAACTGTTGTTTAAATTAGGTGGAGATTTGTTTCCCTGTAATTTCCACCCATTGGTCAAAGAGCCCTGAAGGAAAAATCGATGGCAGCCCTTTATGTTTTTGAGATCAGGTCTCTGAGAGTCTTCAGTTGTCTCTTTCCTAAGCTACACATCCTTGGTCCTTTCCTCTGTTCTTCAGAGGGGAACATTCTGGCCATTCCCAGGATTGATGCCCAAGGAGGTGGATTCCCGTGTCCCAGCTGGGGTTCCAGGGTTTCGGTGGCTGTTTCCTCAAAGAAAATAGTTACATCGGCCTTGACCTGTAGTTAGCGAACTCATTTAGTCCCATTTTATAAGGCGTTAAAATTCGTACTTTTAGAGAATTCACCGTACAGTTCTGCCCAGAGTCCCTACTGGTCTCCCTCAGCCATTGTGTCCAGCAGGGCCAATCATCTCTTTTTGAAGATTACAACAGGGACCGTTTGAGTGTTCTAGCACCTTCTGTGTCAGGCACACGTCCTCAAACATTCCTCTCTCTGCAGATGTGATTCTGCCGGGCCAAGGAACGAGCTCGCTGGGAGGGGCTCAAACATCCCCCCAAATATCCCAGCTGTTCGTCTGTGGCTCCAGTCCCTCCTGAGTGTGTCATTTCCCACCTTCTCACCCAAGCAGCGGGTAGAGTGGAAGGATGTGGATTTTCACATCAGGGAGACCAGGTTCCACATCTCAGCTCTAGCGATTTGAGTCTGGTGACTCCTCTGAACCTCCCCAAGCCTCACTCTCTCTCCCTGTGTGAAGCGGACACAGCGAGGTCTGCCCTCAGTATGTGGTGAGCTTCCTGGGGGCAACCCTGCAGTGTGTGTCAGCATCAGCTTAATGTCCATTTTCAGACTGTGTCTCTCTTTCCTGGGGATGAACAGTCAGGAGATAAAACAGCACAACAGAGGGCCCACACCTGGGGCGGCTATTGTCCTCCATCCATCACCCTTAGCAAAGTGGATGCTTCAGTCTTGGTGGAAAGAGAAGACTAGAAGATGTGTCTTCCTCTTAAGGCCAAGAGACTCTATCTGATTCAAATTAGGGTGTGCAACCCTGAGCACGATGCCCAGCACATAGTAGGTGCTTGTGAACACAGTGTGTGCTGAGTGAGGGTCCTTACGCGTGGGTGGCCAGTGGGTAAGAGCTACCTTAGAAAGGTGCATTCAAAGATTGGCAAAAGAGGGTTAAACTCCTGGGCAAGACAGTGATCCAAGGATGACCTTTAAAGATGCCCCTCCCCAGACACTTGTTCTCATGTAAATGGTCAATGGCGTGAACACTTCTCGGGAGGTCTGGTGTGAGGGCAGCAGTGTGGAATCATGCTGTCCTCTATAGGAAATCCCTGGGGATTTCAGCCAGAGCAAGAAGGAATGTGAGAGCCGACAGTGCTGACTGCAGGGACTCTTACAGATTCTCGGGGGCTCCAGGCAGGGCCCAGGAAGGGCAGCCACAGCCACAATAGACTCACGTGTGTGGCTCACTTCACTACAGGTGTGGGTGCCCCTCAGAGAAAAATATAAAAATTCCCAGAGCAAGCCAAGGACCCTGCAGTTCACAGGGATGTGTACACTGTGCAAAACCAGGAAACCCTTCCTCTAAAGTGCATTTACTGCAGGAAACACAGTGCATTACAATGTTTAGGATATGCTTCTCAGTAAGCGTTTAGCGGTCAGTACCATCTACAGAAATGGAGCAAGCAACCATGGAGAGGAAACTAAGAAAAAGTGCACAGAGGTTGAAACTCATAACTGTGCAATTGAAAACGGAAACAACGGCAGTGGAAGGCAGACTAGCGGTAGATCCAACTGTAGAAGACAGTCTTGGGAGATTCAGCCACAGCTCAAAGAAGAAAGAAATGAAAATATGAAGGAAATGGCCGAAAGTGACTGCAGGCAAATTTGGAAGCTCTGACCTATGGGGCCTAAGGACACAATGGGCCACTGTGGGAGGACAAGTGATGTCCAGAGAGGAGTTCGGCATCAGTGACCAGGGTGGGATGTGGGGGGCGTCCCAGGCCCTGCAGCTGATGTGTGACTTCAGACACACTCCTTACAGGGTGAGGGAACTTCCTGGCAAGGACAGGCCTGAAGCCCCAGGAGCAGGACTACCCCAGCCAAGCCATTTCCTCCTCACAAGGAGGGCTGGTCACTAAGAAGATCCCAGTGTTGGCCATACAAAATTATTTTAACCAGTAAAAAATCTGAGTACGATTCACCCCAAGTATGGGCCGCCACGCTCTGAGCTCCTGCGGTGCCAGGTCCCAGCTATTGTGACCCAGGTTCTATCAGTTGTAAATGATCATTTCATCTGAGAGTTACGTGACATAATGTTTCTAAAGCATTCTGTAAATCATGGGCGGCACCAGGCGTGTTTGGTGGTGCTCTGATTACCCCGGTGGTCTTTGGGCTCTTCTCAATTAATAACATTACTTACAAATCCTTATTTCTGCAGACACTGTGTAGTGTAAATGGGTCAAGGCTTTGGTGACAAGCAGGGTCCCCTAGATTGGACCCCATCACCAGGTGATTCACACTAGTCCAACCTTGGCATCAGGTGTGCCTGGCAGAGACATGGTGATTGATTTAACTGGCTTTGTAAGGAAATCTCCAAATTGGAGAAGTGAGTATAAGCAAACTCATTCCTTCAACTAATACTTACAGAAGGCTTCCCACAGCCCAGCGTGGAGGAAGCCACTGTGAATGCGATGCTGAAACAGACAGAAGACGCCTCTGTGATCTGTCTCGTATCCGAGCGTTTGGAGAGCAGACCCAAACAGAACGTGGATATATTTGTGATATGCACAGAGTAAGCCAGCTAGTGGTGAAGCACAGTAACGCGGGGCAGGGGTGGAGGGGTGTGGGGAGAAGGCTCCAGGTGTTGGTGCACTTATCATTTCCATAGTTGATGAAGGTGAAAGTCTCCAATAGAGTGTCAGCTTTAAACCGGGAGTGACGGGAAGCAGAACGTGTTCCTCATCCAATCTGTCATCGAAGTCCAGACATGGTGATTTATTATTTATTCCAGGGTACGGGGAGTGTGGCGAAGGCGCTGGTGGGGAGGCACTCTCTCAGGTGCAGTGGGGTTCATGCCAGGGTGTGAGTGTGGGGAGGGCAGGCTGCTGGGGCAAGAGTCTGGAATGCTGATGGCCGGGAGCCAGCGCCCACCACTCAGAGGTGAGACGGGGGTCTGGGCAGAGGTGGGTGGGAGACTGCAGGTAGCACCACATATGCCCGGTTTAGTCGCAGCTGTTTGGCACCGGCAGACCAAAATAGCAGCTTATCTAAAGTGACCAGAAGCATTTTATTGTGTTTCTGCAAAGAGGCCCGCAGGAGAGGACCGGGCAGCCAGGCTGGTGTCCATGGGTCTGCGGAGATGGAGGCGGCCAGGCCCCCAGGCACCCGGCTGGGCAGCCATATCAGCTCATCACAGACACTCAGGCTCTACCTCTGCACCCCTCTCTTCCTTTGCAGGTTTTCACTTTCTCAGTTTTTAAACGTATTAAATTAATAACCACCTAGGTTATTCTAGTTGGTTTATCCACTACTTTTTTTTTCAAAGAACTAGCCTTTTTTTTTTATAAATTCTTCACTTTTTGTTTTCATTGATGTGTACTTTAATCTTTATTATTTCCTTCTTTTGATAAATTTTATTATTTGATTTCTAACATTTTAAGTCATTTTTATGTTGGTTCTTTTCTTTTTATTCACATCTAAGGCTGAATTTTCATCTGATCACCATTTTCATTGTATTCCACAGATTCTGGTATGTCGTGTTTTCATTACCTTTATCCTTTAGAAGTTCTGTTATTTTGGATTTTGCATTTCCCCTGAGAAGTTTGAAATCTCCAGAAGGATCTGTTTAACAAGTGCCTCATTAATTGCTAGTTTCATTGCTCTGTGATCAGTAAATGCTGTTGACATTATTTTGACCTTAAGGAACTCCTTGGCACTTCCGCTGTAACCTAACATTTGGTTCATTTCTATGAATGTTCCATGAACAACCAGGAAGATGCTGTGGTCTCTGTTATTAAGTTGTAAATTTCAGTGTACAGTCAGGAACGCTACCTTACAGATTTTATTTTCCCTTGTTGTTATTATCCAGTTGACCTGCCCTAGACTGATTATTATATTAAATCCTCCTAGAGTGCATTTACTCCTATTGTCTTCACATCTCCTGTAGTTTTTGTTTTTGTTTTTATGACTGGCGGTTGCTAGGCTCTGGGGTATGTGTATTCACAACGCTGCATTTTGAATAGTAGCCTTTGTATTACAGAACGTTCTTCTTTGTAACATTTAATTGGGGTGGGGTGCTGAATTCTACCTTCTAAAATACCAGGATCACAATCCTGCTTTTCTGTTTCTTTCTATTTGCCTGATAGACTTTTGTCTAATTGCATTACTAGTATTATTATTAGTATTGCTTTAGCCTTTCTGAATCACTGTAAGTGTGTCATTTGTATACCACACAGAGCTGGATGTTTTTCTAGGGGCCAATTTGGAAATCTTCTTTTAGTAGGTTAGATAATCCTGGTTACATCTGTTGAAATGGTGGACATGTTTGGTTGTATCTCTGCAATATGAATAGCGTTAGATGTGTTCATTGGGTCTCCTTCTATACATGGTCGGTTTTCTTTTTCATTTAGAATAGACTTCCTTGGTATTTAGGACAGTCTGCTCTGTGATACCCTTCCCACTAATCTCCTCTTTAATGGCTAGAGTCCCCTCTGCCTTCACAGGCTTCCACTCTGGGGGTCAACCTTAGAAGTGGTACCTCTGGCTCCCACTTCCTACGCACGTAACAATCAATGAGGCTGCCTTGCTGGCCCCTTTTCTTTTTCCCTTGTGTCTTTTTATTTGTATCGCTTTCTTTTCTCACCTATAACACCCTCACACGACCCCTTACCACTGGCCTCACCTTCCTCTGTTTTGGGTATGCAGACACCTACATTCAGTGCCCACTCCCAGCCCTTTGGCTGAAGTCCCCCATTTATTCTTCGGTTGGCAGGGCCCCTCCCGCCGACAGACTCCTCCAAAGGCTGGTGAGCATTGCGGTTCCCACGTTCTCCTCTGCTGGTAACTGTGGTTCTACGACTTGGCTGACCTAACACCTTCGTTAGCTCACACAGCCTTCACACGGGTCATTGAAAATGAGCTTCCGCTGCTCCTACTGGGAAGGCCTTGGACGCTGTCCCGGTTACTTTTACTTTTAAGATCCTTGGTCCTCTCACCTGGAGTTCCTGAGATGTTTCCTGTTCCCGTTTTGGTTTGCTTCATCCTTAAAATCCAAGAGACCTACTGAGACGTGCCTTGGGGTTGTGGCCTCCCAGCGCAGACTCCTCGGGCGCCTGGCAGCCTCTCAACAGGCCTTCCTGGAGGTCAGGAGGCTCTCGCTGGGTTTTAGCTTAAATATTGATTCCCTGGCGTGTATTTGGTTCATCATCTTAGGAACTGCTATCAGACATAGGTTGCATTTTTTTTTCTTTCTTTTTTTTTTTTTTTTTGCTCATCTCTTGCTTCTAGTGCTTTTTCACTACTCCTTTTTCTCTCTTTCTCTATTTTCATTCACTTCCTCGTCTGTTTGCGAGGGCTGCCCCTCCCCCTCGCTTCATGAGTCTGTTCAGGGCTTTGTGGCTCCACCCCCGGCTGTGGGAGGAATTTGCCTCCGCCACAATCTCATTCTCATGGCCAGTCTGCTCTTCTTTCACAAGTTTCCAGGATTTTGTCCATTTCTGTTCGAGCTTTTGAAATTTGGACTCCATGTGTGTTTTCACCCCATGAAATGCTTGTTTAAGAATAATTCACTCAGGTTGACTCTTGTGCTATGGTTTTATTCTGTCGTGTGTGTTTCGATTTGGAGAGAATTCACTTTTAGGATCTGTTCGGCTCCTTTTGATTCCGTTTGGAACATCTTCCTTTACTGGCCGAGTGTGCCTGGGGGCTACGTGAGTCAGGGAGGGAGGGTCTGGGGCCTCTGAGTCTCTCAGTCCAGAGCACCTGCTTCTCTGTGTGATGAGGTGCATCCTCTCTAATCCATGATACTTTTTGGGGGGTGCCTGGGTAGGTGTTGGTGTATCCCCCAGTTTCTTTTAAAAACTTCTCTCACTTGCTTGTTTTTCCCTCCATAGCAGCCTCGTTGCCTGGTTACATCACTACCCTCCCTCCTTCCCCTCCCCCGCCCCGGTCCTTGTTCCAAGTCACCCCCGCTGTGGGGAATCCGTGGCTTCCACGCCTGACACTTCTCGTCCGCACGTTTCTAACCCACTTTTTCTGGCCTCTCCAGGGTCCGGGGCTCTGATCCTGTAGACCCACCTGCTCTCAGGGTTCCCTCTCAGGTGGGGCATCTCTTGCAGGCCCCTGGGGCTGCGGGAAGTGGGTGTTTATTTCCTACTCACTGCTCCATGAAGCCCGCGTGTTCCACCTGCGTCCTGCTCCGGGTGGGGCCTGAGGAGCTTCTTTGCTCTGCGTGTTAATCTCTGGTGGATTTTGAGGGTGTGCAGAAAGCCGGGTTCAGGCATCTGCTACTGTTGTTTGGGAACCAGAACGCCCCTTTCTCTTTTTATGCAGTTTCTTTTCTACAGAGCCATGTTCACACTGCATACGGCATTGTGTGTTACTTTACACTGTCACAGGCATTTTTTTTTATATCACTACACCTGCAAAAACGTTTTCCATGGATTTGTAATATTTCATTCAATGGATTAAATTATTTATTCATTTATCTAACTGTTCCTCTGTTATTGGACATTGATAAAACTGTTGTGTTTTTCTTTATTTACAGTTATTTCCTTAGCTTGGATTTCCAATCGTCAGTGGATCGGCAAAGTCGTATAAAACGTTTTAAGGTTCTTTCTACAGTTTTCCGAACATTTTCTAAACTCTCATATCAGTGGAAACTCCCACCGTCTATATCTGAAAACCCACCTGTGGCATTGGGCCAGTGTCTGCCGGCTGTGCTGGCTCTGAGTTATCAGCTTTCCGTGCATTCTTGAATGGCCTTCCGGACTGGTCAGCGTTAGCTTGGCCCCAAGGTGGGGTGAAGCAGCAGCCCCTCCAATGCTCCCAAGCCTGATGTGAGGGTCTGGGCACCACGGCCACTTGAGCACAGGAAGACCCCAGGCCTCCAGATGCTTCAGATCCCACGGAACGTTCTCCTTCAGCTTCCCAGGGCCCCGGGCAGCGTGCGTGCAGCTCCATGATAGAGGCCTAAGCTACTCCCACAGGACATGTTTCCTGGAGGCTGGAGGTGGTTTGAAGAAGCCGCAGGTGTCCTTGGCCCTGGTGCATTCTGCCTCATCCTTGCTTGCTACCGTTGCAGTCCAGCTTTCCTTCCCCGTCATCAGCCTGAGGATCTGACGTGACTCAGGGTCCAAAACAGACGCAGAAGCAACAGTCTTGCATGACCTCCTCCACCTGCATCCGTGGCTGTGGCCGGTCTAATCCTGATGATGAAGCTGTGCTTATCACCCCGAGTGGCTCTGCTTCCACGACCAAACACTGAGCGTCCCACGCACGCTCGCTAAAGGCGGGCCTCAGGAGGGGCTTGAATATGACGAGTGCACATGGGGCACGGCTGCAGGGCTTCGGGGGCAGCAGGCAATTGTGGGGAACCGAGTGATGGGCAGGGCTCCAATCCGAATGCTCAGACACTCATTGCTCTTCACCCTTGACCTTGAGTGTGTCCCTTCAACATCATGAGCGTCTTGGGGGTGGGTTCCGTGTCTCCTCAGCCTTCATGCCGTCCTCAGTTTCCACACAGTATCTAATACACAGCAGCTGCTAAATTAACATCTGTTGGTTACCAGTCTCTCTACCTCAGCTTCTCTCTCCTTGCCCCAAAGTTACTCTGAGACCCGCGGCATCTTCTTCACCTACTTTGAAATGAATGGAGAACCGCCCAACGTAACCAGAGGGCTGCGGGGGAACAATGAACCACTTAGCGTGTTCCGTCGTAGTGGTAACTGATGCAGCACAGACAGCGAAAAGCAGAGTTGAGTCCTATGCAATAAGTGAAAAACAAAATATTTATTGCAAAGTCTTTCAAAGTGTCATTCTAATTGCAGATTTGGTACCGCCGACTTATGTCAACTGAGCTTGCCTCTGGCACAGAGAACGCCAGTGCACAGAAATATTTTAATTTGAGCTACAGTACGCATCCCGTCTGACAGTTTTATGATGTGTCTCATAGCTTCCATATGCTGTGGGTGATGATGAAGCTGTTTGCCTTCATTCCAAACATGGAAAGCAAAGCGAGCACGCGTTAAGCATGTACTGTACGCCAGTCACTGATTTGAGTGATTTGTATGTCATCTTAGTAAACGCTCACAGGAGCTCTAAGAGGACATTGTCCCCGTTTATACAGGGGAAACACAACAAGCACGTTGTCCGAATCCTCACACTTTGTGATTTGCAGAACCGGGACTTTCTCTCAGACCTGTTGAATGATAAAGCCACTGTTTATCTTACTTATGCACAGAAATAACAAGGCTGCCCTCGGCAGGTGGGCGCAGGGCACATTCAGCGATGGCGTCTGTGTTTACGGTCCCCCAGGGCAGCCGTTTACAATGGTGAGAAGAGAAGAGACTGGAGAAGGGGTCTCCAGCAGGGAAAGTAGAAGGATGATCTCTCCTCCAAGGAGAAGGCAAGTCTTGTCCCAGGCAGGGGCTTGAGAAAGGGCGGGGGGCTCCTGGATAGGACAGCCCCTTCCAGCACTGGGGGGGGGGGGGGGCGGTGGGGTTTTGAAAGAGCCTCGCCGTGCTGGGTGCTGGCTCAGCTGCTCCCTGCGTGACCTTGGACGAGGCACACAGCTGCCCTGGGCTTCAGCCTTCTCACCTGCCAAGTGGAACACTCACAGGGTTTCTCTGAGGACCACAGAGGTCACTTGATGTGTGCCTTGCACACGGAGAGCACCGCACAGGCATCGCTCGCTTCCACTTTCAACCCCAAGGGTTATAGGGGTCGGCGGTTCTGAGCCTGTAGGACCCCGGCAGATGCCTGCGAGGAAGAAGGAGGAAGGGCTTCGTGTGGCCGCCCCCGCAGAAGCCATCCCTGAGGTCATGTTTGCGCTGTGTCTGTGGACTGACTCTCAGACCCACCCCGGACCATCTGGTCCTACTGCCAACCCGCTCCACTCGGTCCTCAGGCCCCAGCCAGAGCTCTCACGATCCCCGCCCCGGAGACATCAACAGACGAACTCTCCTATTTGTCACCCCAATACTCTCATCTTTTTATTTACCTTACACCCCAAAAAACTTCAAGATAAATTCCTTTCCAAATTATTATTGTATTTTTATCTGAGAAACCTGTTTGCATCTTCCCTTCCTGCTTACTTTTAGCATATTAAGAGTTTTTACCCTGGGGTTCAGGAAACTCATTAGGCCCTGAAAGTAAATGTAAAATCCCGTGTGTGTGTGTGTGTGTGTGTGTGTCTGTGTGTGTGTGTGTGTCTGTGTGTGTGTGTGTGTGTCTGTGTGTGTGTGTGTGTCTGTGTCTGTGTGCGGGGGGTATTTCTGGGGGGGTGGGGAATGCTTCCTAACTTTCATCAGATCTTCAAGAGCAAAGAAACACTGCTTTAGACGCTCTATTGAAATATCCTAATTGTATTATTTCACACTGTTAGTCTGACCCCTTCTGGTCCCCTTGGATGCAGACAGAGAAGGAAGATTACGTAGATCAGTAACAATGAGGAACCTTGTATGTTGGTCTCAGCTGTCCCACCGCAGGCAGATTCTTCCATGATGTTTAGTGTGTCCTTTAGATCCTTTGGCCAAGTTAGGGGCAGGGAGCTGGATGCCCTGAGTGGGTGGTTCTCAAACTGTAATGCGCACTCGGCAGCCTCACCTGGGAAAAAGCAAGTTGGCAAAGCAAATTCCAAAGCCCCCCCCCGCGCCCCCCCGCCGGACGGACTGAAGCAGAAACACGGAGGAGGCACAGCAGCGCACAGAGTGACAAGCCCTCCAGGAGGTGGTGAGGAGCCACTGCCCCAGGTAAGGTCAAGGTGAGATCAGGGTCCCAAGTCCTGCACCTGCAGGAGAAAGACAGGAGAGCACAACGGTATCCACGGCTGCGTCACACAGCTGGACCGAGGTCTGCGCTGACCTGAGTGATCACACGCTCAGTGACCTCCTTCCATTCCTAAATGCTCACAACCATCTGCTTGTTTGGCCTCTGGAAGGAATTTGTTTTTTATAGTTAATACGAATATATTGAAGCTAAGTAGGCAGAGAAAATTATTTTCATATTTCAATCACATTACAGATGAGGTACGGAAGTAGAAGCCGTGTTCCCCGGGGGCACAGCACTCTGCAGAGTAAACACGATCCATTTTGCTCGTAAGCACTTGTCAGCTGGAAGAGCTCCCCGTTAGAGGTTTTGGTTGTCGCTGACGGCAAACCCTCTGCCAGCAGGTGTGAGGCCAGAGAATTCCATCCCGTGGAGAGTGTCCCCAGTGGGCTGCTTCATGGCGAAGACTCTCACCTCGTGCAAACTTTAGGCAGGCTTCTCTGAGCTCTCTTTTCAACAAGAACCGGTCCTCGGACCCACCTTTCCTCAGCCTGCACAGTCCAGTCTTAGCGAGAGTCTGGCACCCTTGAAGTCTGAGCCTTGACCTGCGTTCAGCAAGAGTCCTGGTAAGGTGCTTTAGCAAGAATCTCCCACTTCTGGTGGCTCCTCTTAGTGATTTTCCGTCCACTAACCCCTCCGTCTGGCCCTGGGTCATCAGCTCCCATCCGTCTTTGCTGTGTATGAGTTGAGCACAGTTTCACCGAAGCGTCTCTCTCCTATTGCAAAGCTCTGAATAAAATCTGTCTACTGCCTTTAACTGGTGTCTAGCTCTTTTCTCCTTCACATTCATCTCAGCCCATGACCATGATCTCTGACATGTCAAAGATACAGCCCTTCTTGCTGGAATTTGCACAGGACGTGAACCTTCAGTGCCTGTCTCCATGCATGATCCCTGGAGAGTTGAAGAAGAGCGGAGCCCCTGAAGGTGGGAGCACTTTTATTCAGGAGCTGCAGTTTTATCTGGCAGCTTTTTATAGGCTGAGGGCAGTAACAAGCATCCCCCAAGCCTTAGCGGCTTAACACCCCAAGGCTTTCTTTCCTGCTCAAATCACAGTCTAAGGTGTGACAGTGAGGCCCTGAGCTGTGTGCTTATTTAGGGGCCCTCCAGTGGCCTTGCCGCCCCTCAGAGCCTGCATGTGCTCCCCTGCACCCTCCATATCCCACCAGCAGGGGAGGACTTCATCAGACCTACTGTGTGCCGATGCTGGCGCCGGAATGTAACTGCCACCCTAAATAACCGGCATTGCAAGGCCGTGCTTGGGGAGGAAGACAACAGCTGCTGCAACGTCTCCATTCGTAAGAGTTGATTCCACACCTCACAGAGCCTGCTGCAGGGCCTCTCCTTGCTAATTTACTCTGGGTTAAGTCAGCGAGAACCAGCGAGTTTAGACAGGAGTTCATTGTCAAGGTTTTGGCTATTAGGTCTGGGGTTACTCTCCCCAAGCCTTCCCCCCGATGACCCCACATTGCGATGGCTGTGATGTAGGGCTAGATGTCCCTTATTCGGTCTCCAAGCCCAGAGGAAACACCTGGCCAGTCCGTTCATATTTAGAGAAACGTGCACTTTACAGCAAGAAGGCTGACTGCGGATGGCCTATGAGTCTTGAAGTCGAAAGAATCTGAAGAGCAGGTGGGACAAGGGACAAGGTGTGAGGCTCCCACGGGAGACCCAGGCAGGCGTCCAGACCTCAGCTGGGGAGCCGCCTGAGCCGGTCCAGTACCACTGCCCAACCCCACTTTCCCGTCCGATGGAGCCGCCGACCTGGGGCAGGGTCTCCTTACCTCCTCACCGCGGGGCTTCCTGGCTTTCAGATGTCAAGTGAGCACGTTACGGTTTTCTTCTCCTAAAGAAAAAAACAATGATACTTAGATCTTATATGGAGCTTTTCATCTTCCAAACAGTTTCACACACAGAGCTGTAAAAATGAATGCAAACGTGTAAACGTAACACTGTTACGACGCCCAGAGATTATGAACATGCCATAAGTACAATTAAATTGTAGCGACGGGAGAAGCATTATTTCTATGCCTAGAAAACCTTAGTTACAAATTAACTACAGAAAATATGACTCATCTATTTCAAGTCTGTGTTTTAAAATAATAATCAGCTATGCATGAGTCCTCGTCCAACCTCCAGGAAGAAATTAACTGACTGTGTCCTAGTGGCTTCAGGTGGGATCTGAGCTCGCTTCCCTTCTGTCTGCCTCAGCCCTGCACAGTCCCACCATCCTGTCCCATCTGTGAGGGACCATCAGGGTCCTTTTTCCTTCTTTATGAAATTGATAGTGTGCTCTCTGAATGGAGTAGGAGAAAAAATCATTGTTTTGGCTGGAAATCCAATGTCTAATAGTTTAGAAAATTTTACATAGAATCTGCCTGCTGCATGTATAGCTTTAGTAATAATTTTCAGAGAGAAAACCTTGCCATTAAATACAGCACTTATCATCTAATGTAAACGGTCACAATCCAACGTTTTCCTTTGTGGGGTAGGTGGTGGGAAGAAAATGCTTAGAGGAAAGCAGCTAAAAGGGGCTTGTTTCAGCCCAGAAGTTTCGCTTAATAGACTTACCCAGCTCTAGTGGACATTCAAGTCTTCGGTGCTTCCCCTTGCAAGGGATGTATGCGCATTTTAGCAAAGATTATGTGGAGACAAAGCCCTAGCTTTACAGGGGTGGCACCAGTGCGGAGTGTTGCGCAGGATTCTCTCGTCAGTGTGGCATCACTGCCATCCATTCTAAACGGATACTTCTGCATTGCAAAAGGAGGCCAGGAGCTACATGCATTTCCCAAGTCCCTTCTCTGCACGGCCCTCGGTGAGAGTCATCAGAGAGACACATCTGCATGAGATCTCCAGGACGGAGTGAAAGGAGAAGAATTTTACCCCGACAGTAGCTGCAGACAAGACAAGGGCACATGGGATATTCTTAGCAGCTCCAGTAGCTGAGATCCTTACACATACCCTGTGGTGTCCTGAAACCTGAGACAGGGCTTCTAGAGGTTCTTTGAGGTTTGTAGAGGGCAGGGTGAATCCAAACTCTGTGCCAGGCCCTATGTGTCCCTGGGGACATGGAAATGAACTTAAGAAAGGCACTCTTCTCAGAAAGTTCAAGGCTAACATTTAGATAAACGGATAAACAAAAGTAAGTGAATTATCACGTGATGTGTACCACTGACGAGGTTTAAACCAGATGCTATGGAGCAAGGGATGCCCTGTAGGTGACGGCAGGTCTCCAAATGGTGGAGGTACCTAAGCCAGGGTGAAGCAGGGAGAAGAGTGAGGTATCACTCTGAGATTCCTCCTAGACAGGCATATGCCATACAAGTCCCTCACTAAAAATTAATAAGACTAATGGAATATGTACAGAATCTATATGCAGACAGCTACAAAACTCTGATGAAGGAAATCAGAGAAGATCTAAATAAATGCACATATAGTCGTTGTTTATGGACTAGAAGACTCAATATTGTTAAGATGACAATTCTTCCCCAATTGATCTATAGGTGAAGCACAACCTCACTCAAAAAACCTGCATGTTATTTGTGGATATTGACAAACTGGCTCTGAAGTTTATATGATAAGTTAAAAGACCAAGACTAGTCAACACAATACTGAAGCAGAGCAGAACCGGACAGTATCTGACAAGAGAGTAATCAAGACAACATGGCATTGGTGAAAGAATAGAGGCTGATCAATGAAACAGCACAGGGAGCCCAGAAATAAACCCACACAAATATAGCCAACAGATCTTTGACAAGTGAGCAAAGGCAATTCAATACAGAAGGGATAACCTTTTCAACAAAATGTGCTGGAGCAACTGGACACCAAAAAATGAATCTAGACACAGACCCTATGATTTTTCTCAAAAATTAACTCAAATGTATGATAGACCTAAATATAAAGGGCATTACTATAAAATATAGAATAAAACATTGGAGAAAATCCGTATGAACTTGGGTTTAGCGATGAGTCTGTAGCAAATAGCAAATGCACGGTCTATGAAAGTAAAAATTGATAAGTTAGACTTTATTAAAATTTTAAAACTCTGTTCTTTAAAAGACACCATTAAGATAAAGAAGAGACAAGCCATAGACTGGGAGAAAATATTTGCAACACAGATCTGATAAAGGACTGGTATCCAAGATATACAAAGAACTCTAAAAACTAGACAATAAGAAAACAAACAACCCAGATATGGGCAAAAGATCTAAAGAGACAGCTCACCAGAGCAGATCCACAGATGGCAAATCAGCAAGTGCCAAGATGCTTAGCATCATTTCCATTAGTGAATTACAAATTAAAACAGCAGTGAGGCACCACTAAACACATCAGAGTGGCTAAAATCCAAAACTGACAACAACAAATGCTGACAAGGCTGCAGAGCAACAGAAACTCATTCACTGCTGGTGGGAATGCAAAAGGGACAGTCACTTTGGAAGATAGTTCAGCAGTTTCTTACAATGCTAAATATAGTATTACTATACAATCACACTTCTAGGTATTTACCCAATTGATTTGAAAGCCTATGTACAAAAAAAGCCTGGATATGAATATTTATGGCAGCTTAACTCATAACTGACAAACACTGGAAGCTTTAAGATGTACTTCAATGGGTAAATGGATAAATGAACTATGGTATGTCCACACACTGGAATGTTGTTCAGAGATAAAATTTAACAACTTTTAAAAAGACCTGTAGGAACACTAAATGCATATTGTTAAGTGTAAGGAGTCAGTATGTAAAGGCTACATGCTGTATGTTTCTAATTATATGACATTCTGGAAAAGAAACTGATAGAGACAGAAAAAAAGAAGTCAGTGGTTTCTTGGGTATTGGGAAGGGGAAAATATTAGATAGATGAAACACGTGATTTTTAGGGCGATCAAAGTATTCCATCTGATAGCATAATAGTGATACTTGTCATCAGGCATTTGTCAAAACCCATACAGCTCAAAGAGTGGTCCTGAACGTATGCAAAATAAAAACATGATTTAGGGATCCCAGGAAGGAATACAGACCATGACAAGAGAATCTACCTATATTATGTATACAGGAAAGAGCCTCACTGAGGGTGGGGATGTGCTGACATAGGTAACTTTGGAAATGAGCAGAGTCTGTAAGACAAGAGGCAAAGGAACTGCACATGAGCACTGCACTCTAGCTGATAAGGTTGTGTCCCACATGGAAGCCATTGCAGTGCAGACACCGCTGCTCATGTGCAGTGAGACTGAACAAGTCAGTAAGTGAGCGGTGAGCAGTGGGGACTTGGCTTTTCTCTGTGAGGAAACTTTTAGGTAAGCGAGAGGAGGAGGCTAGAACAAGCTGTGACGTAACGGATTAGAGTGTCAGACACCAGTCAGAACACGTTTCATCTAATGTAGATACAGGTGTTCATATATAGCATTTACAGGTATGTGTGTATACCTAGGTTAGTAGACAGAACGTAAAGAACTTAGCACACGTGGGTATATATTCAACTTTATAAATAACATATATATGGGCATTTATATATATATATATATATATATATATATATATATATATATATAAAAGGGGCATATATATGAAATATTCAATACATCTTAAGTAGTTTTGTTCTCTTTGCATCAAAAAGAACAGGAAGCTTGAGTATAGTTTGATTTAGGACTCTGGCCCCTGGAGAAGTCAGTGTAACCAATGCGCCTCTTGGATATGTACCAGGAGCAGACCGTTTGCATGACGCTGAGGACAAAATGCACCCATCCCAGGATGCTGGAGCTGTGCTCTGGCCTGTGGGGCGAGCGTGTGGTTGCCCTCTGGGTTGGCTTACTGTTTCCTTGTTGCTGTTCAGGGAGACCACTGAGTGCCTTGTTAAGGAAGGTGTGACTCTTTGTGTGTGTTTGGGGGTGGAGGGCGCATGGAAGAGTCTTCTGTACCATTTTGGGCCCAGAGTTTTGGACATTCTTTCTTCCACTGGAACATGACTGTTTTTAGTTTCTCTTCATCATGATAAACCAGGTTCAGAAACTTGCCCTCAATTCAGCACCTGGGGAGGGATCACTCTTGTTCTTTGTGATGCTCTTACAAGCCCCTCCCTCCAAGGACTTTCTGCCACGTCCCTTGCTCGGCTCTGCAACCCCTGAGGACTCCACCTCCTTCTCTCCCTCTCCCTCTCCCTCTCCCTCTCTCTCTCTCTCTCTCTCACCTTTTAGGAAAGTTCCTGTTGAATTCAGGTCATCCTTATAAAAGGAACCTCTGTCCCTAGTCAAGGACATATTATTTAATTACTAATTTGATCTCTGAATTTTCTATCCATTCATGAGTCATTCATTGAGAGCCTCAAGACTGCCAGGTCCTGGGCTAATGGGGACAGCTGGAGTGATCAGACTGGGCAAGTGGTCAGGTGAGGGACACAGACATGTCCACCACCCACCGTATTTTAGGTTGAATAAAGTAAGCATGGTGTTCCAGTAGAAACAGCATGTCTAGGGAGGGTTAATTCCGCTGGGGAATCAAAGACAAAGGTTGGATTCAAAAAGCATTTCCCCGAGCCTGAGCCAAAGGAGCTGCTATCTTGACAATGAAACAGGAGAAAATGATGTTGAATATGGCAGAAATCCAGGAAGGCACAGATACGGCTACCACGTGGACGAAAAACGAAATAAATCATGACGTTTTGATGAAATGCCCCAATGGCTGAGAGATACGGTGTTTTTATGGTGCTGCAGGAACACTGTAATTGATCAAAAAAGCCCTTTCCACATGGAAAGCATTCAGGTCCATATTTGATCTGGACCATAAATCATGTTGATCTTGTCTCTCGTCTCGTATGCCTGACTGGGCAAGAGGATTGAGAAAGTTTCTGATGGATTTACTTACTTTTCTCGGGTCTCTAAAAGTATCCATGGGGATGGTGGCAGTGCCTGGCATGGCCAGCTCCTGAGGTTCCTGGTTCAAGGTATTTGAGGTAGGAATGTGTGAGACGCTCCCTGGGCTGTGGGCTCTCCCAGGAGCGTGGGGGCCTGACTACGTAGTGACCCGCAGACCAGCGACGGGCCTGCCCCTTGGCCTTGGCTCCCTGTGGGCAGTCAGGGCTCACTCAGAGCCCATTCGTGTAGCCTGCACTCTCTTCCATGGGGACTGCAGTCCAATATCGACACGGACCATTGGGTGGATTTTTCTTCCACTAGAACAACCCATTTTATAGACCCAAAAGGTAGCACCGTGGTGTTATTTTGCTAGGACTTCTCTCTGGGTCATCATCCTAAGACCCCAGGGTTAGGAGCTGAAGGCAAATCCAGGCTTAGGAAATTTTTCCCTCCTTAATCCCATGGCTTCACAGGCCTCCTGCCCATCTCAGGAAGGGAGGGAGTATGCGACAAGGTTCAGTGACGAACGACTGCCCAGCTGTCAGTGTCACCCCGAGTCCTATCTCCACAATGCAATCTCCACCGCTCAGGTCACCAAGACAGCCCAGCCTGGAACAGTGTTTACTGCTTAGCATTTCTGAAATGCTTTCTTCTGAAGAGTTCCTGGTGTTTAGGATCTATATCACCAACTAATCGCTGTCATTCTCAACGTGAGCCTTGAAGTCCTTCTTGTCACTCATGCCAACGTCCAGCTGCCATGTTCATGCAACTTATAACTACGTAGCTCATTCATTCATTTGGCAACTACGGCTTGAGCATGACTGTGTAGCAGGTGCCATCCTGGGAACTAGGGGTTGAGGGTAAATCACACAATATCTGTGCCTCCACCAACCTCACTCTCTGGTGGAGGAGGTGGACTCTGCTTTTATAAAAATATAAAATTAGATAAATGCACCCATCCCTTAAGTAAAAATGGGTGCACACCTTAGTTCTGAGAAAATCTATAAGTAGACTAATCAGGAAGAGGGAACAATGGAAGAAAACTAAGCTGTGGGTGGGGAGGTGTGACTCAAGGAATAGGAAGAAAGATTTTACAGGAAGAAAGGGATTTGAAATAGGCTGTTTGGCGTCAAGAAAAAAATGAACACTTTGGCAGGTTTCTGATTAAAACACACAGACGAACTACGGCGCAATCCGCTCCTACTCTTTTATTCCAGGCTATCTGGGAACTTGGAATAAAACGAGGCAATTCAGAGATGTTTGTGTTGCCTTCAGTGGGAGAGAAACACAGAGAGGCA
Organism: Aethalodelphis obliquidens; assembly: GCF_003676395.1. Lineage (NCBI taxonomy): Eukaryota > Metazoa > Chordata > Mammalia > Artiodactyla > Delphinidae > Aethalodelphis > Aethalodelphis obliquidens. The sequence goes on along the minus strand of NW_020837955.1, from coordinate 43,689,773 downwards.
AGAGTACAAGGAATTGCTCATCTCCCACAGCCCACGTCAGCTCTGCTGGAATGTCTGGAAACGTCCATGGAATTTTGTCTTTAGTGTTCAATTACTGTGACCCTCCAGGGTGCTGAGAGGTCCCCCTGTAATGTGCTTATTTGCAGCAGGAATGGGGGAAGTGCCTGGGGAAGGAGTATCTCTGAATCAAGAGGAAACACCAAGCACAGGACCAGTCTATGTCTCCATCAGTTTTTCTCAGACCTCACTCTGTAACACCCGCATGAGAGACTTCTTCATGAGGCCATCAGAGTCAGTGGGAAAAGGTGATCTCGCTTCAGAGTCCTAAGCTCAGATCTAGGGGACCCAAGTCTGAATTCTGTTGCTGCCGATTCCCAGGGAGCAATTTGAATGGAGTCTCGGTTGCCTGGGAAACAAAAGAACCAAAGAGCATAGTGATAGCTGCCCTGGAAGGCTCAATTATTTGCAAACCTAAGGTAGCACAATGATGAGCCATGATCGTTGTACCCACATGTTCATGGTCACTGTTCAAGGGTGTGGTTATAAGTGCTACAAGGACAAGTTATAAGTGTTAGGGTAGAGCAGTAAACAAAGCAGACAAAACGCCTTCTCTCAGGGAGCTTACCTTCTAGTGAGGAGCAGAGCTGGACTGTATGTGTGAATTAGTATATATACATATTTAGGGGGAAGAGCTGGGGCTAGTTACTCAGATAGTATCCAGCTCTATGTTCTTTCAACTCTGCCGGGCTGTCTGGACAACAATTTGGGGAATAAACGACACAGGAAATAGGAAATGTAGTAGCAGCAGTCCCTGTACCAGAGCACTCACTACAGAGTTTCAAGGAAATTGGGGCTTTCCTCGTTAACTGCCAGAAGATAGAACTGACCCCAAAGCATACAACAATATTAAACCTATAGGAACAGTAGAATGGATGTAAGTTCGGGCTTATAAGAGCATCAGGAATTTGGAAACCAGAAAGTCTAATAGAAGCAGCAAAGCCCAAAACCATGCTAAAATATCTATAGTTAATGGGGAACCATGGAAGATTTTATGGCAGAGAGCAACAAATAAAAACTGAGTTTGCGGGCTTCCCTGGTGGTGCAGTGGTTGAGAGTCCGCCTGCAGATGCAGGGGACGCGGGTTCGTGCCCCGGTCCGGGAGGATCCCACAAGCCACGGAGCGGCTGGGCCCGTGAGCCATGGCCGCTGAGCCTGCGCGTCCGGAGCCTGTGCTCCGCAACGGGAGAGGCCACGACAGTGAGAGGCCCGCGTACCGCAAAAAAGAAAGAAAAAAAAAAAAACTGAGTTTGCAAGAGCATCAGGGAACCTTTCTCCAGTGAGACAGCCACAAGTGGGGAAAGTATGTTTCAAATAATTGCTTAAAGTCTCTGGGAATTGCCCTAAGGGCATACAGCAAATGGAGAAGCATTTATTCAAGGAAGTTTATTAAATTTCAAGCCCACATGGAAAATCCTCCAGGATAGAACATATACAAGAACATAAACAAGCCTCAAGAATTTGATGAGAAATGAAATCATACAAATATGTTTTCCAACTACAATGGAATAAAATTAGAAATAAATAACAGAAGGAATTTGGTAAATTTAGAAATGGGTGGGAATTAAGCCACATACTTCTAAATAACTAGTGGGTCAAAGAAGAAACCACAAGAGAAATTAGAAAACATTTTAAGACGAATAAGAATGAATACAAAGCAAGCCAGAACATATGGAGCTAAAGCGGCATTTATAGGGAATTCTACAGCTATAAGCTCCTATTTTAATAAAGAAAAAGATCTCAAGTTAGTCACCTAATCTGACCTGTTAAAAATAGAAGATGGGCTCAGAAAAACCTAATGCAAACAGAAGGGCAAACATAATAAAGATTAGAGTAGAAATAAATGAAATCGAGAATTTTTAAATACAAAAGAATTTAAAAAACCAAAATTGATTCTTTGAAAAGATCAACAATATTGGGAAACTTTTTATTAGACTAAGAAAAAAAGAGACAACAAAATCATGAATGAAAGAGGGGACATAACTAAAGACCTTACAGAAATAAAAAAGATTATAAAAGACTATTATGAATAACTATGCCAGAACATTAGACAACTTAGATGAAGTGGAAGAACTCCTAGAAAGACACAAAATGCCAAAACTGAATAAAAAATAAATAGAAAATCTGAATAGATGCATAATAAAGAGAAAACTTCCCACAAAGAGAAGCCCAGGCCCATATGGCTTTACTGGTGAATTCTATCAAATATTTTAAGAATTAATAACCACTCTTCACAAACTCTTCTAAAATTAGAAGAGGAAGGACCACATTTTAACTCAATCTATGAAGGTTGTATTATTCTATACCAAAATCAAAGACTTTAAACAGTAAGAAAACTACCAACCAATATCTATTATGAATAATGGCTCAGAAGTCCTCAACAAAATAACAGCACACTGAACCCAGGAACACATAAAAGAATTATACACCGTGACCAAGTGTGATTTATTTCATGAAAGTAAGGTCAATTTAACGTTTGAAAAATCATTTAATACAGTACACTAAACCAATGTAACAAAGAAGTAAAAACACATCATGGCGTTAATAAACACAGGAAAAAGCATCTGACAAAATCCAATGAATTTTCATAATAAAACTCACAAAACTAAGAATAGAAAGAAATTCCCACAACCTTACAAAGAAAATATATGGAAAACCCACAGCTAACCTCTTACTTAATGGTGAAAGAATGAATGTTTTTCTCCAAAAATCAGGAACAAGACAAGGATATCAGCTCTCACCGATTCTATTCAACATTGCACCAGAAGTTCTAACCAGGGAAATTATAGAAGAAAATGAAATTAAAGCAATTCATATTAAAGGGGAAGAATTAAAGCTATTTCCAGTTGTAGGTGACATAATGGTATATTTAGAAAATCCTAAGAAAGCCACTGAAACACTTATAGAACTATCAAAGGAGTTCAGCAAGGTGTAGATACAAGATCAGTTTTTTAAAAAAGTGGTATTTATATTGACTAGCAATGAAAAATCCAAAATTGAAATTAATTAAGAAAACAACTCTATTTACAATATCATCCAAAAAAAGAAAATACTTACCAATAAATCTAGCCAGAAGTGAAAGACCTGTACTGAAAATATAAAACATTTCTGAAAGAAATTAGAGTTATGTAAGTGGAAAGATATCCTATGTCCATGGATTGGAAGACTTTAAGATGATTAAGATGGCATAAATACACTACCATGTGTAAAATAGATAGCTAGTGGGAACCTGCTGTATAGCACAGGGAGCTCAGCCCGGTGCACTCTGAGGACCTAGATGGGTGGGATTGGGGGAGGGGAGGGAGGTCCAAGATGGAGGGGATATATGTTTACATATAGCTGATTCACTTCACTGTACAGCAGAAACTAACACAACATTATACAGCAATTATACTCCAATAAAAATGAATGAATTAATTGTTTTTTAAAAGATGGCAATATTCCCCAAAGCCATCTACAGATTCAGTGCAATCTCTACCAAAATCCCAATGGCCTCTTCTTGGGATGGTGAAATGGTCTAAAATTAGATGACTATAATAGTTGCATGACACTGTGAATATATGAACAAAACCTCTAATTGTATACTATAAATTGGTGAATTGTATGCTATGGAATTCTATCTCAACAAAGCTGTAAAAACTAATGAGTTCGTAAATAGTATATTGGTCACATAAGATGGAAGAGATTCTGAGGAGGAGAAGATATCCTTAATTAAGAAATAACCAAGAGAGATATTTATTCAATATTATATCTGAGCTAGATCCTGGCTGACCAGTGGAAGATAACAACCAACTATAATTAATTTTTTATAACTTACTGGAATGGCCATGATAAGCCAGGTAAAAGGGGAAGAGAACAGAACTTGGGGGCACCCATGGGAATGGAAAGGGAAGTATGGGTGGGAGAGAAGGGTAATATCTTAGGGCTGATGGGAAGACAGATGAGCTCAAACACAGCTTCAGGGCAGAACCAATCTCTCCACTGTCGATTCTGTGGGATAAATTAGCTTATCGATTACTTGGAAATCTGTGTCTAATTTAAAAGTTTACATATATATGGAATAAAAAAGAAGTTGATGTCAGTTTCCTATGAAGTTAACCATACCATTTCACGTGACCCAGAATCCCACTTGCAGGTAATTGCCCAAGAGATATAAAAATACATGATCACTCAAACTTTGTATATGAATATTTACAGTGGCTTTATGTATAATCTACCAAAAAATTTGGGTTGGGAAACAACCCAAATGTTCTTCAGCAGAGGAATGGATAAACACGCCGGAACTCATCCCTACAATGGAATATGACATATCAATAAAAAAAATGAACTTTTGATACACACAACAACAATGATGACTCTCAAACACATTTTGCAAAGTGAAAGAGGCCAGACTCAAAGGTTATAGACCGTCTGATTCCATTTATGTGACATTCTGGAGAGGGGGCGATATGAGCACAGGAATCGGTCATTTCCAGGGTCGTGGGAGAGAGAAGAGGTGACCACAGATCGGAAGCAGGAGGGATTTGGGGGGATGAATCTTTTCTGACCGTGGAGGTGGTTATGACTCCACATGTGGAAATTCTCAGAGAATGTTCGCTAAAGAGTGAACTTTACTGTGTGTAAAGCCTACTTCAGTAAACCTAATTAAACAAGAGACAAGAAAAGAAATGCAACATAGCCCCCTAGAATACTGCTCTTTTCATCCATCTGATTGGCAAAATTAAAAAAGACTTAACACAGAAGAAAAAAGCAAAAAGTTGATATGGAAGTAGCAGGGTGCTGGCTGCATTTCTTAGGGTTAGACTTTCTGGAAAATGCATTTCCTGAAATAATATGTAGTGAACTGCTCAGTGGGTGTTGAACAATAAGGGGCCCTGGGCTCCATCGAGGACTAAGGAGTCATGACAGGCTGCAGAGGCAGACCCAGAAGGTATGATAGGAAAGGCCAAATCCTGGGCTTCAGAAGCAGACCCCAGGGCACCTTTGTCATGAAAATCAAACCTGAAAAGATCGTCCCTCTTTTTTTTCTTTGAATTTTATTTAATTTTTTATACAGCAGGTTCTTATTAGTTATCTACTTTATACACATCAGGGTATACAGGTCAATCCCAATCTCCCAGTTCATCCCACCACCACCACCCCTGCCACTTTCCCCTTTGGTGTCCATACGTTTGTTCTCTACATCTGTGTCTCTATTTCTGCCCTGCAAACCGGTTCATCTGTACCATTTTTCTAGGTTCCACATATATGCGTTAATACACGATATTTGTTTTTCTCTTTCTGACTCTCTTTAAAATGCACGGCTGCACACTTTCCGATGCATAGCTGTGGGCTGGGTCTTGGGCTGTGTCCTCAGAGCTCAGCACCTCCCCAGGTGCAGCTCTATTAGTAGGGGAGGGATGGAACCGACTTTGGTTCAGAGCCGACCCGGTCACTGTGCTAGCAGCTTCGTGCATATTATTTCAGCCAAAAAAAACAGTGAGGACGGTCACATTGTTATGTTAACATGATATAAGTGGGAAAACTGACACCCAACGACATGCGATAACTTGCCCCAAGTCCTACGCTGAATAGAAGGGAGGATGGGACGGGGTTGGGTCTGTCTGTGCTGAAATCCATTCTCCTTCCACCTCACTCCCCACCCTCCCCTGTGAAGAAACAGGAGGATAATCTCTCAAGGCCCACGCCCTGCACTGCATGAGTTCACCTGTCACCCTGGGTCACGGCCAAACCCCAAGGAGAGACTCGTGGGTTGAAGAAAGCGCTCTCGGCCAGTCCCCGCGTGAGGAAGGACGCGACTTTGGGCCTTAAAAACCCAACACGGGAGGCTTTTATGCTCTGCCTCTCCTCATATCACGTGCAGTTATTTGCCCAGAAAGTGATGCTGAGAGACCCTTTATAACCCTCTGTGACGACTAGCCTGCGGCTCCCTCCGTGGATTCCTGAGGCTCTGCGTGTCTGCAGCCTTCACAGCGGCTGGTCAGAGTCTTCTTTGAGACGGCTCTTCTGTTTCTAGGTGGGTTGGTTGTTAATGACCTCTCACGGTGTAGCCTCGCTTCCCCAAATCTTTCCTCCCAACCAGACTGAGAGTCCCTGACCTCAGGGCTCCGCCTCTGACACCCCACACCCTGCTGTGACTGATTGAAGGTGTCTCCCCGACGGTGCTCAGTGGGCCTTCCAGGGAAAAGCCAGTTGTCCGTGAGCCTAAACCCCCAGACAGGTGAGTCTGGAGAGGGTCGAGGTCGGAACGGGCAGCTTCTGCGGCAGGAACAACCAGTCCTCAAATCTTGGGGCTCCTGACAATGAAGGTTCACCTCTCCCTCACTCTGTGTCCATCACAGCCCACCGGGGACACTGCTCTGTGACCCTGAGGTTCAGGAAGCTTAGCCAGTGAGCAGGGCCATCCAGGCAGCACGTGCAAAGGCCAGTCCTGAGTGGCTGGGAGGGGTGACCGCTGAGAACGGAGCCTGGGGCAGGAGGCAGGGCCAGATCACTGGGGCGTGAGCACAGAGGCTATTGTCAGTGTAACGAATGTGGAATTGATCCTGAAACCTTGGGGCCTGTGAGAAGTACAAGCACAGAAATCAGCTCAGGCTGTGGTCTTCACGTGACTCTTCTATATAGATTCACAGGGAGGAGCTGGCCGTGTGGGCCCGGGACTTCACTACCCTCTCCACTTCTCTCTGGGTGTCTCCCAGGGACACATTCTGTTTTCACTGCGATCCCTTCCAGCTCTGACTTTCCATGGTTGCAGTCTCTACTCATACTTACCACCATACCTTCCACACACACACGCACACATGCACGCATACAGGCACACACGCATATACACACACGTTGTTCTGATTTAACCTTGTCTGTCTATAGCATGAGCTGGATTTCATCTTGGCTAAGGAGGACCCCTGGCCTGAGGGGTCGCGGGTGGGCAGAAGTGGCACCCCTGCATCTCCATGCATGCCCTCCACGCTTTGGGGGCACCTGGCAAGACAGTGGTACAGAATGACACTTGTTGACCCCCTGAGAGAGACCATAACTGAAGCTGCCCTGAAGCGCTGCTAGCTTTGTTGTACAGGGGTCTTCAGGTCCTTCACTAAGGACCCCTGGGAGGAGGCTTGTGTAGGCCTCAGCCCTGAGCTCAGAAACTAACGTCTGCCCCACGGTTCAGGTGACCACAGCCCCTGCTCCAGGTGGCACTGGCCTGGTGAGACAGGGCCACACACGAAAGAGAAGGGGCGTAGCAGACGGGAAAGCGAATCGGCACGCCACACCCAGAGGGAAGAGATGAGCTCCAGAGTCCCAGGATAGTTCCTCTTGACCAACCAAAGCATCGGCCTTCCTGCGGCTCTGGGCCTGGGGGGTGGAGCTGCCTCGGAGCAAGGGTCATGATGACTCTGAGAGGCGGGGGTCCTCAGGGAAAGGCTCCGAGAGGAAAAGGTTCACATACACCCTTTCATCCAGGGATGACAGATTTAGCTCCAGAGCAGGAAAAGGAGCAAAGCCTGCAGGGGCACAACAGTCTGCACCATTCTCCGGACACCTGAGCCACCCAGCCTCTGCCTCTGATTCTTATCTCCACATACGGGGATGTAAAGTCCCCGGCGATGAGGGAGTTGCAATGGCCAGGCACCCACACGGGTTTGTCCTTCTCCAGAAGCCAGGTAAGTAGGCTCAGCGTTCCTCGAAGGGGGTGCACCCTAAGGGCACAGGAGGATCAGGGCCCGTGCCCGTTAGTTATCCCCCATGTGTATCTTCCGCTGAGCTTCAGTTTCCCATGTAGAGGGAACCTCAGGGTCAGGACCCCGGGGGGAGGGTGACAGAGCCAGACACGCGGTGTGGTGGGCAGCATGGGTGGCTTCTGGGGTGAGTCTGCAGCCAGCGCACCTCAACGGGGGTGAGGGGAGCAGAGCAGTGGTAGCTAGTGTGGGGAGGAGACTGAGGACAGGGGGCGAGGCAGAAGCTCCAGGCCAGGCTGAGAAGTGTCTCCAGCTGGGAAGCAGGCACTGTTGGATTAGGACACTGAGAGGGGACGCTCTTTCTGACCACCCACTGCCCCCTCCCATCCTCGCTGCAGCTCCGTCCTCCCAAGGCACCTGCAGGCAAACAGATTCTACTGTGCTTGGGCCTCTGCAGATGAGCAAGTGTGTGGGGGAGACTATGCTGGGGACAGAACAGGCCCTGGGATAACACTCCACGGAACAAAGGGGTCCCCCAGACCGTGAGCCCGGGAGCTGCAGCCCAGCATGGCCAGAATGGAGAGGAATGGCCTGCAAGTGGCCCCTGACAGTCAAGGAGCCTAAGGTCCAACGGCTGGGTATCTGCTCTGGGTCTGGAGCCAGGACAGAGGGAGCGCCAGTCCTGCCCGGGATATTCTTCTGTCCCCAGTTTTAACATTTCACTTTGAGTCTCAGAAAAGGGCTAATAAAACTCCTCTGGCTTCAGGTTGAAATACTAGAAGTAGTCTGGAAGGATTTAGCAACGTCAGAGCAAGAAATACAACCTAAGCCTGGCTTAAAAGGCTGTGAAAATCTGGGGGCAGAGCTATTGAGCTGAAATGCTCTGTCCGCAGGCATGGAGCTGACTTCTCATCTCCCAGGCTCGGAAGCAGGACCCCCGTCCCGGGAGCTGGGCCGCGGGGGCTCACCGTCCCCACCAGAGTCCCCGTGATGTCACAGCATTTCTCTGAGGTCTCCCGGGTCCCTCCCCACAGAGGAGTGCGGGTGTGTCCACTGGGGCCTGGGGTATGGAGGGTCTTCCTGCCCCTGAAACACGAGTTCCATGGGGGACAGTCACCCCATCCAACACCCTCTCAGCTCTGCCAGGCAGCAGGGGCTTGGCCTTCAGGAGCCCAATGGAATCAGCTAGTGGAGGATAATAAAATGGTAACGACCATGACTTACATAAGACAATGAAGTCTTATCAGGTCATTGTGCTTTGTGAAATGTCGTTTTTAAAGTTTCTTCGATATACAAATATCCTCCCCACTTAGCTGCTTGAAAGATTGGAGAAGGGTTTGTCTTAACTAACTGATATGAGCTGATTTGCAACAGAGCGGCATCAGTGCAATGGTCGAAAGACAGTCACGTGAGCAGTAAAATGAGACTCGGCAAACTTCGTGCTTTCTGGCTGGTTGTATCTTGGGGCTTCATGTGTAAATAGCTGACCCCCATGTTCACAGATCTCCCAACTCCCGTTATAGATGGGCTCACTTTGGCTCGTGGTGTGTTCAGGACTTTCAAAGCCCGTTAGAAAACAGTTACCGAAAGTGACACCTACTTTCTACTTCTGATTCAGGTGAGGTCAGGGAAAGTACTAGAAAGCCTCACAGGGAACAGACCCCCCAAAGATGTAACTTGAACAGTAAGATTACGACAATGGGACAACAGGGGTGAGATGAATGTCTGAACTGTGGGCCACTGATTTTTACTTCCCCCTGGGTCGGGGACTTTAAGCAAGGTCATGTTCAATAAGTGAAATGCTGTTCAGTGTCACAGATGTCACAGATCTGTGATTTTACAATGGAAAGTCGTTTAGTCCATCCCAACCCACCTCCCACAACCATAAAGCCGCTGTCCTTCATGCATCATCATTTTATAGTATGTTTTCATAATTTTTGCCAATCTAGAGAAACGGCAAAGTACTGAAAATGCCCCTTTTTAACAACATTTACATGTTCTCCTTTTATGCAAAGCTTGCACTGCCTTAGGGAGAAGCTGCAGAATTCCCATCGAGGTTAGCAGCTTATCAGTTGGTGCTCATTGGGGCATGTCTTTCCTAGAGCCTGTGCACAGACCTGGCCAGCTCTCGGGTCAGCGGCAGCCCCTGGGGCGCCCTTGTGAAACTCTCTTGGCATTTGCTCAGGGGACAGCGACGGTCCCTTCTTGCATTTCCTTAGGAAGCATCTCAGCTTTTTGAAGACAGCCCAGGGTTTCAGGGGATCCACAGTTGTAAAGGACACACCACTTCCTGAGTTCTGTCTGATCTGCTGTTTCCACCTGAGTCATTCCGGAGGCAGATGGGTGGTTCCCAATTAATTGATGATTATGCACTTCACACTGAGGACGTCCTTCAGGCCACATCTATATGCTTCTCCCTGAAATAAAACATTTAAGGAGCCTGAAGAAACAGAAAAGAGGAACACTCCCAGCAGCCCCTCCAGACGGCACAGCCCACGGATCTCCTGGCTTTACTGTACCCTCCCCAGTCGGAGGGAAGCCAAGCTGTCCCAGGCAGCAGGCTGAGACCACAACACCAGCCCAGGGAGGGGACAGTCCCACTTGCATGGCTCCCAAGGAAAGCAAGCTTAGCCTCACCCTTAAAGACACTCATGCACTGGTTGTAAAATAGACAGTGGGACCATCTGGCGTGCAGCGTGGCCGCAAGATTCCCCTCCAAAGGGCTCTGCTAGCGCTCAGACGTCAGTAACCAGGATGATAGGGGCCAATCAGACAGATAAATCTGGATGGAAGTTGTTAATCGTGTGGCATCATGAGCAGGACCTGTTCCAGCTCAAGAAAAGTGCGGAGGGACCAAGACATTGCTTATCAACCCAGCCTGCAACGTAATTTAGTTTTACTTGATAAAATCACAACATTGTAGGAGAATTCTTCACGAAATTAATTCTATTTGGGGGTCACAGTGAAACGAAGCATATTTCCAGAAAAGGCAAAATCAATTATCCTTTCCCAACTGTTTGTTTTCAAGTTTGTGCAAGTGTAAAGGCCTCGAGGAAGAGAATTCCACGGGAGTCTCACTTGGGGGGCAGCTCCTTCTAAGCTTGTGTTTGCAGACAGCCAAGATGCTGACTTGCCTTCGGAACATGCTGGACTAGCATTTGTCTTTAATTCATCAACTCTAGGTTGAGCCCTGCAGGGCGTTTGCTGGCCTCAGCGGGCAGGATGAGCATGCTTCCAACCTGGGGTCCTGGGGGAGATGAGGGACCAGCCAACCCTCAGGGTGGGCCTCAATGTGATGGCGGTGCCACAGAGACAACGCACGCACGGCTCTGTGTCCCCCGACCCTAACCCACAGCCATGTCTCTCAGAGTCCTGGCTTCTGCACCGTCCCACTGTCTGTCTCCTGACCCAGACACCTGTCCTCCCTCTCATGCCCTGGTGCCCTTCACCCCTGCCTGCCCGGCGGCCCCTGCTGCCATCCCCTCACACGCAAGGGGCTCAGCCTTCTGCTCCAGGCACCGAAAGCCACACGATGAATCCCCCCAAGCGGGTCTTCCAAAGACTCCGTGCTGGCTTTGGGCCACACTGCTCTGCCCACACCTTTGGTCCTCACCCTGTTGCCCGTGGAACACAGCAGCAGGGTTTCCATGGCAATTTCTGGGTCGTTCTGGCCTGCACCTCCAGCATCGGGCACCTAGATACCTAGCAGGTCAACACAGCGCTTGCACATCCTTACCGAAACAGCAAAGGCAGGGACTCAGGCCACAGCTGTGTGGTACTGCGTCAGCAAAGCCCTTCACTTGAAGCGTCGCCGTTTAGCAATGCCTTGGACATGTCAGCGCTCCCCAGCTCAGGGATGGCCCTCAGTGCCTCTGCTCACTCTAAGGGTCACCACCCTTTCCTGGCAGGGATGAACCAACCGGCTGCATAGGCACCAGCCCCGTTTGCAGGGTCGCTGAGCCCAGAAGAAAATGTAAGAGTCCCGTCCACGGATTCTGACAACTGGCCACTGACTACTTTCCTAAAGTCAGAGCAGCTTTTCCCCAAAGGAATCAACTTTCCAGAAAAGCTAAGAATGGAAAGTTGGGAAAGAGTGAATAAATACAAGCTGGGTGTCAACCTGCAGGCCCTTAGAGTTCACCATCTGCCCAAAGGGGGGCACGGCTGGGTGAGCTCTTCTAAGATGCGGACCCTGACGTCCTCCTATGGGCTCCATCCCAAGACTAAAAGCCTGGACCATATTAACTTATCATGACGTAGCATCCCCGTAATCCTGGATCATTTACAAAGCCTGGCCCCGCCTGTGGTATCCTAACCAGAGCCCAGCATGGAGATGTCTTTGAACAGCTTGCCGTCTGAAGCAGTGGGTCAGCGGCCAGAGCCCTGCAGCTCCATGTGTCTGCAACCCCGCAGAAGCAGCGGCCCTGGGAGCTGCACCGGACCCCACCCAGACCCACTGAGGCAAAATCCGCGTCTTATCGGGACCTGCGGGCACCGTAAATTAGAGAAGCGCCGAAGCAGGGCCGCTTCTCAGCCTTGACTGCACGTCACCTGGCAGTGTCTGAAGTGCTGAAGCCCCGTCCAGCCAGGACATCCCGATGGGACAGTTAGGGCACAGCCTGGTGTGGCCAGAAGCTGTGATTCTGCTGGGCCTCCAAGCGGGGGTATCACTGCAGAAGCAAGTATCTGAATCGCCCACCTGAAACCTGGTGAAATGAGAATTTACAGGCGTGGGTGGTCGGTGGTCCTTAGAACACACTTTGAGAAACACGGTCTGTTGGGTGAGTGAAGATGTGCGAAAATCATCAGATGGTTCTTTGCTCCTTTAACTACTCTCAGCTCACTCCTGAGCCGCCATTGTAGCCAATGGCAGGAAGGAAGAGAAACAGAATTATCAATTGTGATGCTTCCAGTAGTGAAGAATGTGTCTGAGATTGATTCTGCTTCTTTAGAGCTGATTCCTCACCATCCAGGGCTGCTCCCAGGCGCGGGGTCACAGTGGGGAGGTTGCTCCCAGGCACGGGGGTCATGGTAGGGGTTCGCTCCCAGGCACGTGGGTCATGGTAAGAGTTCGCTCCCAGGCACGCGGGTCATGGTAGGCGTTCGCTCCCAGGCACGCGGGTCATGGTAGGAGTTCGCTCCCAGGCACGCGGGTCATGGTAGGCGTTCGCTCCCAGGCACAGGGTCCAGGTGGGGCTTCTGTGTTCCTCCTGAGCACCAGGGCAGGGCTGGTTTATGTCCGCTCGGGCCTCACCACCCATTCAGGCTGTGCTCTCGTCTCTCCTGGGTCAGGGTGCTTTCCTATTTGCAGCTCTACTGGCACAATGGGCAGGTCTCAGCAGCGCCTCTTCCCCCAGACTCGCCCCGTGTGTACTTGCCAGCGCATCCGGCAGCCTCTCCTCCCGCTGCCTGGGGCCGCCAGCTCCCGACTCTTTGCACCTTTGCCAGGCGAGGGCCCAGAAGCAGAGAGCGCAAGGCCCTAGTGCTACGGGCATAGGAAATACGCAGTCGGCCCTCGACCAGCTCAGCCCTTTCTAAACCGGCCTCTGCTGTGCCTTCCTGGCCCAGGGACTTCTCCGAAGGGCTCCTGGTGTCCCAGGCCAGACCCTGAGAAGGGAGGCGCAGCCTCCAGGCCCACCCGCTGTGCCACCTCCTGCTGCCTCACCACCTCTGGGAATCTGAACATGGAGAAGAAGCCCAGCCTCCAGCCTCCAGCCTCCTCCCTCACCTTCCTCCCTCTCCTCCAGCCTCCACTGCCTGTGGGAAAGGAGGTTATTCCCCAGGCCGAGGCGCTAAACCCTGGCCATACGTTAAAATCAGCTGAAGAGGTTTTTAAACTACCAGGCATCCTGGCCTCACCCTAGAGATAGATTTAATTGACCGGGAGAAAGGTGGGTGGGGTGATTTAAAGCCTGGTTGACATTTTGAAGCGCAGCCAGCGTTGAGAAGCAGCTTAAGTCCTGCCTTGAGGTCCTTTTCCTCTTTTTTCCAGCAAAGCTCTGTGCCCTGGGGCTCCCGGGCGGGCTTGCCTTTTGATGGGAACTGGAGTTGTCTGGAATTGGAAATCCTTTGCGAAGCCTCACTCCTGACAACTATTCCTGAAAATTGTTTTAGGCACCTAGAAACAGCTTTGTCTGCAGGTGTCTACCTTTTACTCTGAATGAGGAACCCTGTTGGTCCCCTGGTGGCACCCCAGAATTTATTACTTAAAGGGAATGAAAATTCACCGTTTTGGGGAGGCTCTCAAGAAGGAGTAGATTAGAGACAGAACTAAGTGCATCTGTCACTCGCTCTGCTCACCGCACGACAGGCCAGTGAATCGGGAGGCGAGGCGCCGAGACAAGGAGTACGTACGACTTTATTCGGAAAGCGGCAGACAGGCAGACGGAGAAGATGGCAGACTAGTGTCTCTGAAAAACCATCTTATGAGATTTGGATGCCAGTTTCTTTTATAGCACAGAGAGGGGGAGGAGATGAGGAAGTAAAGGAAAAAGGCCATAAGATTTGCAAATGTCCCCTGGAACGGCCAGCCTCGGGGAGGGGGTGTGTTAATTCTTCTTTCTTGTAGCCATCCGCAGGTGGACAGGGTCAGGAGGTACCAAGGCACTTGGGTTTAACGTTCAGGCAGAGGGGCGGGGTTCCCTGAGGCAGGCCATTATGTATGATTATAATAACAAAGGCAACGAAAAGCAAAGGTTAAAGTTAAAGAAACAGATCCAACATGGGGTCAGACTTGGCTCTTCCCTGTTACACATCCACGTTCAGTTTGGGGAGGCCCTGAAGAATCCCCATGGGTGAGGGCTGGGGAGCAGCGTGGGGACCGCCTGTCGTGTGGGCGCCACTCTGGTCCTGGGGGCAGCGGTGGACGAGACTGTGGCTGGTCCAGCTAAGGGAAGCCCTAGGCAGTACGGTGTGAATAGGAGGCTCACTGCCGGCAGAGTAAGTGCAGCGAAGACGCTGATGAGAAGCTTGTGTGTCTGCAGGGGCTGGAGGGGCTCTGCTGGGCTGGGGTAAGGAAGACCCCTTCGAGTGGATGGTACACATTCATCCCCCCTCACTGGCCGGGACCCCTGCCGACTGTCCCACCCTGAGGACTCCCTTGCCCCACCCCGACTACCGACTGGGGCCCCCTGGCTGACCTGAACTTCTTTTTTTTTTGCAGTACGCAGGCCTCTCACAGTTGTGGCCTCTCCCGTTGTGGAGCACAGGCTCCGGACGTGCAGGCTCAGCGGCCATGGCTCACGGGCCCAGCCGCTCCGCGGCATGTGGGATCTTCCCGGACCGGGGCACAAACCCGTGTCCCCTGCATCGACAGGCAGACTCTCAACCACTGCGCCACCAGGGAAGCCCTGACCTGAACTTCTCATTTGACTGGACCGTCACTGACCGGGACCCCGTCGTTGGCTGGGACCCCCGGCTGACTGGTCAGTGCCCCAAAAAAGAACAGAGAGCAAGGGTGTGCAGGCTTATCTCCAGCCCTCCTTCCTGCCAGCTGTTGGTCCAGGCACGTCGGGAAGAGGCCGCCTCCACAAGCCAGCGTGGCTGGGCTCTGACGCATCTGTGCACGGGGCCCAGCTCCTCCAGGGGGTGGGCAAGAAGGGTGTCCCATCTAGAGCTTGTCACAGGGTCTGTCTGCTGCTTTGGACACGGCCCCCTAGGAGTCCAGCTGAGCCTTGAGACTTCTCTGGGTCTTTCTCAGCCTGCAGGGTGGGCGGGCTGACCTTCGTGGACCCGTGGACCTCACCTCGGCTGCAGAAAGCCTGTCCCGCTGGCCTCCGCGTGCTGGCTTATGTGCCGGGGCCCTCGCCCTTTAGACTTCCCACCGGCCTTCTGTCCCCATCTGTGGGTCAGCAGCCAGCTTGAGTCTCTCCCGACCCCAGCTCTGACCCTGGTGGGACTCCAGGATGTGTCCCCCCAGAGCAAGTCCAGGTGACCCTCCCCAGCCCGGGAAGGACCACCACCCCCAGAGCTTGGGGTGGAGGGATGCAGAGAAGGTGGGAGAACCTCGCTCTTCTCCTGAGGGTGACAGAAAAAGTCCAAAGAAAAATTGTGTCTTTCTCAAAGCCCCAACTCTGCACAGCAGCCCTAGTCTCACACAGGAGTAAGATGTGATTTTCCCTTATAAACAATGCCAATTAATGGCATACAGCTTCATTTTGGTAACTCAGGTCATACTTTTGGCAAGTGTTATCACACATAAAAATGAAAAAAAAATCACATTTGAGCTGGTGGAGCAGAGGGCTGAAGGCCTTTTATTATCGTTCGTGGGCAGAGACTGAAATAAAAATCACTTCTAAGGGCAAAACCTTTTAAACTGGAGCATGCGCAAGGCACACACCACTGGTTCTGGGTAAGCAGGCTGCAGTTTTGTTTTGTTTTGTTTATTTATTTAATAGATGATGGGCGTGTTCATTGAATCCAACAGTGGATGCCGCAGTTTCTTCTGAAATGTAAAAAACAACGTGAACATGTGTATCTTTCAAATATCTAAGACTTAAGAGGCTCAGGCCTGGGAGGAGGAAGAGGCTGCTCTCACGCTGAGCACTTCCAGGTTGGAGAGGCAAGCGAGGCGTCAGAGGCTGGGAGACGTCGTGGCGGGACTTTGCCCCAGGATCAGGGGAGATCTAACTTGGAGGGGCTGAACGACCCCAAATATCTTGAAAGAAGACTTTTTTAAACAACAAGATTTAGCAAAGGCAAGTGTAGGAGGTGCTGACTTGAGCACTCCTCACGTGGAGAGGTTTTGTGTTTCTTATTTCTTGCATCCATCCTTGCGTCTGAGGCTGAGGGTGCCCAGGACGGCTGCCCGGCACGGGCACTGCACCACACCAGGTCTTCTCAGTGGTACCATGGGTGGTTGTGTCATATGGAAGCCGTGAAGGAACATCATCCTTTTTCTTCTTGGGGTCACTGCCGCCCTCTACATTTCCATCCGGCTGGGTTAATAAGGAATTCAACCTCAGCCCTTCCTGGGGATTTTGTGGGGTGCAGGGCCAAAGGACATTGGCTCCAAGGCTGTGGGGAGGCCCCTCCAGCCATTGGTCAACACTGCATCCTGGTACTACGTGGATACCCTGGCCCCGACCCACATGGTTCCTGGCTCGTGGGGCAGGAAGATTTGGTGAGGCTGGGGACGTCTCGACCATTCCCTTCTGTGCTCTTGTCACCCCCCAGGCCTCTCCGGACATCTCTGACCCACAGACACAACCTTCTGACTTGAGTCCAGCCTGGGCTGCTCCTTCATCTTCTCTGGTGTCTTGAGGGGGCACCTAATTCAGTGGTGCAGACCTCCCTGTGCAGGGCCAGCAAGGGGCAAAGTTGGCCCTGTTGTCAGCAGAAATGCCTAACAGACTCACTTGGCTCTGACGACTGACCTGGGCCCTAGAAGGTCCAGCTCTGAGCCCCTCCCAGGCAGATGGCAGGTATGCACCCTGTACCAAGAAAGCAGGTTGAGTGTGCTTGTGACAACTGCATCCCGCCCACGCCATCACTCTAGAGCCTCCCATGGCTCCCAATTGCCACGTGAGCAAAGTCCCGTCACATTGCTCTCCAGACAAAGCTCACTTTCTCTAAACACTCCTCCCCTCCCTCTTGTTACATACCTGGGTTCCAGCAGACACCCCTCACTGCGTGCTGAGTGGACCCCACACTCTCACATCCCTGCGAATGTTCCCTTGCTGCCGTCTGTGCCCGAAACGCTTCCCCCGCGGACCGTGGTCACAATCCAGCACCCGATGTCCTTTTGGAGAAGGTGCCACGTGCGGTGCTCAGAGGTCCTCCAGGGGGCACCCAAGTGCACGGAGCCAGAGGCTGGAGGGGTCTTTGTGGACAGAGCCACAGCAAAGGCGGGGGCTCGCTGGGCTTGGGGCTTAATCCACTTTCAAAATGATTTCAATAAAATTATCCCCTAAACCCTCATTGTCATGGAGATAGGTATAGAGTCTTAACCTCCATTGTGTTTAGCAAATATTTGATGAATCCATTTATTGGGTGATTTGTGATCTTGTGCCAGCCAAGCCCAAAGTTGATAAAAATCCACTTGTACCAGCTGCAGAAGGGAGGAGGGCGAGAAACTAGGAAACAGGAGAAGTCGGCCTCCGCGCACGGCCTCCCCAGCCTCCCGGGTGGTTGCCCCGCCACGCTCTCAGAACACACTTCTCCTCTAGGTCAACAGGATCAGCCTCTGAGTTTCCCATCAAGCCAGGGGTCCATGGCCCGCCAAAGTGCTGGACTTCTCCAGGCGGTGAGCTCGGTTTTCTCCAAAACTGCATCTTTTCATCAAACACAAGTGATGAGTTTCACCACCAGGCATTTTTAATTTGAGGTGCTACAGTCCTTGCCTCCAGCTTCCCAAACTCCATCAAAAAATGAAGATTCTCTCAAATCCTCTCACATTCCTTTGGTGTGTTCAGGGCTGAGGAGTTTTTCCCCTATAAACAGGTGATGAAAAACTCATGTCAAATTGAAACCTGTAAGTCAAACAAGTCATTTTGAGAATCTATGGCAACTTCAGCTGGTGTTTATTGAAAAGAAAGGCTTGTAACCCAACGCTTAGGGGTAGCTTGGTTCTCTCTACATAATCCAATTTCCTTTTCCTAGCAAATTGGTTCTTGATGTTAAGCTACTGGAAACACAGTATCAATCACCTTCCCTCGACACCGTTTCTCTGCTGTCTGATCCTTTAGCTACTCCAGCAGGCCTCAACTAATTATCCACAGTTTATTCCTCATCGCCGAGGTCCCAGCGGTTTCCCCACGAGGGATGAGATATGCAAATGATTGGCACTGGTGAGCCAAAAGAGAGGTTTGCGGTTGTTTTCAAAACCCATCAGGAACAAGTCAATCTTGCAAAGATCGTTTTTTTCTCTGAAGTGTGGTCATATTTCCAGTCCTGTCATGCTGTATATCGTGCAATCTTTATCTCTGGTTTACTTTTCAAAATGATTCTCTTACCAGAAAATAAAGAGCAAATTTTTGCCTTGCTTATACACAACTTACATAAAAAAGAAAATTAATTGTGCACCAGGCCTCTGTGGAAGGCTCGCCTCTTGAGCGGTAGATGGGTCAGGATGGGCAGTAGAGGCTGGGGAGATAGAAAGTCGTGTGTTCCGTCTGTTACATACGCCCCCAGTAGAATCCAGGCAGCATCTTGTAGTCAGATGCATTAATATTTCTGCAGATAAATGCATGAATATTCATTATGAGAGGGATTTATAAAGATTATACATGGCTCCTCATCAGCTCAGATCAGGTTTTGCTACCAAATGAGTTTCTGGCCATAATGAAGAACAAAAAGCGGTGTTAGCTTTTTGGATTTTGGACTTGCAGACAGGAGACTGTGGCCCCCTTCTCCCTCCACTGTGTCTTTGTAGGTGCCAGTCACCGCCCGGAGACCCAGGGAAGACGAGCTCTATTTATTGTTGGTGTTACCAAAGGGAAAGAGCCCCAAACATCCTCTC
The DNA here is from genome assembly GCF_003676395.1 of Aethalodelphis obliquidens. Classification (NCBI taxonomy): domain Eukaryota; kingdom Metazoa; phylum Chordata; class Mammalia; order Artiodactyla; family Delphinidae; genus Aethalodelphis; species Aethalodelphis obliquidens. Next base: position 43,670,585 of record NW_020837955.1, on the reverse strand, counting down.
CAGTCTGACTCACGACCCCAAACTGGCATCGAGGACGCAGTCCCAAAGGTCCCGGGCCTGCGGACCAACAGCCTGGAGCATCGCAAGCCCACGCGTGGTAGACAGGCAGCCCTGAGGGTCCCACGCTCATTTATCAGCAGCCCAAGGGTTCTGAACCCTGGGCTGGCAGCCAACGTAGCTTCAGAGAAACAGGGCTGAGGTCCTTGGCCCCAACAGGAGCCCCGGGAATGACAGGTGAGGAGAAGCAGAGACCTCCCCTCGAGCTAAGGGACGGGAGGCCAGGACATGTAGAAGCAGAAAGCATGGCAGGCCCTGGCCCAGCAAAGAAAACGGTCCTGTCAGATTCTAAAGTTTTAATTCCATCTTGTTGCACCCCTTCTGAAGCTATGAATATCTCCGCAGGCCAGCTCTAGACCGAAATGCCAAAGATTCCCACCAAAGGTGATTTTCTTTTTGGCCCTACCCTGGCGATGCTCTGTGGTCCTTTATTACCAGTTTTTCTGCTTTTCCCTCCTCTGCCTGCCCTGATTTGACGGAGATGACTTGTTCCTGTCCCCGTGACCTCAGCTCGTCAGCAGAAAACAAATACATTTTCTCTGCTGTGACAACAAGTTCACCCAGCCCCGAGGAGGCTGCCTACCCTTGCGTTGACACCCAAAGTTGAAAACCTTCTTTTCCAGCATCTGAAAAGAGTCTATGATCTAAAACCTGGCTGTCAACATCAAGGAGGAAGGAAAGAGGCAGCCCTCAGCTCTTCTTGGCCAAGAAAACAATTCCTGCTCCATTCTGCTTTTTATTCTTCCCAGAAAGGGCCCAGATTGACTGATGGCAGCGGGAAAGGCAGATAAAAAGAGAGCTGAGAGGGCTTCCCTGGTGGCGCAGTGGTTGAGAGTCCGCCTGCCGATGCAGGGGACACGGGTTTGTGCCCCGGTCTGGGAAGAAACCACATGCCACGGAGCGCCTGGGCCCGTGAGCCATGGCCGCTGAGCCTGCGCGTCCGGAGCCTGTGCTCCGCAACGGGAGGGGCCGCAACGGTGAGAGGCCCGCGTACCGCAAAAAAAAAAAAAAAAGGGCTGAGAGGTGGGTTGGTTTGAGTCTCTTTCTGGGGATCCATGAAATACAGTTTTTCATTTAGTCCAGGCTATTTCTACAGAGACCAGAACATGCAAATATTTACTTTGTTCTCAGTATTTCCAGACATCTGTCCAGTTTCAGAACCGACCTGCAAAATGTCACTTTATGTGAACACAGCCATTCTTCAGCTAGGGAAGAGCTTTAAAAGAACACTCTGAAATGCTAAGAAGAAAACTCCCCAAACCCTTTATTCAATCAGTGGCAGATGTAAGAAGTGATATTCCCAGGCTAGAAAAACTCAATAGAGCCTAAGCTTGAACAGAGCAGAGTCTACGTTTTATCGTGTAGAGCTGCTCTTCTGGCTTTGGCGAAGAGTGATGGCCTGTCTGAAATTGGTGTGAGGATACTTTGAGTGGGTGTGATCTGTCCTCCTAACTTGCACTGCCTGCGGCAGACTGTCACGGAAATAGCATTTCCTTTCCGTCCTCAGGTGAGTGTTAATTGCAGGCCATTTTCCTTGCGGTCCCTGAACTTAGACAACTTTAGCAAGATGTACAGGGTCATGGGGACCTTGAGTACATTTATCATGGACCCAGCAGACACAGCTTCTTCATGTCAGTGATGCTGTGTCTCCAGGACATTCCCACTAGCCAGTAGCTGGAGAAAACCAAGATGAAAAGGCGTGTGCATGTGTGTGTGTGTGTGTGTGAAGGATCAAACCTGTGCAAAGATAACTTCAACCTTCCACACCCAGGTCTGAGGACATGCTTTCAATACCAAACTAGAAGGGGGAGGGATAAATTAGGGGTTTGGGTTAACGTATACACACTACTGTATATAAAATAGATAAGCAACAAGGACCTACTGTATAGCACAGGGAACTGTACTTAATACTCTATAAAAACCTATATGGAAAAAGAATTAAAAAGAGTATATGTGTAACTGATTCACTTTGTTATACAGCAGAAACTAACACACCATTGTAAAGCAATTATACTCCAATAAAGAGGTAAAAAAAAGAATATATATATATATACTTATACATACATAAAACTAAATCACTCTGCTGTACACCAGAAACTAACACAGATTGTAAATTGACTATAGTCCAATATAAAATAAACTTTTTTAAAAGCAGACGAATAAAATTAAACTTTTTTTTAAAGTACCAAACTAGAAAGCCATGCTGTAAGCCTGAGAGCTCCCTACCTCGGTGAGAAAATAGAGCGCAGGTCAGAGCCCTCGTTCCTGGAGGACCTCGCGTCTCGAGCTGGATTTCGACTTGGCCGCTGTCTCCCTAGCTCAGATCCGTGAAGCTCCGAGGTCCCAAGGCTGTGAGAATCCGGGAGCTGCACCCCCGGCCACGGCCAGCTTGACCACGCCCTCAATTCACCCAGGGGACCACCGTGGGCCCTTCACCCCCGGCAAGGATGCTGGCAAGGACACACGATCAGTTCCTGCCCCGTTCCCACCGCCCCTTCGCCAGCCAGCTTGTACGGAGCCGCCTGCCGTGTGCCGAGCAGAATTCTAGAGCTAGGAAAGCCAGAAGCCCTGCGATGGGGCCTCGGCCGCACGGAGCTTATTCTCTAAAGGGAGGAGACAGCCAGCCAGCTGAGGATGTTGCAGGGGAGCGGGCCTGGGGGGCTGTGGGAGCACCGGCAGGGCACGCGGTGAGCTGGGCGTGAGCGCAAACCTGACTCGTGCCCCGCCGGCGTGTGCCACTCACACAGGATCCAGGACTGTGGTCGGGACCCTCCGCTCAGAATTAGGCCGAGTGGGACCTACCTTTTCCAGGACATTTTCCTCTCTGGATAGCAAGCCGCCCGCACCGCCAAGGAGAAGGGCTGTCAGAGCAGGGACCGCAGGATGGACCATGGAAAGCGCGCTCCCGTCCACACCAACCCGGAGCAGCCTGTGGGCCCCACGCTCTGCCTGAGCCTCTGTCTTTGCCCTCCTCTCTCCATCTGCGTTCTCTCCTTCCCCCTGGTTTTCACTACACTGTGATCTAGTGTGTTTTGATGTTTTAAACTTTCTTTCACCTGCTAAAGGCAAGAGGAAGTGTATGAAAAGGCAACTACGTCGAATCATTTTTGTTTCAGTATGAGGTTTGCAGGTTTCGTAAAGAGACTCCAGACTGAGGGCAATCGGTGGTGTCGTGTCAGGCCAAGGTCCCCAAGGTGTCCCCCAGCTCAGCCGTGCTCATCTCTTGAGCTTCCTCGAGGGGTCCAGGAACAGAGGTGGCAGATACATGGTGAATTATTCGTGCAAGAAGGAAATGATAGTGAAAGATGAGAGGCAGTACTAAGCAGCGGGTGTGGGATTGTGTTATTTCCCATCGGCGTATAATGCACGGTTATTACTGGAGTTATAATGGCTGAGGAGTCATTTAGATACATCTTCCTTAGCTTGATTTTTAGTCTGTTATTTAGATAGATGTTTAAGTTAAAGGCTGGCTTATGTTTTCATTATGAAACCTCAGAATCCATCCAAGCCTTCCCGAGTCCCCTCCTCCCACATCCCCTCACGGGGCAGAGACAGGGCAGAGCTGCCCATGGGATCCTAGGCTCAGAAGGAGGCCCAGCTGGGCAGGGCAGGCACGTTCCAGGCCCTCCAGCCAGGTGACGTCCTCGGCCTCACCAGGACTGGCTGACCTGTGCACTCCTGAGGGCAGGTGCTTTGGGGAGGTGTGGGCGGTGTCTCCCACCAAGTCCAGACTCTGCTGGGTTCAGCACGCTGAGAGGTCAACGTCCTTGCACCACAGAGGAGCTTGTTGTCTCACAGAAAACCAGCAAGAGGTGGTAACACGTGTGGCATGGCGGTTACCAGGACCATGGTGTCACCAGCCTCAGGGTGCTGGTCCCTGCATCTGCATTCTTGCCAGTGCCAGAGTTCTGCTTCTGCTTCTGCTTCTGCTCAGGAACTGGGTGGTGATGGCCTTTGGGATCTCACATCACTGTGACACTTCCTGTTGTCACTGGGCCCTCGGTGACCAACTCAGATCACTGACCAGACCATGGGCCAGAGGAGAGAATGGTCAAAGGCCTAAGGTCCAGATCCTTGACCCCAATACAGGTCTTGTCCACTACCCCTGGGTGGTATGACCTTGATCCATCCTCAAGTAGAGACAGCAAGTCACCACTGGAAGGACACAGGGCAAGAGCTGACCCTGCACTGTTCCCCTCACCACGGTGGGCAGAAGCCCCTTAACTAGAAAGTGTGTATGCTTGGGTCTCACCTGCCTGTGTACCTGCAATCTGACTGCTCTCTCACAGAGCGAACCTCGTGGGGGTTCCACTCCATTTGAGGACTGAGATTTAAAGTTACTTTTTCTTTGGGGAAGCAACAGTTGGGCTAACATGGAGATAAATTAGAAAGCAAGGGTGTGTTTCACAGAGCTCCTGGTCCCAGACCACCACTGGAACGCCTCATCCAGGCAGATTTCTCTCTGGGTGGAGGTCAGCCACCTTTGCTCTCCCTGACACTCAGATGCACTGTTTGAAGAAGTCGAAAGTACAGCAAGACCACAGGGGTTGAGGTATGTGAAGGATCAACCCCCAGGTGTGGAGAGGACAGTCTAGACATGCCTGTTTGAGGTGAGGGAGGGGCCCATAGTGTGCCTGGGAAAATCCCTGGCCCTTCCTTATCCATCCGTCCACCGTACATGCCTCCATCCACCCACATATCCACCCACCCATGTGGGCATGCATGCATCCAACCATCCATCCATCCATCCATCCATCTATCCACCCGCCCACAAACCCATCCATCTACCCAACTATTCATCCATCCATCCAGCTATCCATCTATCCATCCATCCATCCAACCGTCCATCCATCCATCCATCCATTCATCTATCCACCCACCCACAAACCCATCCAACTACCCAACTATTCATCCATCCATCCATCCATCCATCCAACCGTCCATCCATCCATCCATCCAACCGTCCATCCATCCATCCATCCAACCGTCCATCCATCCATCCATCTATTCATCTATCCACCCACCCACAAACCCATCCATCTACCCAACTATTCATCCAGCCAGCCAGCCAGCTATCCATCTATCCATCCATCCATCCAACCATCCATCCATCCATCCATCCATCTATCCATCTATGCCTCCATCCATCCCTCTATACATCCATACATCCACCCGCCCACCCATCCATCCACCCATGTGTACATGCATGCATGCATCTAACCAAACATCTATGCAACCATCCATCCCTCCATCCATCATCTATGCATCCATCCATCCCTCCATCCATTCATTCACTTAAACACACACACTCATGGAGGCAGAGACTGCCCAAGAGGCTCACAACCTATTAAGAAGCCCCACCTGATGCTGAGAAGAAAGCTGGGGCCATGGCTTACGTTTCTGATTGACGGATGAGGCAGTGCTGCACCCAGTCTCTCCCAGACTACCAAAAAGGAGGAGTTGTACCTTCCAGGCTCACTGGAGATTCTCGCTCTCCTTCTTCAGGGCTGATGGATGGGGCTACTGAAAGCAGAGAGGATTATGTGTCTTAAGTTCTGGTTCTCTGGCTCCAGATCTTCAACTGGGTCATTTGTATATCAGAAGCAATTTTAAAACCCTATTCCTCCGATTGTCCCTGTCAAACTGAGGGTGACAGGGATTCCAGGAAGTTTCTGGAGTCTTGATCTTTGAATGTTTCCCTCTAATTTAACTTAAGGATGACACATGGAGATGCTCTCTCCATTCCCACTGATTTGGAAACTGTGATATTTTATAAGTTAGGATAAATAAATGGCTCTGAGCTGTTAATATCTTCAGAGTCCCAGAAAAAGCGTTCTTCATCTGTCACATGGGTGCTGACCTTACAGTTTGTGAGAAGGTTTAAGTCCAACCTGTCTGTCAAGTGGGAGGTGCCCAAGAGAGCACCTGAGTTATCTCATCGTCACCTACAGAATGAGCCACCGATAGCCCATGTGTACTCCTCACTCGGAGTCACTAAGCCAGTATCTTGCATTATGTCTTTTCATCTGAAATTTCATCTTCTCTGTTTTCCATGGAGGAACGTCAGCCGGGAGACAGTGAAGAAATGACAAAATCAGGAGGACCAAGACTCCAATCGGTCCCTTGTTCTGACCGGTTCCAAATCCTAACTCGAATCTCGACTCTCAGTACCGGGACAGTGTTGGTCTTCATCACTCAGGGCTGGAAGCAGCGTGGGAGAGGGGTGGTCACCCCACCTTCTGCGACACCCCCCAAGCCAGGAACAGGAATCAAGTAAGTGAGCCCTGAATCATCACAGTGTACACTGGAGTTGATTTTCTAATTTCAGAGATAAGAAAATGCAAAGGCAAGTTACAACCTGGGGGAAATTATTCACGACACTGACAGAGGGCTGGTGTCAGGATGAATAAGGAACGCCCACCGATCACTAGGAAATCAGGGCCCAGTAGAAAAGTGATGCAGGAGACGGTTAACAGAAGAGGATATACTGCGGGAACAAGTCCGGAGGCTGTGCCCCTGCCCTCAAGGTCAAGGGGTGACCGACCACAGCCACAGGGAGTCCCACTGTGCCCCCAGCGCATGGCAGACACGAGGACTCCTGGCCACACCAGCACTGGATAAGTGCAGCTCACCCGCTCTTCCACACGTAGCTGGTGGAAGGGCCAGCGGGTGCGACTGCTTTGGAAAACAGCTGGGGATTTTCTCTCAAAATAGAAGACGCACGCCCTGCCCCCACCCCCAGCGCTACTGCTTGGTGTACAAGCATCGAGGAATTCTTGAATATCTGGAGAGACTTGGCCAAAACTGACTGTCAGAGCCTCACAGATGATGGACGAGATCCAAGGGATCCCAGCAGAGGAGGAGAGAACTAGAGGATACAGGCAAAGAATTTTAACAGGGAGGAGCTAAATCGGACTCCATGTTCCATCTGTTTCTTTGACTTTAACCTTTGCTTTTCGTTGCTTCTGGGAACCCTGCCCCTCTGTCTGAAGGTTAAACTAAAGTGCCTTTGTTCAGCTCACAGAGAGACAACCTGACCCTGTCCACCTGTGGATGGCTGCGGAAAAGAAGAAATTAACACATCCCCTCCCGGAGGCTGGCTATTCCAGGAGATGTTTTGCAAGACTGATGGCCCTTTTACTTTACTTCCTCACCACCTCTCCCTCTCTGGTTCTATTAAAGAAACTGGCATCCAGACCCCATAAGATGGTTTTTCAGAGACACTAGTCTGCCATCTTCTCGGTCTACCGGCTTTCCGAATAAAGTCGTACTCCTTGTCTCAGAGCCTCGTCTCTGATTGACTAGCCTGTGGTGCAGTGAGCAGAGCGAGCCTGGACTCGGTAACAGAATGAACATAATCCAGCGGCCAAAAGGGAAACCGCCACGGCAGGAAGAAATACCAATGAGCCGCAGGGATATAATTTTAAATTAAAAGAACGGACTCAAGATTGCTTTCAACATTTCTACCTTTCTTTCATGAAGATGAAAAACGAAAAATTTAAAAATAAACTTAAGTACACATGCAGACACAGGAAGTCTATGTAAAAAGCAAAGCACAGGAATGATAACTGGGCAGCAGATCCAGTTTATCTGCGAGGGAGAGAGGTGGACTGTGAGGTACGAGACAGCGGATGTGGGTTGTTACCTTGTTATCAAGGAGCCATTTGTTCAGGGAGGTGATGAGTTCACCAGAGCACCGAGCACGGCCCTGTGGGGCTCCAGGGCACAAAAGCCTTTCTCTGTCCCCCCACTTCTGGCTTACAGGTAATAGGCTTCATTCAGCCTCCGTGACCTTCCCTAGCTCCAAAGGGCAGGTTCCAACAGACGTTAATCAGAGAAGGGAGGGGATGCAGAGACAAGGGAGGAGCGGTCAGGAAACAACAGTGCAGCCTGGGCGTGGGGTCCTGGTTCCTCCTCAAGGGATGCACAGAACAGTATCTTTGAGCTGTTTTGCAGGTACTGAAGCCTCCATCAGGTGGGAGCAGTTAACTAGCTGCATCTGCCCTCAAGCACGGAGACCCCAGATCGGCTGGACCAGAAGGTTGATGACGCCAACTCCCGACGACCTCACCACCAACCAATCAGAAGCGTGTCCATGTGCTTGTCGTGCCCGCTTTGAACCATGACTATGAAACGCCTCACTACCCCCTCCAGGGGGGACACACAGTTTTGAGGGCACTAGCCTGCTGTGGCCCCCTTTGCCTTGGCAACGCAATAAAGTTATTCTTTTCTACTCCACCCAAAACTCTGTCTCCAAGATTTAATTCAGTGTCGGGGTACAGAGGCCAGATTCGGCTTCAGACCCCCAGCTCCAGCCTCACTCTGTCCTCTGCTTCGGGGCAGCCCCTGCAAACCCCTCTCCCCACGGCCAGCTGCTCCCAGCCAGGCCCTGCCTCATGGTGCTAAAAGGTCCCCCGCTTGCTCTCTGAGCTGCAGTGACCACTCAGGAATGCTTCTCCCTGCACAGTGCAGTCTGTTCCAGAAGCACCTGCATCCACCTGCCAGATTTCCAACACCATCGAGCAGCCCCACCGCACCCCTTCAGATGCCCCCATGGGCCAACTGGGCCCTCCTCCCTAGCGCTCAGAGACCCCGGGTCAGCCTCCAGCGCGCTGAGCCACAGCACTGTGGGCTTCACCTCCAAACTGCCACGTTACAATCGCCCGACTTCTTCCCCTGTTTCTCTGCCGCAGGGCGATACCTCTTCCTGCAGACTCTGCACCGCCGGGCTCCCTTTCTGCATTTTTACTTCTCCGATGCCAAGTCAGCCTCTCTAACCTGGGACCTCTGTCCCGACGGGCCTCTGCCTGCTTCTGGTGCTTAGTAAGTTACCTGCAAACACAGGGAACAACTCATGCTGATTAATAGAAGCAGAAAGTAGAGAAAGGAATCAGTGCTGGCGAACTGAAGCTGAGAAGCCCAGGCCATGCACTGGGGCTCGGCTTCCACCTGCGGTTTTGTGGCTACAGTTTTCTAGACCAGCTGGAATCTGGTGGGCTTGAGGCTGCACGAGCAGTGAGGGGGGCCGTGGGTTACATGTGCACGACCGATGGGCTCTCCCGGATTATGAGTTAGTAGGTCTGGGTGTCCCCCACCCGGGGCCTCTTCGAGAGGAGCTGAGTGGTGACCAGGACCACTGCCCCAGCCTCTGCTCTGTGGTCTCCATTCTCTCCCACTCCTTCCTTCTGAATTACAATTTCTTAAAACCAAAACACCCAAATGCCCTAAAAACCCCAGGAAAGCCTCCAGTATAAGCACAATCGTGGGCATCCTTATTGTTTGAGAGCTAATTAGCCAGGCCCCCCGCTGACCACTTCACACACAGGAAACAAGCTGTGAGGCTTGAATCGTTTGCCCAAATGGTTCAGCTCTGGAGGGCCCAGCAGGCCTCCAAGGTCTGGCCCAAGAGCTGCAGCCCCAAACCCCGCCGTGCAGCCCATGTTCATTATCTCCCAGGAACCCAGCCGCATTCACCGACGGCCACCTTTGGTTGCACACACAAGGGGCTGGGAGGCCAAGGCGGGCACACTGACCCCAGGCTCTGCACAGGTAGGTGCCACGGGGCCCACAGCCCATGGTCTCCCCCCGGGAGGGAGCCCTGAGTGCAGACGTTGCACCAGTATCCTGGTTACAGGCCCGGGTCCCCAGCGTCTGCATCACCCCCGCTGGCTTGGAAATCGGGAAGGTTGTAGCAGGCCTTCTCCAGATGGCCATTCCCCTGGAGGATGGGCGATCCAGGTGAGGGGACACGTAGGTCCACACCGGGAAGGCAAGGGCAGTGTGAGAAATCGGGCCTCGACATTTAGGCCCTGGTGCCCATGCCTCTCCTGCTGACCTGAGACCCTGGCCAGGGCACCTCTCCCACTCTGGTCCCCAGTTCCCTACTCAAAGGCCAAGTCCCTCCAGGTAAGGCCCAAGGTCCCTCCCAGCCCTCACGCCCTGTGATTTTGAGAGTCCGCCATGGCCAGGGTGCTCGCCTGCTCTGAATTTCCACTCAGTGCTTCTTTTCAATACCTGGTCGCGATGCTATTTCTTAGCGCTGACAAGAGAAAGGGCATCATCGGACAGTAGACAAGAGCGTTTAGTGCACACGGCATGGACCTCCAGGCCGTTACAGTCCCCGTGACCCGAGGAAGCCCTCGAACTGTGGGCCAGCATCCTGTAAGCGTCTGCAGATGCGCGGGGTGCAGGCCTGTGGGCAGGTGCCCCTGCTCACTCATGGTGCCAAAGTCTTGCTGCTTATGACCTGTTTGGGTTGCGAAGTTTCTTACTATTTGATTATAGGAAAACACAGAAAAATACCAATGTCTAAGTCAAGATGTTTGTCACAAATGATCATCTCCAAGTTGGATAAGTGAAATCTGAAGCTGGTGTATCCCTCCCACTAGATTTTACAATAAAATTAGATCATTTTTGTTGCGCTCTGAGGAAGAAAGAAGCTTAGAAGCTCTAAGGAATAAATAGATACTCAGAGTGACACTTGGAAAGGAGTCGTCTGTCTGGGCGGGAAAAAACCCAAACCTATTTATCTGGGCTACATAGCACATCAGTGAAATACTGAATCATGATTAAATATAATTTTTGAAACAAACCAAAAAAACTATTGACTACAATAGAGGCCGGTGCAACTTCACTGGGGTAAATGAGAAGCGGGATTACCTTACATGAAGCGCAGAGGGTGTCGTGGACGAAGCATCAGGGCTGGCGAGAATGCACTGATGGGTGGTGACACGAGGCACTTCCGTGGAGGAGGTGGCGTGACGACCTTTCATGGGGCTACAGGCTCTGCTCCGCGCCCGATCTCTCTGCCGTCCTTACTCCCCAGCCACCGGCTCCCAAGCGTGCCGTCTGGACGTGCTCACTCCCTGAATGCAGACCTGCCAGCAAAGTCACTGTTCTCACGATGGAACCAGAGCAGTGGGACCGCAGGGTACTGGGACACGTTCCTCCCGCTGTATATGGACCCTGTCCCACAATCGAGCTTAGATTCTGTGCCTCTGAGCTGCTCCAGGAATAGAGCACCAGGCCCTGGCCAGGACCATGTGGACAATTAACCAATATTGTTGTTGGGCTTGTTTGTGAGGGAAGGGATGGGACTGCCCACCTGAGTGCTCTCCGTGTTAATGACAGTTAAAGATAGGTTCTCTATGGAATCCTGAAGTAGGTGGCATTGCTTGAGCCGAGGCCCAAGCAGAAAGAGAGGGCAGCGTCAGATCTGCTGCAACGCCAAGAACCTCTTCTGTGCTCTGGTGTGTCCTCTGCCCAGCTCTGCTCCATCAGAGAGCCGTGGTTCCGTCAAACGGGAGAATTTCCTCACTCGAACCCAAAGCGACAAGACAAAGTGGGGAGAGAGCAGTGAGGCACTAAGTCTACTGGAAATAAAACGCCATTAGAGTTTCTTGAATAAGTGTGAAATCAAACATCTCAGTTGAGGATAAATTGAGACGTATCACGATTTCCTTCTTCGCAGGGAGAAAAAAAAGAATCTTCAAATTCTTTAGAAAAAAGTTTTGCCCGTGGCAAAGAACATTATGGAAAAGTCCACCGTGCCAGGAATTTCAATTGTTTTAGCTGTGAAACGCAATTTATCAGCGTCAGTGTCTTCCGTATCCAAGGCCACAGCTTCAAGTACAGTAAAGGAGACACAGAGACACAGCATTACCGAGAAAATGTGCTCATTCGAAAACCTGTACAAATGAGAAAAGAACTATCCTTAGCTACAAATCTCTCTACCCTTATCCCCAGCGTAAGCCGTGCATGCAGGTATTGTAAGGAGGTTGAAGGAAAGGTGAACTCTCTGGGAAGGTCAGGGATAAAGCTGTTTGACACTCCTGGAACCCGAAGGCGTGTTTAATGTATACTCAGCAGGAACGCTGGCTCTTGGAATTTGCTAGTCCAGGGTGCATATTGCAATTCAGTCTGGGAGCAGTCTGGGTTTTTCTTAACTTAAAGAAGGCATTCCTAAACTTTCTCATGCATATGCTACTCATGGCGTTGGTGATCCTCTAGAATGTTCCCTCTCCCTCACGGGTTCTCAACAACGTGCGCTCTGCGCCCCAGGGACCATCTCTGCGCTCCTTCCACTGAAGGCTCTGCTTTGGCATCCCTGCCCGGGAGTCACACTGTACGGCTCATCGGAAGGACTAAAGGAGATTTATAAATAGAGACTGTTTAGATAAAGGCAAAACATCACGCATCCAGAAAGAGAAGCTCATCTGCAGTAGATTATGTGTTTATCGAGGGAAATCAGCGGCACATGAAACCTTGCAAAGGACGCGAAACTACCATTGATGGGCTCTGTGGTCCGTCACAGAGCCCATCCCCTGGCTTTTGCTCCAGATGTATTGGGCTATTTGTCCCCAGGGCAGAGCAAGGATTATTCCCATGCAACAGCAAAAGAAAAAGAGAATGAAATACACTTCTAATGTATGCTGGGTCTCATGTCATGCTTACAGGAGTAGAAATAATGATTTCTAAAGAGATGCATTTGTACGGTGTTAAATTTTAAGCTGTATTTAAATTGTACAGATAATCTAGTCATGACTTGAGACTAAACAGGTACTTGAAACATTCCTCTGTTTAGCCTCCAACTGAAGGAGGCCAAAGGGATAAGGTTCTTTTTATTTTTTGATATAATGTGGGAATTTCTAAAGTTCATCTCTTGCAAACTCATGCAACTTTTCTCCTGCAATTTGCAAAACTCTTAAGCACCTGTGAAGGCTTTAAACGCAGGGAACAATTTTTGTCACCAGACTGTGTGTTCTTCTTCCAAGGGATATTCTCTCAAAAACACTCAAGGCTTCCCAGAAAGTGATCAGCCATTGGTCCATCTAAGAGGCATAAGGATACCCCTAAAATATCAACAGCTTAAGATCTAATAGAAATTGTTTCACTTTATTAAATGGTGATGACTGAATCCTGAATAAATTTCACGTAAAAACTTATTTTCCTTTGCTTTTGAAAATAGTCCCAAAGGTCTGATTGCTCCTGGGCTGTTGAACATGAGGCATCACAACCACCACAGGAGGAGATGACGCCATGAGGTCTTTATTAGATACCAGCATGGGGTTTTTTTTAAGTCTTTTTATTGTTAATGAATTTTTATCGGAGTACAGCTGCTTTACGGATGTTGTGTTTGCTTCCACTGCACAGCAAAATGCATCAGCCATGCGCAGACATATATGCCCTCGCTCTTGGGTTTCCCTGCCATTTAGGACACCACAGTGCACTGCGTAGAGCTCCCCGTGCACCACGCTATACTCCCCTCCATTGTCTATTTTATACACGGCATCAATCCCAGCCTCCCAATTCCTCCCACCCGGCCTTTCCCCCTTGGTGTCCATACGTTTGTTCTCTACGTCTGTGTCTCTACTTCTGCTTTGCAAATACGGTCATCTATACCATTTTTCTAGATTCCATATATATGCATTGAAATACGATATTTGTTTTTCTCTTTCTGACTTACTTCACTCTGTATGACACTCTCTAGGTCCATCCACGTCTCTACAAATGACCTTATTTTGTTTCTTTTTAGATACCAGCATGTTTTGAAAACCACAGCTGAGCTCAGAAACAAAAAAACAAGCGGTTGTCCCTTTCTAAATCTTCTCTGTGGTCATGGTTGAACAGAAAGCGATTTTCACGTCTTCTCTCAATGCACAGGTATGACCCCTGATGACTTTAATAAGAGCGGCAGCCTTGTGTACGCGTGTCCTGAATCACCGTCGCGATAACCAAGATTGATTGTACGGTCAGCTGGCTTGGACCCCCCCAGCAGCACCTGGTGAACGCACGACTCACATCCTTTGGTGCTATGATAGCAACAGTTGACGGTGACTTGGAGACCGGGTGTTAATGTAAGCGGTCAACCACTGTCAGCTGTCATGGCCACCAGACATGCCTCACAGAAAACTGTGTTCCAACTCAGCCTCCCCATGGTCTCTCTGCTGGTGTCCCTCGGAATTATTACAGCGACTCTGCAGAAAGCAGAGTGTACCAGCCAGGGTGCAGTCATAAAACAGGAACCACGCCTTTATTTAGGAGAGATAAAGTAATTAAATACTTTTAAGCTAGATATCGAAAAACTGAGAAAAGCAAAAAGGAAACCAAGATGTCACAGAGGCAGGGAGTTAAAGAGGCAGCTGGAGCCGTGGGGGCGAAGGGAAGATGCTGGGATCGTTCACATTGGGAATCACGGAGACATCTACGGAGGAGGGTCACTGCGCGCTGGTGCTGACATCCCAGGAGCTCGGGGAAGGGACCCCAGTTTTCCGAGACTCAGGCAACTAATAAGGAAACGCTAGTCAGCTGTGGCTGGGAGCCCTGAGCAAGGAGGATGGTTTGGGGGAGCCCTGAGCAAGGAGGATGGTTTGGGGAGCGAGCAAAAAATAAAAGCAAAGCAGAGCCAACTGCGGCACCGAAATGAGCTGCTACTGCTGCTTGCAAGGAGGGCCGCGGCTGAGCAACAGAGAGCAAAATGGGAAGGAGGGCACCCTGTCTCCTTCTCGCCCCCTTTGAACGGCCCACCAGGAACAGCGGGTAAAGCAGAAATTCGATCTGCAGAGGCGCAGCCCCAGCTTCACAAAGCGCAGCCCAGAAGTGCATCTGAAGCTGAGACCATGAACTCATAACCCCCACAGCCCACCCTCCACCCGCCCAGCATCCTTTCCCTTCCCCGTACGTCCACGCCTCCGCACGGTACACATGACACGGAGCTGTTCCTCTCACTTTACGCAAAAGACGATGCTCTTGTTCTGGTCCCAAAATGAGGGGACACAGAGTCCCAAGAGTCACCTGGGTCGCATCGGCACGCTCCATCTGCAGGAGTCTCCTGTGGCAGCTGTAACAAGTTGCCACAAACATGATGGCTGAGAACAGCACACATTTTCTCTTACGGTTCCAGAGGCCAAGAGTCTAAAATCAAGGTGTAGGCAAGGCTGCTTTCCTCTGGAAGATTCTGGAAAGAGTCTGTCTCCTTGCTTTTTCTAAGTTTTAGAAGCCACCTGCGTTCCTTCTTCCCATCACTCCACCCAGAGCTCAGGGTAGGTGTGGTCAGCTGGATAACAGCCCTAAGAAGTCCTCATCCCAGTGCCTGAATCAGAAGCTCAGGGGTGCAGCCCAGCAGTCTGGGTTTGAACAAGCCTCCAGGTGATTCTGACAGGAGTTAAAATGGAACAGGGCTGCCCAAGAGGCCATGCTCTGACCTCCAGCCCGTGCATGGCAGAGGCTCCAGAGGGCGCCCCTATTTGCTACAGGCACCCCAGCACCCCTGTTTCCAGTAGATCCGCCCGCTCTGTAGCCGGGCTTCCCTCTGAAGCACTTCAGTGCTCTGGCCCCACTCGTACCTGGCGATCTCCCGGGCGGTTCAGTAAACGGATTAGAGTGTGTGGTGTGTGCAGTACCCGTCCCCTCTGTACACGATGCGTGCTGCCCCTGAAATCCAAAACAGCCTCCTTGGCATCATGCTTCCTTCTGAGTGGAAAGTCAGCACCACATCCTTCACGCTGGTGGCTCTCATAGCAAGTTCCAGAGCTCCAGAAACTTCACGATGTGATGGGCCACCACATCTTCGTGGGGTTTTCTCTCACCCTCTGGCTTACATTCATCTTCCTAGGGCTCCTAAACTATCTGCTGCTTCCCGCTCGCCAGGTCTCATGAGCATAACGTTACCCATGTGGTAAACCACTGTGATCTTCCTTGGAATTTCAGATAATCAGGGTGCCGGGGACCATTTTACGGCAGAGAACAGGAGAGATGGGGTACACAGCCTGGGGACAGGACCGTTGAGTTGTGTGGTTGCCCCTTTCAGGTTAAAGGGAACCTGCTAGTGCAAATTGGTTTGGAGAAAAAGACAATTGCCAACAATAGCTAAAAACCACATTCCGGCGCCTGCGTTGGTTTCTCCAGCACAGAGAGCACGTCTGGATCAGCAGCTGCAATTAGAGCCACCAACTGACCCAATTTATCATCATCCAGGGCTATTCTCCAAGACCCTTCCACCTTCTGTACACACAAGGGCAGATGGCTCAATCGTGTGAAATGCCATTGCACGTGTTCTGAATCTTTCAAGTCTTCAGTGATGGATCTAACCTGTAATTTCTCCAAGGATGTTGTGTTGTTTTTGTTTAATACTCTGGTGGGTAGGAGATCTTTCAGGGTCACGGCAGCCCTCACTTCCAGGGTCAGGGGCTTGCATGGGGATTCTGTCATTGTCAGCTATGTCCATTCCAGTTAAAACTTCTAGAACCTGAGAAAATTGCCCCAGGTGGGTGTACAAATCCACAATGATTCAAAATTGGGCCAAAACACTACTTGGCACCTGACCGCCTTCAGCCACACTGTGGATGCTGGGTCACAGGGTGCTTCTGGGGCTTTTCTGGTGGGGGAGGGGACTCTAGGAAAGGTATAAATTCTTATACGTTGTCTAGAAACTCCTGAGATAACTGGGCATTTTCTTTTCCCCAGAACCAGTCCCCCTGGTACATGACGACAGGTCCATATAGGACAAGCTTTGTGGAAGACTTCCCTGAAGTGTGTGGCAGTGTCTCAGGACCCCTCCTCAGGTGTACCCAACACCCTTGACCCAAGGCTGTCACATCTGTGATTTTGTTCGGTTCCAGAAACTGGGTGAGGAGGTGGACTTCACTATGTATGGACTCTGTTTGGTTTCTGGCCATCAGCCTGGTGTTCTTGTTACGTGGGTGTATGTAGACCGGGTAACGTGTTGGTGAATGGCTTGTCTATTTCATTCCCAGGACCACCATCACCCCTGACACTCTGGCAAGACTCCCTGTCGGGGAAACACTCTGATCACCACTTGTCTCTGATGCTCGTCATGGCAAAGGCAGCCACTTGTTTCTAAGCTTAGCTCTCTGTTCTCTGCTGCTCAGTCCCCGCCACCCTCCAGTGAAGCAGGGAACCTGGTCGTTCCTCCCTCTGTCATTCCTCGCCTCCAAGGACAGCCTCCAAGGGTCACGCTGCTACCCTCGCTAAGGTATTTCTCAATGTTTTTTTTTAGCAAAGCACTGTCTTGCGGGTCTTAGTCTGGATATATGGCTGTGCAGAATAAATCCTTTCCCACACATAATAAATCCCTTCCAACATTTGTACCCTCTAAAACTTTGGATCCATGTATATATGTACTATGTTATGCCAGGAGAGTTCTAACATCCCAACTCCATTGAGTGCCGGCCACCGTTGGTTCAAGTTTCTGCCAATAACATGGATCAACCATTAGAGGCCTCTCCAACCAACCACACAAACTGACTCACCGCACCCAGGCTCTCTGGGAAGCTCACGCGTGTTAATTGCTTTGGTTGATCCCAGGGTCATATTCCATCCTTCTGGGTCTAATATCTTAGAATCCATGTCCACACATATAACTTAGGTTTACGCAATATAAACTAACAAACTTTTAAAAACTTTCTTGTAGAGGATAAGCTACTTCTTCCCGAGTCAGACTTTGTACTTCCACCCAGGCATGTGCTGAGCTCTGAGCCTAGTTACATGTCTGGGGACAACATGTGTGGTGGGTCTTCATGGAATAGGTAACCCCTTGCAAGGCGACTTTCCAAGATTAGGTTATTTCAGAGCATGTGAGGCTGTGAATTCAACCCACCTTGTTATTCTGCAACCTGCACAGTTCATGCTGTGTCTGATTGTCAGGGAGGTGAACCCTGCAACTATGAGGGGTTAAGAGCTCCTTTTATGGTTACCATGGAAGTCCTGCTTTCCTCCGACCATGACCTGACCTGAGAGTTTCAAAACTTGAGTTTGTCAAATTCTTTCTAGAAGGATTTCATGGCAGCAAGGAGCAGTCAGCGAATCCCGCCATCCTATGGTCACCAGGGACGACACAGGAGTCCCCCAAGTCACTCTTTTTTTTTTTTTTTTTTTTTTTAGTAATCACTCCATATCCATCCATCGCAGGTGGTAATTTGAATAATGATGATGTCAGTGCTTTGGAGACAGCGTCCTCATTCCCATTTGCATGGAACTCAGCCTGCCTTCAAATCTAATGGCATGACCAATGGAATCTCCAAATACCATTTTGAGTGTCTGTTTCCTGAGACCATTTCTGGTGATAATTTTTACATCAGCCAAGGTCCAGTCAGGAAACAGATATCACACCAGAGAGAATTCAACATGAAGACTTTTGACGCAGGTAGTAGAGAACCAAAAAGGCAAACAGGAAGTATCATAGAGTGTCATACAATGGTAACTCTATGTCCAGGAAGCGGTGTCCACCCTAGGATGGAGAAACAAGACAGAGAGGTTACAAGTGTGAGGGCTTAGGTGCGTGGCAGTCAGTCCCTCCAGACCCGAGAACCAGACCTCGGAGGAAGAGTCAGGGGACGGCCCGCCTGGGAGATGCTTGACCAGAGCTTTGATGCAAGCCCTGCAGGCCACACAGGGAAGGGAGGGGGCCAGCAGGAGCAAAAGGAGGAACTTGTAGAGGACGTGGCTCACTCGGGACACAGTGGCTCAACGTGCCAGGGCACAGACAAGGGACGAGTCTGGGGAGGTGCAGAAGATAATCCCGGAAGATGCCATGAAGCATCTTCTGTCACATTCAGGACTTAGCTTTATCCTGTAGACGCTGAAGAATCATTGCAAGGGTTTAAGTAGAAGAACAAAGGACTAGATTCTCATTTTTAAAAGATAACTCTGGTGATAGTACAGCAAATCAGACCCATTGGGAAACCATTGAAATAGTCTGAACAGAAAAAGACTATTTTATTTTTCAGGCTAGAAGGATTAAGGATGGAGCCCAGAGGATGGGTCTCAGGGTTACAAGGTATCACTGGACAGTACTTCGGAACCAAGCAGCGAGATGCCCGGACAAGCAAGAAAAGTCAAGGTGACTTTCTGGGTTTTGGCATGAGTTTGAAATGTAAGAAGATCCCAAATGACATCCCTTTATGTTCTCACATTATCAGAAACTGTCTAGCAGAGCCCTGGGCATTTTCAGTTTTTTGTCTCTTGTCATCTGCTCCCCTGTCTCTTGTCTGTGGATCTCAAGCAGTAGCATAAGACTCAGTCCATAGCAAAGTCCTGAATAAACGTCCCTGGAAGAATCTGTCATGGTGACTCATTCTGGGTGACTCTCGATATATTAAATTAGGTCCACTGATTTTACTTTTTAGGAAAAATAAAAACCAGGATTGAAATTAAAGTGGCTCCTGGATAGTACCAAATGTTAAACAGAAACTATCCTTCATTAGACTACGCAATATCGAAATATTTGGAAATTGATATTCCATTGCGCTAAACATCTGTTATAGAGTCCAGATAATCTCTTCTTCAAATAGGACACTATTCTCAGAAACGTCTTCATGGTATGAGGAGATGAAAGCAAAAAAAGATAAGGACTGTTGGCCTGCCTTGGTCTGACCACTGTCAATTTTCATGACCCTTGGAGGCAGAGCCAATGGCCCCTCTTGGGGCCATTATCACCGGGCTCCCAACTGGCTGAATGTTGAATTCAGCTGTACCTTCACCCATGCACACGCAGGAGTAACTGGGGCCCATCTCTCAGCGTCTGGCCTGCGCAGTCGTATATAACGAGGTCAGTGCTGTCCCTCATGTTCCAACTACTTAAATACTGAAATAAAGAGTATTGATCCTGATTGTAAAGCAATTATACTCCAATAAAGATGTTAAAAAAAATTTTTTTAAAAAGAGTATTGATCCTGTATGCACTGCTGGGTCAAGTTACCACCGCCCAGAATGATCACAGCAGCGCCTGCGTTACAGCCTGCACACCTAGAAGCAGTGTTCGTAGTAAGGGGTGTTTACTCCAAGGCTCTTTTTGCTCCGTTCCACAAAGCCTGAGGTTTTCGGCTTCGAAAACAATGGCAACTGGAAATGAGATTGGGAAACTCGAATTCCATTCTGGTTGAGGTCTTCATTTTATATCTAGTTCTGGGTGACAGTGACTAGGTCTGAATAATAAAACCACACGCTTCACTTACAGAGGTATCGCGACAGAACGTAAAGCCCCTCACTGGTCATCCTAGAGCGACGGATGCTACTCCTGTCTGCGGACCCCGTGTGCCCCCCTAAGTCTGGAAGGTATGCAGCTCTTGTCTCCTTGCCGGGAAAAACTGGCTACTTCGCTCAGGAGGTCACGTCTTACATGCAGGATGAAGGGAGGAGTCATACTTAGCAAGTCATGGATATCCCATTAACACGGGAACTGGGTAGCTCTCCCTGGGACAGCTGTGCCCGTGGCAACGGGACACACTGCGGCCTGGATCTTCCGGCTACTGAAGAATCAGACGGTGAGCATCGCTTGGTGATAACTAGTGCACGTCAAAAAACCTCTTCTTTCTGGCTTTGTGAAATAAACATGGTCGTGCCAGCAGGCAGGATGCATTCAAAACCCAAACAGTCCTTTGCAAGGGAAGGAAGAAGCACTGCGTTTGTTCTGCTGCTTTGACAGAATGTCTCTGCAGTTGCAACGGTAATGACTTCAGCAGCATAAATCTCTGTGTTACTAATGACAATTATGGCCACCCAGAGGCTCCGGGTAATTCGTTCCAGACACTGGGATGCCTCTGGGAGCCTCCTCGCTGAATTTATGCTCAGTCAGTTGTGTCTGCAGGTGAGGAAAATGTCAGTACATTTAACTTTAATAAAGGGGCTTCCCCAAACAGCACCCCCATTGTTTGCATCCCCATTATTTGGGAAAAATAAATACCATGTGAGGGTCCCCAAACCTCAGAGTCACCAGTCCAGGCAGATAAACCTAAAAGACAAAAGTAAATAAAAGCAGGAAGGCCCGGGCAAAGCATCACAGAAATGAATGCATGTGAAGGCAGCGCACCACAGCCATGTTCTGAGCAGAGAAAGGTGAAAGGGAAGCAGGTCAATCTGGGAAGACTTCTTGAAGGAGGCGTGTGAGACAGTTTGATGGACAGTGTGGTTTCAACTGTCAGAGACGGGAGAGGGCAGAGCAAGTGTTGAGGCAAGAACCGAGCTGAGGGCAGGGTTGGGGCAATTTGCTTGACTGAGCCTGGGAATGGGGTCACGTCCCAAGAAGGAGGGGCAGCCCAGCAGGAGGGAAGATGGGAGGTGCAGGAGTGGCAGAACGGTGCACATGGGGTGCAGAAGGCGGGACGGCCCCTTGACCCGGCTCCCAGCCCTCCGCTTCCTCCAGCGCTCCTGGATTGGACTCCATTTTCTGTTGCATGTCCGTGTTGCAGTGTTTTGACATGAAGAACAGTGTCTGAGACCCCAGCTCACCAGCTAGAGCCACGGGGGGAGTGTCAGCTGACAACCACCCTGTTCATCAACGCTGGTCCTGCGTGCAGCATCCGTCAGCCTGTGGCTCCACGGACAAGACAGCACTGGGTGCCCATGGCTCTCGGGACCCCTTCCTGCAAGTAGTCTGATGGACTCCAGGTTACCGAACGGAGGTACTAGTGACACCCAATAACAAGCCACCATTGTGACTCTGCCAGTAACAGAACTGCCCGTCCACCCCCCTAGAGCCAGGCACCAGGCCAGTGCACAGCAGTGCTGATCAACAGAAGAACCCTGAACAGTGGGTACTTGTTGAGGACTGAATGCTTGTGCCCCCCCAAATCCCTATGTTGAAGTCCTAACCACAGTGATGGTGTTAGGAGACAGGGCTTTTGGGAAGTGATAGGTCATGAGGGTGGGGCCCCCATAAAGGGATTAGTACCCTTATAAGAGACCCCACAGAGCCCTCTGGACCTCTCTCCATCCACCACATGAGGACACAGGAGAAACCAGCCATCTGCAACCAGGAAGGGGGTTCTCACCAGACCCCAGCCATACTGGCACCCTGATTTCTGACTTCCAGTCCCCAGAACTGAGAAGTAGATTCCATGGCATTTTTGTTACAGCAGCCACCACCAAGACAGGATGAAAGAAACCAGGCTCAGAGAATTGAAATGACGGGTCCCAGATCACGCAGCTGGGCGCGTGAGTTGTGACTTGAAAGCAAGTCTATCTGATCCAATGCCCGTGCTCTGCTCTGTGACGTCCCCACCTCCCCTTCCCTCGCTGACTAGTGAGGCTGGAAGAAGACAAGTTCCAGAGGCTGAAGGTGATGGAGCTCAGGCTGGTGCTGGCCACAGTGAGCCAAGGTCCCCTTTCGCTCCCGTCACATCTCCTTCATTTCAGGCTCCCGAGCTCTGAGCACGGGAAGAGCGGCCACTGCTGAGGTCCGGAGCCTGGACTCAGATCTGCCTGGTTCCTATCCAGGCCCTGGCTCAGCTGGCTGTGGACTTGACCCTGTCTTTCTACAGAGCCACACTGCTGACGGCTGTCTCCCACCCCCTGTCTCCTCACATCCGGAGAGACACCCCAGTGCCCCTTCCCCTTCCTCTCAGAACTGTCCCTCTCCTCACGGGACCCTCAGCACCTTGTCTAACAGGTAACAGCCCGTGAATGGAGGTTGATGTCCGTATAGGAAACTCACCTGGTTGGGGAGTGGGTGGTTACTTCTGCCTGTAGGGTTTTTTCTCCCCTTTTTTCCTAAAAGCAAAACACCTGGGATAACCTCCCACACCCCCAACGTCCCTGCCACACTTCATTCTGATCCCTGAGGATGATGTTGGAGGTCAGCTAGAATCCCCTGGCTTAGAGCTGCATTTGCAGGGGTGAGCTCTGTTCTTCTCTCCTCCTGTCCCTTATTATTCCGTACATGTTTCCTGGGAGTCTCTTTACACTGGAGCTTTTAGGTAACCAGATCCTGAGGGGTGCTGGATACCAGCCCAGATGGACAGGGTACCATCTCCCAGAGACGAGCACCGTCTGACAGGCTTGGGTCTCGTCAAGGAGGGGAGGATGAAAGTGCCTCTGTTTGTGTGCAGGACAGCTGGATCCTGTTAGGTGGAGACAGACTGTGCTTGCACAGTATGGAAGTGCCCGTGTGACAAGTGGGTATGGGCTCACAGCAGCTAAAGGGCTGTGCACTGGCAATCACGTGGCTGTCTCCCAGCTGCAGCCCACTCGCCCATCCTCTGCTTTGTGATGCTGCGGTCCCACTCTTCCAACCACATTCCTGGTTCTCCAGCTGGCTCCACGTTAGGCTCTGCCACGAGCAGATGCCAGAGAGACGGACCGTCGGGCTGAGACGTGAGGAGGGGATCACTTCCCCTCTTTGCTTCTTGTTTCCTTCCTATTCCTTCCTATTACTAGTTCCTGGGACTGTCACCCTAGCAAGAAGTCTTCCCTGCGCGGGAAGTGGTTCCTATAGACGAAACCAGTTTGCAGCCTTTTCCAGACCAGCACGGTCAGCCCGTCACGCTGAGCACACACCCACTCCTCACAGCTCTGGGTCTCAGCCCCCAGGACCCCTCCTCCAGCTGGCCAGCGCCCACCTCCGAGGTCTGAGGTTAGCTCAGTTCCCAGTTCTAACCATCCCCACCCCTCCCGTTATCCTCCTCTAGCAGTGGCTTCGGCAGTTACTACCTCTGTAACACTCCAGCATCTTCTATTTATCCGTCACCTAGTTCACAACTTTATATCGTTATCCTCCTTTAGTAGCTGGTACAGTTTTTGCCTCTTGATCAGCCACTAATTAGTACACAGTCTTATGAAAATTACACCTGCTAAGAGGGGCAGAGCCCAGCAGGGTGGAGCAGGGGCTCCAGAGCCAGTGTGCCTAGGCTTACCCCCCGGACTCTGCCAGGGACCTTGGAAAAGTGACAGGAACTTCCTGTTCCTTGATGTGCTAATCCGTGAGGTTGGGGTCTACTTCATGGGCTTCATAGGCTGAGGATTAAGGCAGTTAAACGATACCAAGACCAAGACCGTCCCCTGGGACATAAACAGCACTAAGCAAACAGTTGCCATTATTATTATTTATTATTATTACTAATATTATTACTATAAGATAAATGCAGGAGAGAGGGCTTCCCTGGTGGCGCAGTGGTTGAGAGTCCGCCTGCCGATGCAGGGGACACAGGTTCGTGCCCCGGTCCGGGAAGATCCCACATGCCGCAGAGCAGCTGGGCCCGTGAGCCATGGTCGCTGAGCCTGCGCGTCCAGAGCCTGTGCTCCGCATCGGGAGAGGCCACAACAGTGAGAGGCCTGCATACCAAAAAAAAAAAAAAAAAAAAAAAATGCAGGAGAGTACTCTACCAGTAATCCCCATATCCTAACCATTATTAATATTATATTAATATCAATGAAGACTCCTTTGTACCTACATACAGATAGAATAGAAACTATGCGTATGGGAGAATAACATTTTACTGTAAAAGAATCATAATATACAATACTGTTTAATAAGTATATTAAGTTTGACTTTACCAGAATTAAACCAAAAAAAGAATAGAGGTAAAGCTGAGGAAATTGCTGATTTTTAGGTAAATATCTCTTTATATTTTGTTTCCTACAAGATCCCTCTGAGATTTTAAAAAATAAAAACCTTATGAGAAATATTGAGGCTTTAGACCTTTGTTTAGATAAAGTTTCCATTTTACTCAGTAATTATTGACTCACTTTGCTGGGAGAAGAGATTTAAAAGGCATAGAATTTTATCCACTCACTTCTCGCCTCTTTCCATTTTTGTAAGTGCTGGTGTTATTATCTTGATCGTTATTGTCAAGGTTTAGAAAACATTCTGTTCTATAACTGTAATTCTCACAGGTGTTTATTATCACTGCTCCCACAAGCCTTTGTAACACAGATGTTCCATTCCCGAGAGCTCTCTTTTTTATTCATCTCTCAGTTTTCAAAATTCTTGTCAAATAGACATTTCAAGAGGATGTAAGGTTGCAATATTCCCTGAGAAATCCCGAGCTGCGAGATCGGGCTGCTGGTCCCTAACACTGGGCATCATCACAGTGTGAGCACATCTGTGCTGGATTCAGGAGCGCCTCCTTCACTCATCACTGTTTTCTTAAATTGATCACCAAAATGTCCTACAGTGAGTTAAAAATGGGTCCATTTGCAAAGTGCTGTCTGCCCAGCGGTCTCATGACTGCAACGAAAACTTGCTTGGGTTGGCCATAGCGACAGATGGTGCAGGAGCCCCAGCTCCAGGTCTGCTGTTGCAAGAGGAAGTGCTCATCCCGAGGGGTCCCTCCCCAGGACCTGCTCTGATGGAGGATGTAAGTCCTGGAGGGCTCACCTCAGCAGTGGATGCAGGAGGCACCAAGGCCCAAGAATGAGGCCCTTCATTCCTCCCCACACATCCAGGCTCCCATTTGAGACAATTTCCCTGAATCTCAAGAACCCCCTTTCCTTGAGGCATATCTTGGGGTGCATTTCTCATAGAAGTGCATTCTCCTAGCTTTTGTTTTTCTGAAAGCATCTCTTCCTTTTTAAAAAATCAACTTCAAGGTATAATTTGCACATAATAAAACTCACCTATATTAAGTGAACAGTTGAGAGTTTTGACAAAAGTGCTCATCCATGTAACCACCCCCACAAGCAGAATAAATAGCCCCCCAAAGTCTCTCACGCCCCCTTGCATTTGGTTTCCAGGCCACCATCCACCCAGCCTCGTGCAATCCCTGATTTACCTTCCGTCACCACATTGGTTTTGTCTCTCTAGAATTTCACATAAACAGGATCACAAAGCACGCACTCCTGTGTGTCTGGTTGCTGGCCCTCAGCACACTGTCCTTGGGGTCGATTGCGGTTGAATCAGCAGTTCATTGTCAGTATTGCCATGAGGCCTCCCGTCATGCAAATACACCCCCTCTTTATCATTCACCTCTTCACGGATGTCTGTCGCTTCTCATGTTTGTTCCTTCATCTTTGAACAACAGTGTAACTGGGCATAAGTGTCCAGGTTGGAGCGCTTTTCCCCAGCTTCTTACAGATGTCATTCTAGCATTTCCAGGCCACCTGAATCTGAATCTCTCCACACAGTCTCAAAAATAGCGTACAGAAAAATAAGAAGAAATAAAACATCTTCTGCATAACAAAAATTCAGAGAACACTGCAAACTTCATATTATCTACGGCAGAAAATTAACAACTGGAGTGTAGCGCAAGGCTTTGTGGAAACCTAGTAGGATGGGGGGGAAATGCACAGAAAGATCCCAAATGGCCCTAAACATAGAAAATCCATCCTAGATGCAAAAATTCTAAAAAAGGTCTTATCAGATCAATGCACTGACTAGAGGGAATGTTGTTAAATTAAATGGGACTCAGAAAGACATTGTTTCCAGGGAAGAAGGGGCTGAAAATGGAAGGAAAGACACTTACTGGATATTGGGTTGTGGAAGGGGAAAGGACAAAGCAAGTGGGCATAATGTGGATCTCTGCAAGATAAAATAGATCCCACACCACTTTCACCTGCCACCCCCTAAAACTCCATCACAGAAGCTACACTTTGATGTAACGAAAGAAGTTTCTCTTAAAATATAAAAATTATAATATTCTCCAAACTATTATAATATTGAATAAACTTAAGCAGACTTCATCTATATAAAGCAAATGCAAGAATAAACAGAAAATTGAAATCAAAGAATTTAAGCTGGTCAACCCAGCACTCCCCAAGAGTGCCGAATAAAACTAATGGAACACTCCAAAGTAAACTTAAATACCTTTATATGAGCATTTGAGGAGATCAGAAATGCAGACATTAAGATTTTAAAAATAAACAAAAAATAGAAGAAATCAAATGAGAATTTATTGAACTCAGGACAAAAGTGGAAGAAAAAGAATAGTGTAAGATCAGAAATGAAAGCAAAGTTATAGACTGCCTGAGTAAGAACATATTTAAATAGAAATTTATTAAAAGTCATAGAAGAAAGTCAGAATAACTTGGAAAATAAAAATAAAGGAAGGAAAGACATAAAAAAGGTCAAAGAAAAGTGGTTGAAATGGAGGACAGACAAAACAAAATCCAACATACGTATAATCAGAGGTTCTCCCCCCAGAAAAACAAAACAATGGGTCATGGCTAATATGTAAATCTATACTTCATGGATACTTTACAGAAATAAAAGAAGACCTAAGTCTACATTTTGCCAGAGCCTACAGGGACCAGAGAAAAATTGACTCAGAATGATCAACTTTAGGGTAAGCTGGGACAAAGTGACAGAGTGGCATGGACATATATACACTACCAAATGTAAAACAGATAGCTAGTGGGAACCAGCCACATAGCACAGGGAGATCAGCTCGGTGCTTTGTGACCACCTAGAGGGGTGGGATAGGGAGGGTGGGAGGGAGACGCAAGAGGGAGGAGATATGGGGATATATGTATATGTATAGTTCATTCACTCTGTTATACAGCAGAAACTAACACACCATTGTAAAGCAATTATACTCCAATAAAGATGTTTAAAAAAAAAAAACTTAGTCTGGTAAAACTATTACAATTTAAAAGCTTTAAAAAAAAGTCTCTGGACCTCAAGGAAAAACTATAAAAATAACTTATTAGTCTGGCATCAGACACCTCAAGGTAACAATGGGGGAATTTCAATAAATATGAGGAAAGAATATGTGAACCGGGGATTTTATACACAGCCAGAAACAGACTAATGTCAAGACTAGAATCGCAATTTTGATCATGTAAGATCACAGGACCACTGTTCTCTGAGCCTTTCTTGAGGAATCTGCTGGAGGATAGGCTTCTTCCAAACAAGCTATGACCAAAGAAACTTGGCTAAAGGAACTAATGGTAATGATTTAATATTCTTAATTGAATATTTAAGACTAAGCTAATAGAGTGGGGATGAGAGTGGAAGAAGAAATAAATATCACATATTTTGGCAAAATGGAAATAATAAAAAATAAAAAGGGAAACAAAACTAAACAAGAAGAGGGAAAAGAAAATAAGTGTATTGATTGTGGTATGGAGCTCAGGGAAATGTCAAGGATGCCACCAAAACTGATGTTTTCTAAAGGCAGAAAAACAATAAATAAGAACAGAGAAGGCTAAGGGAATTTTAAAGTGTGTAAGTACAAAGATGCAATAAAGGTAGAACAAAACACAAGCCAATGTA
Source organism: Aethalodelphis obliquidens (assembly GCF_003676395.1). Lineage (NCBI taxonomy): Eukaryota > Metazoa > Chordata > Mammalia > Artiodactyla > Delphinidae > Aethalodelphis > Aethalodelphis obliquidens. The sequence continues at coordinate 43,642,585 of NW_020837955.1, read as the reverse complement.
AATAGCAGAGAGAGAGAGAAAGTAAAATAAATAAAAGAGTGGAGGAAACCCAACACAGAAGGAAAGAAAATAACACATATGCATGAATAACTCTAGCAACATGAAATAATATAATTGCAGTGAGACTCATCACAGCCACATATAAATATGAATGAGTTCAACTGACCTATTAAAAATTATTTCCAATTTGTTTCAGAAAGCAAGACTCAACTGTATGTTGCATGCACAAGATACACGTGACTTAAAAAGGCTAAAAATATAAAGGAAGACAGAGTTATACCAGGCAAATGAAAGCAATGAGATAGCAGAGGTTCTGACCTTAAGTGAAAATATTACAAAGAAGGATATGTTTTAACACTATGACCACAATTCACAATAATACGTACCAGTTACAAATAACTCTGCTAAAAATAACACTAAATATCTCCATAAAGTAGAAAGTATAGAAGTGGATGAAAATCCGTAAGTACTAGAAGACACTGGCAACATAATCAAGAACATAGATCTTATTGAACTATTCAAAAGTTACTCTTTAGCACACATGGGACTTCCACTAAAATTGACCATTTATTAGGTCACAGAGAAAATATCAATACATTCCATAAAGTAGACAATTGCAAATAATCTTGTCTGATCACAATACAATAAAACTAGAAACTAATAACTAAACTAAAACAACAAAAATTTAATTCAGCTTGGAAATGGAAAAAACCAAAACCTTCAATTATACAACTCAGACGAAAGAGAAAATGCAAATTGAAATTACGGAATTTCTAAAAAAAAAAAAAGATGACTGTTATGGAATTCATTGAAAGCAGTAATCAGAGGAAACTGTAGCCTTAAATGTTTATATTATTATAAACAAAAATAAATGAAAAAGCCACGAAAAGAACAAAAAGTAAACCAAAATAAGCACAAAAAATAAAACCAAAAATTAATGTATTAGACAAGAGAAAAATAGTAGATAAATTAATAATCAAAACATGGATTTTTCCTCCAAAATATCAAAGTAAACAAACAACTAGCTACCTTGATTAGGAAAAGGGAGAAGAACTCATACATATATATATGAAATAATATATAAAATATATAGAAAAAATATATATATAATAATCAGTTGTCCAAAAAAGTAAAAATTAAGAACTATCATAAGAGATTATTTGCAGAACTCTATGCAAATAAATTTGAAAATCTAGATGAAATGCATAATTTCCTATGAAATTAGAGTTCTCCAAAATTGACCCTATTAGAAACAGAAAGGTTAAACAAAATAGTTTTTATAGAAGTTAGAAAGTTATGAAGAAACTACCTGAAAAATATATGAGGTACTGATAATTTCACAAGGGAATCACACAAAAAATTCAAAAATTAGATATCCCCAAGGCTACAAAAATTTCTCTGCATGAAAAGTGAAAAAAAAAAACCTTTTCCTGAAGAATAGGAAGAATTACAACACTTACACCACATAAGGACAATACAAAATAATCTACTCACCATTGGAAGAATGCTAAGTGAAACCACACTGCAAAGCCTTTTCCCACCCATTAGATAATCAAAGTGGAGACATTTGCCAGTGCTTTCTGACAGCGAGGCTGTGGGGTGGGCATTTCCATAACTGCTGGTGGGAAGGATATCTATGCATCTTTAAGGAAAGGCAATATCAAAGCCACTCGTGTGCTTACCTTCAACCCTTCTTCTATGAATTTACCCTGAAGTTGCCCCTTTGACAATACAAAAATGCAGATTAACAAAGTTATTCATTGCAGCTTTGTTTGTGATGGCAAAATAATAATATTTTAAACCAAGGGTTGGCAAACTAAGGGCCCCCTCCCACTTGCCAGCTTTTACAGTCAAAGTTTTACTGGAACACAGCCAAACCCTGTTAGTTCATCTATAGCTGCTTTGAACGACAAAGGAAGAGTTAGATAAATCCAGCAGAGACTCCAAAACCTGTGAGCCTCAAAAGCTGACTCTCTGGACTTTAAGTAGAAGTCAGTCTCTGTTATCAATGACAAGATGCAGGGGATTGCTTGGCTAAGTTACAGGGCAGCACACAAGTGTGTACTGAGCAGGCGTAGAAAACATTAAGAGATGTTCTTACTGATGTTAACTGGATATATTGCTAAGCGCAAATGCAAAGGGCAGGAGAGTATACATATATAGTATGTACAAAGAAGAAATACGAATATCTGTTGGTTCATTTTGTAAAAACAAACACAGGGAGAATAAGCCAGAAACCACTAAGACTGGTTACCTACAGGCATATGTGCAATGAGGTAAAAGAATTGGGGAAGACACTTCCTGGAGCATTATTTTGCGTATAGTTTTGAATTTTGGAACCATATTAAGATTTCCTGTACTCAAAATCCCTAAAATAGAATACAGGAGCTAATTAACACAACCATATTTCAATTAAATAACACAGACTCTGAAGAGAGGAAAAACTAACCCAAGAATCTTTGAACACAATAATTTGACTACGTAGCCTGATTATAAAGACCAAAAAAAAAAGAGACTGTAAACAGATGTTGAGCTCTGGTTTGGTGAGTTTGTCTTCTCAGTGGCGTCATTGGCACTTCTGAAATGCATTCCTTAAAAGCTAGGATTGTGTGAACGTGTGAGTGCCCTGAGGGCGATGGGCTGCGCTTCTCGCAGTGGTGGAGGAGATTACAAATCTGGGAAGGGAAACCGGGGGTCACCCTTTTTGACTTTGAATTCAAATCCACATCTGTTACAGTCCACTTACGAGAGCACAAAATCATTCTCATGCTATTCCTGTCAAGAAAGGCAAAATCTGAATCTAATCATGAGGAAACATCAGACAAACCCACAATGAACATTTTATAAAATAACTTTCCATCCTCTTTAACGACATCAAAGCAATGAAGGGTAAAACAGAGAGAAGCTGACCTAGTTTAGGAGGAACCAGACACCTGGCACCAGAATGTATCTGGCTTGGCTCGCAGGCTGCAAAACATGAAATAAGAATGAAGGCCATTATTGGAACACAGAAAAACTTTGAAAAAGGATTTTGGATTAGATAATAATGCCCTGTCAATGCAAAATTTCCTAACTTTGAAAACTTTACTGTGGTGATATAACAGAATGACCCTGTTCTAAGAAATGTACACTGAGGTGTTTAGGAATGACGGAGCACTGTGTCTGAAAATTACTTCTAAGTGAGAATATGTATAATATATATATATATATATATATATATATGATTTGAGTTATATATGATAATGGAAGGAGAAGGTTCACAACTGACAAATGGAGAAACGGAAATAATTGGTGAATGGGGATAAAATGTAGATGGGGCTAATTTATCTTTCTTATATCTTTTCTATTTTTGAAATCACATCCAAAAAAAAAATCCCCTAAATGGTTTTATCCCATAGTCTTCCGGATCTCATTTCTGAAATACAGCTTTCAGTTTTATTGCTCCCGTGAAGGTAGGGATTCTTTTTTCCCCTCAATATTTTCTTCATTTTGCTTTTAATATCTTCTCATCTGTTTCCCAGCAATTTAAGAATAATTTGCCTAAGTGCAGTTTTCTTTGTGTTTATCCTGCTTTGGATTTGGAAAGTGTCTTACATCTGTGACATGATAGTTTTAATTAGATTTGGGCATCTGTTATGGACTGAATTGTGTTTCCCCGAAATTCCTATGTTGAAGCCCTAACCCAAATGTGACTATATGGTACACAGCCCTTAAGGAGGTAAATATGGTTAAATGGAGTCTTAAGTGTGGAGCCCTAATCCCCTAGGACTGGTACCCTTATAAGAAGAGGAAGAAACACCAGAGAGCTCTCTGTCCCCACAAGTGCACAGGGGAAAGGCCACGTGAAGACACAGAAGGTGCTGTACACAAAGCAATGAGAGACGTCTCAGCAGAAACCAGCCCTGCTGGAACCTCGACCTTGGACTTGCAGCCTCCAGAATTATGAGAAGGTAACTCTGTTGTTTAAGCCATGCAATCTGTGAGGTTTTGTTAAGGCAGCCTGAGCTGACTAACAGAGTATCCGTTTTGGGAAATTGGCAGCCAGAATTTTAAATATTCCTTCAGTCTTACTCTCTCTCCGTTTTCCTTTGGGGATCCTGATATACATAGATCAGACTTTTTGCTCTGCTCCACACGTCTCTTACATTTTTCTTTATGTTTTCCATTCGTCTTCCTCTTTGTGCATCACTTTGAATACTCCCAAATGAATTATCACCTGTCTCACTAATTCTTTTTTCTGATGTATCTAATCTCCTATTAACTCATTCATTAAATTATTAATTTAATTTACGGTTACTTTAGCTCTAGAATTACAATTTAGTTTTTTAATGGATTTTAGGTGTCTGATGAAAGTCTCCATCCTTTTCTCTTTATTCTTAATTGTGTTGCTCATAGCTATTTTAAAGTTCATGTCTGGTCTGTCCAAAATCTGAATCTCTGTTGGTCTCTTACTAAGGTCTATTGCTTTTCTTTGTTATTCAGTATTGATTTTTAGCAGGCCTTGTAATTTTTTTTAATTGAACGTCAGATTGTGCAGGCTTTGCAGATAAAAAGAAACGGTAGTGGCTTCAGATGATGATGTTTCCTCCAAAGAGATTGAGTGTTTTCCTGGCAGGCAGGTGGGTACCACTGGGTCACAGTGGTCCTAGTGGTCCTGTCAACGGTTAGTTGTTGGATTTGCTATGGCCGACCTGCATTAGTCTTTCCCTCACCCTTAGGATGTGGGGTCCTCACCACTTGGTATGGCCCTTTCAGGCTCTTACTTGATAGTCTGTGGTGATCACCAAAGCCCTTGACCTTGGCAGGGTTTGAACTCTTGCCTCTTCAGCATCCTGTGGCCGCTGAAAATCTTTTCAGTGCTTTGACCTGTCACACATACAGCTCAGGAGTTAGCCCACAACTTGCAAGGAAGTCGTTTGTGGACTTTCCAGCTTGCTTCCCTGAGGTGCGCTCTCTCTTAATTTTCAGCCACTTGTTATTCCTGAGCTCTGATCATGTCTCCTCAGCCTAGGAAATGTTTTGCCTTCTGCTTGGAGCTCTACCTACATCCCATTCCCTCCGCCTCCCCAACTCCATCCTTTGGAATGGAACACATTCCAGAGAATACATCCAGGTAGTTGTGAAGCTCAACTCTTGTGTGTGTCTCCTCTCCAGGGTCATACCTCCTCAAGTCCTGCCTGCAATAAGTGGTCCCCAACTCTCTATAGGAATTAAGTGCACACACACACACACACAGACACACACACTTTTATAATTATTTCCATCAGGAGGATTGTCACAGTATATCTGTTGTTGCCAGAACTCAAGTATCTTTTCTGAAGTTGATGTAAACAGGGCCCAAAAGGATAACATTTGATATTCCAAATACTCCTGGAAATTTTAAGACAATCAGTAAATCTCTGAGGAAAGATAGCATCCTAAATAAAACTACAACTAGCAAAACTATTTGATCAGTAAAGCCAGAAAACAGTCCTGGAATCTTGTAAAGCTACTTATGCTCAAATTTTAAAATAGAAAATCTGTTTAAAATAATTCTTAGCTTCATTAAAGCATAATCCATTTTCATAAATTCATTGTTTGAAAATAAGGAATGGGGCTTCCCTGGTGGCGCAGTGGTTGAGAATCTGCCTGCCACTGCAGGGGACACGGGTTCGAGCCCTGGTCCGGGAAGATCCCACATGCCGCGGAGCAACTGGGCCCGTGAGCCACAGCTACTGAGCCTGCGCGTCTGGAGCCTGTGCTCCGCAACAAGAGAGGAAGCGACAGTGAGAGGCCCTCGCACCTCGATGAAGAGTGGTCCCCGCTCGCCACAACTAGAGAAAGCCCGCACACAGAAACGAAGACCCAACACAGCCAAATAAATAGATAAATAAATTTTTCAAAAAAAGAAAAGAAGGAATGGATAAATACATTTAAAACATTCTGCAGCTTATCAATTTATTTTAAACATGTGGCACGTTTGACTGAAATCTGGAATTTCATTCCAAATGATTGAAATAAAAATCATTTACATGCACAAATAATGATTGATTTTCATTTTTACTAAAGGCCCATAAGTTCAAAAGCCAAAATATGTCAGGATAAAGGTCATTCTGAACAGTTCGAAATAGTCAGGGACAAACCTGTAATATCTTGTAAGAGATCAGAAGTGCCAGGGGTTTGTATTTGAGAGTCGGACGGCCTGGGTTGGAAGCTGGTCACCTTGTGCAGCCGTGACACACAATCTGTAGCAGCAACACCTCCCTCATAGGGTCACTGGGAGAGAAAATGAATCACCATGGTGGAAGCTTCTAGAACAGGGTCTGGCACACAGAGGCCTTGGACATTGTTGGCTCTGATTCAGAGATGGATGCTTCCAGTGAGCCCAGATCTCACCTGCGGGCAGCCCACAGGACGGCACTGAACAGAACTTTGGAGAACATACCATCCTTGTGCCCAACGTCCCTCTATCTGAGAACACTGCTCCCGTAAAGACGGCAGCTCCAGGGACTGGCTCCCTGCTACAGGGCCCTGCCACCCTCCAAAAATGGGGGGCCCTCCCCTAGGAATAGGAGGGCAGGGCCAGTCCTCTCTCTCCTGAGGCTGAGACAAGAAATACAACCTACTGCCCTCGGGGGTGTGGCTGACACCTCGGAGAGACCAAGAAGGAAGAAGCCACCACTGGGCAGCGGGCTGTGATACAGAAAGGACGCCATACAGCTATGTGCTTAAGGCTGAATGATTCCACCCTGTGAATCTAGAGGCCTCTCTGTGAGGACGGGACACTGGGGTGAGAACTCCACCCTCCTCTGCCATCACCTTGCCCTGTGACCTGGGACTAGTCGCCTGGCCTCCCTGGGCCCTGGGTCTCATCTCTGGGATAAGATGCTCAGACCCAGATCTGAAAGGCCCCCTCTGGCTCTAACATTCCAGGACACTAAAGTGGACCAGTTCAAATATCACTCAGCTCTGTTTAAGCGTGCTGAGAGGTAGTCCACCACTTAAATACAAAAATGCTTTCCTTCATTTTAAAAGCTGTTAACTTGCTCACCTGCTATTATGGGCTGAATTGTGGTACCCCCAAAATTCATATGTTGAAGCCCTAACTGCCGGTACCTCTGAATGTGACTGCATTTAGAGAGAAGGTCTTTAAAGAGGGGATTAAGGTAAAATGAAGTCATGAGGGTGGCGCTAATCCAGTATGACTGGTGTCCTTATATGAAGAGGAAATTTGGACACAGACACACAGAGGGAAGACCATGTGAGGACACAGGGAGGTGGTGGTCACCTACCAGCCAGGGAGAGGGGCCTCGGGGGAACCTTGACCTCGACTTCCAGCCCCCAGGACTGGGAGGCCAGTATTGTGTTACAGCGGCCTTGGCAAACTAATTCACCTGCTTGTCGCTGACGTGTTGTTTCTTTATGACCCAATTTTGGTTTTTCCCAGCTTTATTGGGCTTCCCTGGTGGCGCAGTGGTTGGGAGTCCGCCTGCTGATGTAGGGGACACGGGTTCGTGCCCCGGTCCGGGAGGATCCCACATGCCGCGGAGCGGCTGGGCCCGTGAGCCATGGCCGCTGGGCATGCGCGTCCGGAGCCTGTGCTCCGCAACGGGACAGGCTGCAACAGTGAGAGGCCCGCGTACAGCAAAAAAAAAAAAAAAAAAAAGTAAGACCTGAAACTGTAAAACTCCTAGAAGAAAATATAGGGAATAAGATCCTTTATATTGGTCTTGGAAATGCTTTTTTTGGACTTGATATCAAAAGCAAAGGCAATAAAAGCAAAAATAAAGAAGTGGGACTACATCAAACTAAAAGTGTCTGCACAGCAAAGGAAACTATTAGCAAAATTAAAAGACAACCCTATGGTGTGGGAGAAGATATTTGCAAACCACATATGTGATACGGGGTTAATAGCTAAAATAGATGAGGAACTCGTACAACTCAACAGCAAAAATCACAACATCCAGCTGTGAACATGGACAAAGCACCTGAACAGACATTTTTTTTTCTGAAGAAGACAGGCAGATGTGTCCCAGTTTTAAATGTAGGTGTGCATCCCAGTGATCAACGTCACTGTGGCTAGTAAGTGACCATTGAGTCACAAGTCCTTTTTTGTCCTTTCCTCACTAAATCCCAGCCTTGTATGCAACTTGGGGCAAATAAACATCAAGTTTGTCATGAAGATTAGAAGAGAGTGCAAGTCTGTGTATAAAATAGGCAAGCAACAAGGATATATTATACAGCACAGTGAAATATAGCCATTGTTTTGTAATAACGTTAAATGGAATATAATGTATAAAAATATTGAATCACCATGTTGCACACCTTAAACTAATATGATATTATAAATCAACTATACTTCAGTAAAAAAAAATTTTTTTCAAAGAAATAGTATGTAAGTTCCTTGGATACTAGAGACTCACAGAAGTTTATTGGTGACATAGGGTTCTCATCCTCCTTAGAATGGAGTGATGAGTGGTGACTTTCATTGCCAGTATTTCTCATTATTGGCAAACTGCGTGTCTTTTTTGACTTGGAGATTTCCTTTAAAAAATTAAAACATAAAAATATTTTGAGGAGGGGCTTCCCTGGTGGTGCAGTGGTTGGGAGTCCGCCTACCGATGCAGGGGACACGGGATCGTGCCCCGGTCCAGGAAGATCCCACATGCCGCGGAGCGGCTGGGCCCGTGAGCCATGGCCGCTGAGCCTGCGCGTCCGGAGCCTGTGCTCCACAACGGGAGAGGCCACAACAGTGAGAGGCCGGCGAACCGCAAAAAAATATATATATTTTTTGAGGGAAACTTGGTATGTATCCCAAGTAGCCAACTAAATCAAGTCTGAGTCCAGCTAACTTGAAGTTCTATCTTGTGAGTCTAAGTATCTCTGTAAATGATAATCTGTTAAAATAATCATCTACTTTGAAATCTATAAATTACAAGTCATAACGAAGGCAGTGATCCATGAGAGACTCTCCCCAGGGATATTCTCACACACAATCTCAGATTGATTCACGGCTCTGGATTTTAGGAATGTACGTCAGGCAATTCCAAAGAGGCCTATCAACGCTCATCAGTTTTCAGTATCTTCTGAAAGATGCTTTGATCTAATTTATGAAAAGAAGTGCTGCCAGTTTGAGGAATGAAAACAGACAAACACCCAGGCAACAGAGTGCCAGTAAATTACCAGGAGATTCTGAGCATCTCCAGAGCCTGCGTCAGACTCTGGATGAAGGCTGCTAATCCTGGCCACGCGGTCCCTCACGCTCGAGAACGTGCACACAAACCTGGCGGGTCCCGAAACCTATAGCCACGGCTGTTCTGTCAGAAACCTTCCTGAACTGATTTCTGTAGAAAGACTGGCTTTGTAGTTTACAAATGAGCCAAGGAGTGTTGATTGCCCAAGAAGAACCTGCTAATTTTCTTATAAAAAGTATGACATTGGTATAAGAACGCGGCATTTGAGGTATATTGGAAGTGAAGGCAACATGTAAATTTATTTGGAAATTCATGCAATGTGTAAAAGGACTTTTTAGATGTCTTTTTCAATTTAAATGTCAGAAATTGAGAATGTTATAAAATACAAGTTAGTTTGTGTCAAAGAAAATTCTGAAACTGTTTCCTTGTCTGAGAATGAATCCAGGGCTTGCTAATATGTCTGATACATTGGCAATGCTGCTTTAAAGCTAGTTTTATGATTTCTGGATTGGAGTTGGACAGCCGTCCTGCAGCCGTGCTGTGCAAAGCCTGACCCTCCTGGCATCTGGCCATGCCCTGGAAGCCAGCCTGAGGTTAGAGCCTCCTTCTCTGACCTGGGGATTCCAGTCCTGGTTCTGTCACTTGAGACAAATCCCTATGTCATGCAGGGATGTCAGGGGTAGGGGTGGAGGCGCAAAGTTTGGGTATGACAAAGGCTGGATGCCAGGTCCAACCTCTCCAGGGAGCATCTCCATGACGTGGGCTCTACAGACACTTAGGCCGCCTCTCGGGAGATGGAGAGAGAGGCATGGGAGGTGCCGAGCACGCGTCCCCACGTGGCGGGCACATCCTTGGGCAGGCTGCTGTCCGCTGAAGGGGCAGCCTCTCCCGCTGGCGTGAGAAACGGCGGCCCTGTGTCTTCTGCCCCTTCTCACGTCGGCTGTGGCCCGAGCCTCACACCGTGACCATGTCCTAGTGCAGGCGGTGTGGACATTTACACATACACGCTTGCTGAAGGCTTCCTCCCTCTGGAGCAGGTGTGCCCTGTTCACTGAGGCTTCTGTGGAGGATGAAGGGCAGTAGGGGGCCGGACCTCAGTTCAGACACCACGTGCAAAGTCTCCTCCTCCTACAGCTCAGTTTAACGTCATCTGGAAACCAACTCTGGACCTGATGGTGTCTCCACTACAGAACTTCTACTGATCCACGTTAGAGGCAATTCAGCAAGGACTTGTTTATTTCTTACCGCTCACTGGCGGGCAGCTGCAATTGTTCTACTTTATTTGCAAAGACAGGACTGAGAAATTAACACATCCTGAGCTACAACTCTTACTAGAGAGCAAACATTGCTCATTAAAGGCAAGACATGAGGGACCAGACATAATCACCCAGCTGTGGAGAAGGTTCCCAATGACACAACCAAGGAATTCCTTGCTGGCGCCGTGGAGACTCGGGGCCGCCAAGGACCAGCCGTCCCTCGGGAGGCTCATGTTGGCCACTGCGGTGATAACACTTCCTTCATGTTAAATTAAGTTGTCTTTATTGCCAGTAACTTCCGAACATTCCTGGACTACACAGGGTAAACGTACTCACTGATTCAGGGCGAGAGGGCCACCATCTAGAAGAAAATAGTTGTGTCTAAGAGTTCAAAGCATTTTTTTAAAAACTCCAGACTGTGACAAAGCCCCAAAAACAAGCACTTTTGATTTTTTTCATTAATAAACGTTATTTTTTTAAGGCAGCTGTAGGTTCACAGCAAAGTTGAGTGGAAGGCGGAGAGCCCCCTGTCCCACACAAGCACAGACACCCCGGTGAGCATCACCCCCACTGTAACAGTATGTTTGTTTCAATCAAGAAACCTACACGGACAGACACGTCATCATCGCCCAAGGTCTGTAGGTTACATCAGGGTTCCCTCTTGGGGTCGTGCAGTCTATGGGTTTGGACAAATGAATGAAGGCATCGATCCACCATCACTTTTGGTTTTCAGAAGCCAGCTTTTTTGGGAGAAAAAGTTTTCTAGGAATTCCTGGGGCTCAGTCACCCAGAACTAAGCTGGTCTGATATAGAAGGGATCAGGCATGGAAAAGTGCACCCTGGAGATTTTTACAGGGAATCCTGGAGTGGGAAGGACACCAGTATAAGGGGACCTCTCCTGGGGGCCAGGAACCTTCCTAGATCCGAGGGTCAGGGGAGGAAGATGGTGGTGCAGCAGGCAGAATAAAGGATCCCCCAAAATGTCTGTGTCCTAATCCCCTAACCTGCGACTGTTACCACATATGGCAACCGGGACTTGGCAAATGGGACTTAAGATTAAGAATCTTCAAAAGGGGAGATTATCCCGGATTATCCAGATGAGCCCAGTAATCACAAGAGTCCTCACAATCAAAGAACTTTCCCACCTTCCGCAAGTTAAGTGGTCGCCGCCTGACCACCAGGAAGCCTCCCCGCCCTCCTGACGAGCCAGGCTGGACCTGCACCTACAGTCTGGTCTCACTCGGGGCCACCTTCTCTTTCTTACCCTATATCTAACCTGTCGGTGCTTCCTCAGAGACAGTGTTGTTGAAGAAATTAGAGCAAGATGCAGCCCAGGGGATTCTAAAGAAGAGGGCAGGTGCGAGGAGAAGGCAGCAAGCCCTGCAGTCCCAGGGAGGTGCGTGCAAAGGCCCTGGGGTAGGGACATTCGGGGAGTGTTCAAGAGTGGTCTTTGATACACAGTTACAACCCTGGAGCCTTGAACAGTGCCTGACACATCGCAGGTGATAATAAACACTTGTTGAAGGAATACACAAAGTCTTAGACACTCGGGAAAATCTGTTGAATGAAAGGGGTGTGCACTGCCTTCTAGACATGGGTATTGTTTAAGGAATGGCCAGTCCACACCAGTCATACTGGATTAGGGCCACCCTCATGACTCCACTTTACCTTAATCCCCTCAGGGAAGGGAAAAGGAAGGGAAGCCTTTTATAAACTTACATTAAATTTAATCCCTTACTGGGCCTGTGACCCTGGACTTGATTTTCACAAGTGTTGGAGGGTTTGGGGGTCATGTTTTGGTTTTTATTTATTTATTCATCTATTTATTGTTGCTTCCCTCCGCCCAGGTGAGACAGGAAGGAAGATGGGGCTGAGACAGGCCAGTCACCCTCCCCCCACACGGAGCAAGACTTTGGTGAACTCGTTTCTCTTTTTTCAGGGACAGCACTCCGGGCCTATTTCTGAACGGTTACTTTCCCCTCTCCCCTGCCAGAGCCACGAGGGTTTTTTTTTCTTGGGCCTTCGCTGTGAGAACTTGGTAGGGTTCCTGGAGACGGCACCCCCCTAAAGCTCTAGCCCCAGGGGTTTCTCACTTTCACACTAAACACGCTCAGCCTCCAGAAATTCATCAAAATGACCATTAAATCCTCCTGCAGTCGTGGCCCTGCGCTTTCTGCTCCAGCACGTTGAGCTTTCTGACTTTCCCCGACCCTCTGGATTCACCCCTCTCCCCAGTTTTGGGGGTGGAGGTTTGCCGGCAGCCTCAGTTCTCCGACAGGTCCAAGAACAGTCATCAGCGTTCCCTTTGTTCATCTTCGTCTTTGGGGCAGAATGAGGACTTCCACGGCTTAACGAGTCCAAGCTTAAACGGGAGTGCCGTCAGCTGCTTTGACTCACGCCTGTGCAACAGCCCCGTTGCTGGGGCCAGTGTGGGCCTCAGCTCCCTGCCGCCACCGGGCCAGGTTCCTGCCTGCTTGGAGTCGCTTTGAGACGTGTCTATCAGACCCAGCATGTTGCACAGGAGTGACTGGGTTGATGACTCATTTCTGCGGGGAGACAGCAAATCAGAATCAGGTGTTGACAGCACCTTCAGGAGGTGCTTCAGAAAATTCTGTTTGATAAACTAAGGGTTCTCTAGCGACTGGAAGGTAATTAGGAAGCAATTGCTGCAACAGAAAGAACCCCTGAGTACACAGGGTAACAATTAGAGTGCAGTCCAAACTTATGGTCACACCCGAAGACTCTGTTAATAACCTGTGTGGCAGGAGCACGTTTTAAACCCAAATTAATGCCTAATTTGCACAACTGACCTACTTATCATAGAAATAGAACTGGAGTTCTTATCGCCTTATGGAATCCAAGAAGGCTCAAGACCCCTTTGTCTTCAATGCACCAGGATGGTACAAAAGAAGTCTGTGTTTTCCCCAGAGCTGTACCTCTTACGTAGGACTGGGTTGCTTTTCAGCAGATCTAGCTCGTGCAAAAGTAGCGTTTGATCATCTGGGACCGGGTCTGAAAGCTGAGGCCCATCCGGGCGTTTCCATCAGGGGAGCTGTACTATACACCCTTCGGGAATTTTCTGATGCAGCCTTGGAGGGAGGGGGAGGCAGGAAGCAGGGTGAATAAATCACGAAGCAGAGGGGCTTCCCCGGCAGACCAGTGGTTAAGGCTTCGCCTTCCAACCCGGGGGCTGCGGGTTCGATCCCTGGTCGGAGAGATAAGATCCCACATGCTTCATGCAAGTGAGCAAGTGCAGGTGTGTGGAAGGAGTGAGTGTGCACGCAGGGCTGTGGTTGTGTGTGCTTGTGCAAAGTGTGCCTGTGAGGGCAGGGAGGGGAAGAGCCAGGGAAGATGGACTCCCCTTTGGAAGTAACAGGAGCCTGTGGGCCCAAATGAACACGAGCAGCCCACTGAGAGGAAGCGGGTGACAGGCCAGGGTTTGTGGGGAAGAGGGTGGGGCTGGGAGGGAGGAGCGGATGGAATGCCACCCACACAGGGGGTGGGGTGGGTCAGGGACGCAGCCTGGGCCCCAGGAAGCTCTTGAGCAGCAGTGACAGGGTCGTTGGGCTGTTCTAGAGGTCACAGTTGCTGCAGGCAGGGACTCGGGGCTGGGGGTGGAGGCCCCTGAGCAGTGGGCCCCATGTCACGAGGGCCCATGAGCCCACCCTATGGGCAGAGAAAGCAGACATCCCATGATGAACAGCACCCAGAGGGGTCACCACCCCCACCCCGGCTTCAGAATCCAGCTCTGCTCCCTCCAGCCATGCCGGGAGACCCTTCGCCTTTGGTGGGGCTGCATCTGTGGACCAGGGCGAATTAGCATTGAGGGAAATTGGCCACATCACCGAACTGCAGCCTTACACATATGGCTTCAGTTCCACGTTAACAGGGGGTTACATCACCGAACTCCAGCCTTACACATGTGGCTTGAGTTCCACGTTAACAGGGGGTTTTAATTTTCTTTTACTTTTACATTTCTGTATTCAAAAATCATGTGAAATTACAAAATATGAAAATAGGTTAAAAAGTTATCCTGTCATCTTGCTGCAGTCACTATCTCTTCTGTCTTTCTCCCTGGGTGAGCACCGCACAGTTGCCATCGTTCTGAACACGTCACCATGAGCCCTACTCGTGCATTTCACACGATTTTGTATGCATTTTTCGTATTGCTACTTCCTCACAAATTATGGCAAAGAGAATATACACATGTATAAACACGCGTTCACTATAAAAACACTGACAATACAAAAATGCATCATGCTACTAACCCTCCCCCAAACTCTCTATCCACCTTTGGAATAGGGCCTTTCACTGTTCTGCACATAAATTTTCACATATATTTACAAAGTGGATTATATTGATTATGCTACTGCAAAGTCAGCTATGTGTGTGTACACACAAATCCATACATAATTCTACACAGTGATTAATACTACACTCTAGGTATGTAATGAATGTTCCATAATTTATTTAATGAATCTATTCTTAGGGGCTTTTTAACCTTTTCTATCCCCTCTCTCCCCTCTCTCTCCTTCCTTCCTACTTCTCTTTTTTCCTTTATTTGTCCACTGTAATGCATTATGATGCATGATCTTGCAGCCTTGATTCTGTGCAATCGCCCCATTATTCTCAGGAGAGATCAGTAGAATTGGAATTTCTAGGTTAAAGGCTATGTACATTTAAATATTTAATACCAATTTGTCAACTATTCACAAGACATTTGCAACAATTTACATCCCAGCTAGCAAGGTGTAAGAATTTCCCCATAAACCTTCCAAATATAGACAATATCATGTTCACAATTATGGCCAATTTGATAAGAAAGAAAAATATGTCCTCGTCATTTGAATTTAAATTTCTTTGATTTCTGGTGAGGTTGAGACTTGATGATGTGCGTTTTCCATTTTATTAGGTTTTTTTTTGGATTGCCTATTTAATGGCTTAGAGCGCTCATTTTTAAAAACAATATAAGTCATGCTTAAGAGCCAGGGAATGGGATCAACGGCACTGGTCAGGATCCCAATGGCACTAAGAGCTGGGAAAGCTTGGGCAAGACACGTCTTCTGTCTGCAGTCATGGTCTCTGACAGAATCACGGTAAGATTAAATGGGGTAACACAGAGTACCACCAACACAGGGTCTAGTGCACACCAGACACTCAATAAATGGCATAGGTTATCGATGGGATATTTATGAAAGTATAACATGGATAGAGAAGAATGCATAGAGCATAAGCAAACTGCATGAAGACTTTTCAAAAGTAGGTTATACCTGTAGGGTCCAGATCACAACACTAAATAGTGCCCATACCCAGAAGCCCCAGCCATACCCATTCCCATCACTGTAGCCAAGCCCACCCCCCAGGGTAACTACTGTCCAGGCCATCATAAGGAATTCTGCACGCTGCCAGGCTTTGTATAAATGGGATCATAGGTCATACCACTCTCTACTGCTGCCTGTAAGAAGGCGGACCACCTGAGATAGCCATGCTGGCTGGTTGTGCACAGGTGCCCTGATGACGGCCCCCGCTGAGCCCAGCTCCCCGGCATCTCGGCCCCGGCACGTGGACAAAGACGCTGTGTTGTAACTGGCTCCCCAGCCCCAGCTGCTCCGGCCTCGGCCATTTGACCCACAGCAGCCTTTGATACCTTCCCAGGGGAAGACGAGCCATCTTCACTCCGCTGTCCCAAACCCTGAGCCTCTGATCCGTGAGCATGTACGATGGCTGTTGTTTTGCCCACGAAGTTTGGCGGGTTTTGTTGCCTGGCGGCAGATAACTGAGTTGCAGGGCTCCTGTGAACAAGGCGGGAGCTGCATGTCCTTTTGTGGACTGGCCCCGGAAGTCACAGGTGTTGATCTTGCTGTGCAGTTTTGGTGAAAGCGGTCAGTAGCCCGTGGAGACTCAAAGGGATGGGCATCGACTCCCACCTACTGACGGATGAGTGTCAGGGGGGGTGTGGCCACCAAGCACAGTCTGTCCGCTTTGCAGCTGGCTTCCTTCACTGGACGTTACGTGTGTGGGGTCTGTCCAAGTGGAGGTGGGCGGTTGTAACGCTCTTCCCCTCGATGCCGGGTCTCCCGTTGCCTGTGTCTGCACAGCTTGTCCAGCCCTTCTGCCGCCAGTGGGCGTTCAGGCTGTTTCCAGTTTGGGGGGTGTGCTGCAGAGAGCTGCCGTGACCGTGCATGTCTCGGGCAAACACGTGCACACATTTCTGTCCACTGAATACCTGAGAATCTCAGGATGTCACTTCCATAGACAAACCAGACTCCTCTGCAAAGCCGTGACACCAATTCACTCTCCATCCAGGACTTGCCAAGACCCCAGAGCCTCAGATACTCCCTGACCTTTGCTATTTCTGACTTTACATCCAGCCTTCCTCGCGGGGGTGTTTGCTGTCCCACCGTGGTTCTAATTTGCATCTCCTGATGAGTATTAGCATTGAACCCTTTTTCATGCTCCATGTCAATTTCTTTTTTATAATATTCTTTTTTTTTTAAACCCCACATTTGTGTATGTATTTATTTTTGGCTGCGTTGGGTCTTCGTTTCTGTGCGTGGGCTTTCTCTAGTTGTGGCGAGCGGGGGCCACTCTTCATCGCGGTGCGCGGGCCTCTGACTATCGCAGCCTCTCTTGTTGCGGAGCATAGGCTCCAGACGCGCAGGCTCGGTAGTTGTGGCTCACGGGCCCAGTTGCTCCGCGGCACGTGGGATCTTCCCAGACCAGAGCTCAAACCCGTGTCCCCTGCCCTAGCAGGCAGATTCTCAACCACTGCGCCACCAGGGAAGCACTCAATTTTTTTTAAATTGAAATACATTTTTTTTTTGATGTGGACCATTTAAAAAATCTTTATTGAATTTGTTACAATATCGCTTCTGTTTTGTGTTTTGGTTTTTGGCCACAAGGCATGTAGGATCTTAGCTCCCCGACCAGGGATCAAACCTGCACCCCCTGCATAGGAAGGCGAAGTCCCAACCACTGGACCGCCAGGGAAGTCACATCAATGTCAACTTGGATAATCATTTTTGTAAAGTACCTGGTCCAGTTTTTAAATTGGTCTATCTATATTTTTCTTATTGACTTGTAGGAGTATTCTAACCAGGAGACATTCTTCATATTATATGTGGTGTGAATCTCTTCTCTTACACTACAGCCTGCCTCTCCACTTTCTTAGTGGAGTTTTTTGACAATGGAAAGTTTTTATTTCAATGTAGTCTAATTGATCAAGTTTCTCCTTTATAGGAAATGATTATTGTTTCATTTTAAGAAATCTTTGCCTACTCCATAGTCTTGAAGATTTTTCCAATGTTATCTTCTGAACGCTTTATTGTCTTATCTTTCACAATTAAATTTCAGATCTATTTGGGGCTTATTACTGTTTTTTTGTGGATAGTATGACGTATAGATCAAGGTTAATTTTTCCTCTTGGAGATATCAGTGGACCCATCATTACTTTCGAAAATGACCAGCCTTTCTTTGGTCTTTGTTGCAGTTTCATCTTCGTTATAAATTAGGTGACTAGGTAAGTTGAGGTCTGCGTCTGGGTTCTATCAGCATTTCTATCTCTGTGTCTACACTGCATTGTCTTCATAACTCTTGCTTGGTAATATGTCTTAATATTCAGTAATGTAAATACCTCAGATTTTTTTTTAATTCTTTATTTTCCTCATTGCCCATGCTTAACTCTTTGCACTTGCACGGCAACTTTAGAATCAAATAGTTAATTCACACAGAAAATCCTGATGGTGTTTCCAACGAGTTGCATTTTTGATTTTGCCATATTTGCCCAGTTATGTGAAGTCTGGGGGCTGGCAATGGCAGACAGGCAGCCTGCTGGGTGATGAGAGACAGCGGCCGCTCCTGTTGTGAGCCCTCTCCTTAAACCCGCTGCTAGCTTAGAGCATATTTTAATATGGCTTTTTTAAAAAAGAGATCTCATTGGTACATTTGTACATGAATGCAACACCACGTCTGTGGTTTATGAGCGTGTGTGTGTGTGTGTGTGTGTGTGTGTGTGTGTGTTTCCTCCAGTCTGGGGAAGTGGGTAATTTTCCATCCAAACAGAAAAGACTATGTTCCACCATTAGCTGTTATTGATGATTTTCAAAAAGTAGTTTCCTTAGCAACCAACAATTTTCTTGTTTTCTAAACATAAATCTGGACATTACGAAAGTAATCTAGAGCCCTTCTGCAGAAGGCGTTATATTTTAAATAATGAATGCCTACCAAACGCCTTCTATCCACAGAGTCGTGCTGAGCGAGATTGGCGACGTCCTATGGCCCTCGGCTCCTACAGTTTTGCTTCTGGTGGGGAGACACACGCACACAACTCACATACAAATACACAGGCACACAGTGTGCTCTCGTGTTTACATACACATACACTCAGGCACATAGAGCTCTAGTGTAAGAAGAGACCGCGGGGTGTGGGAGTGGCCGTGGAGCGCCTCCTGAGCCCGGCCGAACTGCAAACTTGCCAGCCTCGGTGCCAGGAGCCTACTGGGGACGTTTTGAGGTGTATTTGCCAAGAGACGTGTCGATGCTTAGGGCCGGTCCCACCGCAGGATCTGAAGAGCCTCATCTTCCACCTGCTGTGGGCAGGAGGCCTGAGCTTGGGACCCCACGCCACAGGCACGAGCTCCCACCCTGCTGACTCCTCGGTGGCGGCCAGGAGTGTGCAGACCCCTCTGGCCCCAGCCTTCCCACCTGCGTGAGGGAGAATTCCCGGAGGCCACGGAGAGCCAAACTCTGCTCTCACCAGCACTTGCTCATCTGGGAAGCAGGCTGGGTGCCCATAAACAGCACCTGGATTATGAACATAATGGGGGTTTTAAACAAAACCATATAATTTCACCATGAGGTGAAACTTCCGCAGCCCTGCTGGCCCCCAGGCATCCTCGGCCCCATCCCTCATCTCCTGCTCAGCCAGCGTGGGGCTCTGGCCCACGTGCTCCTGCCAGCGAGGCCCCTGCGTGAACAGACGTGTGTTATCTTGGATGCAACCGACACAAAGGGAGTCTCTGCATTTTCCAGAGCAGTGCTGACACCCCAACCGCGTTTGGCAGGAGCACAGCCCGGAATCCTGCTCTCTCCTCGGCGCTGGCTCTCCCGGAGCAGCCAGCTCTGTCCCACAGCCCCCGTCGCACCCTCCTATTCCTGCTGCCATGTGAGCAGCGCGTGTCTGATCTGTGGAGACTGGCTTCCGTGTTTGGGTGCTCGCTGCCAGCACACTCTAAATTAAGCCCATCTGTCTTTTCCACTCCCGCACGGGAACTCACATATTCTTTGTTCTGAAATGTTGATGGCTGACTTGGTGCAGGCTAGTGGCAAAGTGAATGCTAGGTTCTACTGTTATCATGTTGCTTTTCATAAAAAAACAACTATCTCAATTAAGAAGCAGGCTCCTGTCACCAAGGTAACCTACAGCGAAATGATCAGTTCAGCGACACACCTTGTGAAAGATGCGTTGTGTTTCGGGGGCTGCAGAGGTGCCCTGGGGGTGATCCAAGCTGGGCAGTGTGGCCAGTGAAGTCTTGTCAGGCCTGGCCTAGCAGGCGGAGGGCGCTGCTTCCCGCGCCTCCCGGGAGATCTCCCTACTGGCTCCCAGCACTGGGTCTCGGAGCGCTGCCGTGAAAAGTGCCCGGGGCGGGTGGTGTCTGGCTCCAGTTGAGTATGATTCGAACACGAGGGTTGTTTCAGTAACCGGGTGTCCCCGTGCCTGGGTGGGGGCCTGGCTCATAGCGGTGACTCCATGGGGGCTCGGGACAGGGAGAGGCAGGGTCTTCAGAACAGGACAGTCAGGGGTCAGCCACGGGGGTTACAGGCTCTACAGTGGAAAGTCCCAACAACTGACGACAGCCGATTTCCATCCCGCTGCTTGTGTGAGCCTCGCCCATAAGAAGGTAGGGCCACGCCCTCTCCCCGCGAGCGCCGAGCCTCAGAGCCCCTGGCGGTCCCCACCTCAGCGTCTCCCCCGCCAAGCAGACTTCGGTTTACGAGGCTGCTTCTGGAAATAGCGGGCTTGGGCCAAGGCGTGCTTCGAGGCATGCGGGCCCTGCGTTCTCACACCTCGCATCTTTCCCAGGAGGGGATCATATCCCCCTCCCCCACCTACTCTGAGGGTACGGGATGATGGCTAGATGCTGAGCAATGATGTGAGTGCGCACTCAGCAAACTCAGCCATCGCTACCGGGACGGCGACGCTGTGACACGTGCGTGATCTCAGACCTGAGCGTGCTTGAGCAGGGAGGGCAGACTCGGGCTGGGCTCCCGGCCCCTCCGTCCAGGGGCCGCCAGTTCCATGGGCTCCAACATGAACTTCCTGGGCTCCAGGATGGACTTCGTGGGCCCAGAGGTCACACACAGCTACAATATTCCAACTGTCTCTGTGAGCACAAAACCCCGCAAGTGACCGAGGAGCCATAGTCCCAGAGCCGAGGGCAAAGGTGGTCCAGGTGCAAGAAAAGGTCGGGCAGGACTGGCCACAGAAGGCAAACCCGCAAAGACCAGACGCGCCTATCAAGCTTCAGCGAGGAATAAACAGTATTTTTGAACATAAATGATGAAAGATTTTAGAGGAGTAGCTTAGCCGTACCTGGCTTTGATTTAAATTTCCCTTGGCTTTTATAAGATTCCCTTTCCCTAAACAATAAGCAATAAACTGATAGTATCATTTACTTGCAAATTAATATGAAAAACAATATCTACGACTTTTCATTTTTGCTGTTTAAAGTTTCTTTTCTTTTTTTTTTTTAAAAACATCTTTATTGGAGTATAATTGCTTTACAATGGTATGTTAGTTTCAGCTTCACAACAAAATGAATCAGTTATATATATACATATGTTCCCATATCTCTTCCCGCTTGCGTCTCCCTCCCTCCCACCCACCCTCCCTATCCCACCCCTCCAGGCGGTCACAAAGCACCGAGCTGATCTCCCTGTGCTATGCGGCTGCTTCCCACTAGCTATCTACCTTACGTTTGGTAGTGTATATATGTCCATGCCTCTTTAAAGTTTCTTAAAGTAAATTGAGACTGAGGACTCAAGTTATTTCATTTCATTTCTTGGAAAATATAGGCTTAGAAAGAAAAATAAAGGGAAGTTATTTTCTACCTGGTAGCAATTTAGATGAGACATTTTAAATGTAAAGATAAATATTAAAATATAACTAATTACCCTTTATAAGAAGTAATTAAAACAAAAGTAGTTACGGAAGACTTAAACATTGAAACAGAGGTTATGCAAAAGTTGGGCAACATGGAATAATATTGCATATTTCATCAGAGCCCAGTTGAATGAAATCGATTAAATATGCCCTTGAAATTAACTATGGATCGTCTTTAATTTGTTGGATGTAACCCAATTTATTTCCCTAAGGACTTGGACTAAATGTCATAACTTAAGCAATTTCTAAAAACCCCTTATTTATTTTTTTTACTGATAATGCAGGGTACTGATGTCAGCATAAAACTATGTAGCATGGAAAATATTTACAGAAGTACGTAAGTGAAAGCTTACATGCATAGCTTTCATGCATCAATCAGAGTGTTTGTGGTCCAAGGAAGTGCTGAAGAAGGAAAGCATGACTCTATACTTTTACTTGATCTGTAGATCGGCTAAGCTACCGTGTAAGTGTTTCCCATGTTTCGTTTTCGGAAGGGATCACGTATTACCATAACGTGGAACTCAACCTCTAGAAGTTGAATTATTGCGTATTCCCACCCATTTTCATTTAATGTGTAAGTTTCTCCGCACGTTCTAGTTTGTCTTCATGGTCAGCTTTTCTTTTCAGAAACCTACTTTCCTTTGACAAGTTGCACGTGAGTCCCAGGACCCTCCCTTTAGGCATCTAGCAGGCAGAACTCAGATACGGGCTCATCTTAGCTGCCAACACTGTGATGAGGGTCTGGGTCGTGGGGTCTGAAAGGGACCACACAGTGGCTTTTCCCTGGTCTCCAAAGAAAGAACGGCTAAGGGACTTTGGTTCGGGGACCATGGGCAGGCATCCGAGAATAAAGTTGCAGGTGTTGTCAGGTCCTGTCTCAGATGAAGGTTATTGCTCCATTTGGAGACCCCTTTCTCAGCATTCCTGAAGCACAGAGGGGATTCCTAACGGCTCACCAATCAAAAGCTTATGTCCACACAGCATCTTCCTACATACACAGTAGTGAACCTCCCCAGTTCCAGAAGGTACAGCCCTGCTGCTGGTCAGTGTCTCCTTTAAAGGAACATCGACACAGGTCAGTCTTAGCCAGGCGCTCTTAGAGTGAAGCACGTTAGTTCAAATTAGCTAAGCAAGGGCAGCTCTGGATACGCAGCCACGGCCACCTCTGAACATTGCTTTACCCTTGTGCTCGGACAGTTTCCACGAGGCAAGTGAGGTAAGTCCCATGATGCTGGACGGGAGCACCTGGCTACGTGAGAGCCTGGCCTCAGGTTCCCAGGGGTGTGCACACCTGTCAGTGGTCACAGTAGTCACAAGGAAGAGCCACGTGACATGGAGAAAGGGCGTGGGATTTTGGCCAGGACTCCACGCTCTGAATTGTACTGTCCCGTTGAAGTTTTCACACTATGGTGAGTCTTTTTCCCCATCGGGAATACAAAGGGCTTAACCATGAAATGTGGGCAACGAGGTTAGTGGTTTTCAAAACTGGATATAGAAGAAACGCTTACACCTAAAACCTGTCAAGGACCCTAGCAGAAGAGAGGAGTGGAGGTGGGACACCGCCCCACGGCAGTCAGGGTCGGTGCCAGGGTTGGGGGAGAGGGTCGCTGACGCATCTCTGGTGGACTTGGGGGCCCACAAGACCCAACTGGACAACCTGGATGACCTCTGATGGTTTCTCAGCTCCAAGAGTGATGGTCCTGACAGGCAGTGTCTTGTATCCTTTATCATATCGTTATTTCCCTCTAAGGAACCAAACGTCTGTCTCTGCAGTGTTCCTTTCTGAAACAGTTATTACTGAGAATGTGAACAATACTCCCCCGGATAAACGGATAAGGCAGCGGAAATGCTGATAATTATTTTCCAACTTCAAATATCTGTGGCTATTGTGAGTATATGTATTTTAATTATTTATTGTTGCATGAGAAGCCGTCTTAAAATAGGGATCTAAAACAACACTTGCATTTTTGAACAGTTTTGTGAGTCAAGAATACGGGGTAGGCTTGGCTGGGTGTGTTTTCTCTGCTTCAAGGGGTGTCTGCTGGGGCCTGAGCGGTGCCCCTTGATGTGTGTGTGCCTGTCTCTGTCCCTCTCTGTCTCTCTCTCTGTCTCTGTCTCTCCCCACATGGAGTCTCATCATTAGAGCAGAACCTCTCACGTGGCTTGCACTTTTCACAGCCTGGTTGCCTGAGATGCCGTATTTCTTTCGTGGTAACCGACGCCCTGCTCTATTGGTGCAAAGCAAGTGGGTAAACCCACCCAGATTCCAGGGGAGACTCGGGGGCACCAGACGCCGCTCCTAGTCGGGGGCCTGGCAAAGCCACAGAACAGAAGAGCAAATGTGATGGGAGACATTGCTGCAACCAAATTTCAAAAATAAAACCTGCCACATGAGGGATTCTACAAGCAAACCCTCCTGGGAGAAGCACAAACAGAACACTCAGGTGACCCAAAGGCAGCGGCGGAGCCCACAGAGGAGCATCTGCTCAGGGTCCAGAGACCCCTCCTCCCAGGAGGAGCCCAGCCTCCCGCCATGGGACCATCACAGAGCGCGAGGGGCAATGGCATCTCCCGAACTAAACCCCACCTTGTAGAGAGGATGTCCCACACGCCAAGGGAGACAGCCTGAGGGCCACGGAGCCACACCTGCTCCTGAGCTGCAGGGACAGTGGGTCAGTGGCTGGCGGTGAGCGCCAAGGACCCGGTGGAGCGGTGAGGATGCTGGGAGTTCGTGCCGGAGCTGTGACCCCACACGTGCAGGCTCCCGGTGCTCGCTCAGGTGGGAGCTTCTGCCTGCCGTCCTCTGAGTCTGAAAGCAAGTTCCTGGTAAAGAGAAGGACCAAGAAGATGGGCAACAGGACGAGTTTAGGAGCAAAGCATGGAAGGGAACGTAAAGGAATAATGCATAGGATTCATACTAAGAGATTCCGCTCTACGGACTGTGACGGGACGTGGCCAAGCAGGCAGACGAGCACGGTGCTCCCCCCTGAGATGCGTGCTCATCACAAAGGAAAAGGACCCCAGAGGAACCGGGATCTTTTTTTCCAAGTGGAAACTCAAGGGGTTGTACTTAGTTTGGACAAGGACTGGGAAAGGATGTCACTCAGCTGACCTGCACTGGACAGGGCTGGAGGTACCCTTCGAAGGGCATTTTCATCACGTGGCCCCTGAGCTTGGGGTCTGACTTCCCTCGGCCAGAAGCAGCCGGGGTTGTCTCTGATGGCTTCCTCCTCCCCTGCGGGCGAGGGAGGGAGGGAGGGATTGCTGGCCCGGGGTTATGGGGACAGCTGAAAGCGTGACACCTGAGGAGATGGACAGCCATTAATTCATTTATTTGTCACGAGCCCAGGGAGGAGGAACCACCTGTCAGAGCAGGGATGCTTGGGGCTGCCTCTCACAGCGGGGGGCCTTGGAAGAGGCTCCAACCTAACAGGAGGGTGGGTGCCCCTCGGTCCCTGAGGAGCATGTGATGGGCTTGTTTGAATAATTCCACGGGTGAGCAGGGAAGCCCACGACTCTGGGATAAACATCAGGGCCGTGGCCAGAAAGGGGGTAACTTAGAAAAGGCTTCCGTGATTAGAGCGGGCGCCCCGACATTGCTCAGCAAGATGGGACACGCCTGTGGGCCCCCAGGGCCCCAGCTTCTCTGCTGCCGGATCAGGACCTAGACTGTAAGCCGTGGGGCGTGAGAGGTGAGCTACCACCTGCAAAACCGATTTGCCGCTGCCTTCTGACCTCCACTTCCATGGGAGAAGCGTTTCCATCTATAAAGACACTCGTATCAGGCTCAGGAGAATCATGTAAGCACAGTTCTCGGTTTAAGGACCGAAGCGTAGTACATTAATTAGCCTAACTAGCAGCGAAATTGCAGCTACAGCACGAGGCAAAACCCTAGTGAGGCTGTTATTAATATTTAACATAAACAGTTTTGAAAATATCCTAGACATCAAGATGGAGAAGAAGATCTCTGCACTTGTGATGGCCATGGGAGCAGAAGCTCCTGGGTCAGGTATCATCCTGCCCGGTAGAAACAGGTTTGAGAGGATCCACTCTGCCCCCAAGTCGCAGGGCAGACAATCTAGTCGCGGATCAGGTTCACCTCGTGGCAGGACCCCATCCGCCGGGCAGCCCAGGGTCCCCCATTCGCTGTAGGCAGGGTGCCCACCCTCCCTCAGCCCCCAGGGCGCCCAGCACAGACACCCGGCTGTCAGGGGCCGCTGCCTGGAATTAGGGACCGTGCTGTGGGTCCAGCACAGCCCTGGGCTCAGCCCATGTTTGATTACTTATTACACTGGTTGTTTTGACGGTTAATTCTGGGAAATTTTGACGTGGAGGCAACCTAAATGTCCATCGACGGAACACTGGTTAAAGAAGATGTGGTACATGTACACAATGGACTATTAGCCATAAAAAAGAACAAAATAATGCCACTCGCAGCAACAGGGATGGACCTAGAGATTGTCACACTGAGTGAAGTAAGTCAGACAGGGAAAGACAAATATCATATGATATCACTTATATGTGGAATCTAAAATATGGCACAAAGGAACTTATCTATGAAACAGAAACAGACTCACAGACGTAGAGAACAGACTTGTGGTTGCCAAGGGGGAGGGCAGGTGGGGGAGGGATGGATTGGGAGTTTGGGATTAGCAGGTGCAAACTATTATATAGAGACTGGATAAGCAACAAGGTCCTACTGCAGAGCACAGGGAACTTTATTCAATATCCTGTGATAAACCATCATGGAAAAGAATATGAAAGAGAAGATATATATGTATAACTGAGTCACTTTGCTGTACAGCAGAAATTAACACACTATTGTAAATCAACTATATTTCAATATTCTTTTTTAATTCTGGGAAATTTTGTACTGTTAAACACCATTCTTTACAGAGGCCCTTAAGGTGCCAAGGAAAAGCGGCCACAGAAAGTGTGTGTGTACAGGGCAGGGAGGGGTTCTTGAAGGTGGGAGCTTCCAAGCTCAGCCTGCAGGTCACCAACACCCTCCTTTAGAGACAGGACTTTTGCTTGACCACATGTATGCATTCTGAATACTGGAACATTTCAACTACAAACACTTCAAAACATTTAAAAATGGAGACGGTTCTATAAACCAATTAAACAACTCTGTGTAGGGACAGAGTGACGTGAACATAGATTTACTGCATGTACAGCATTTCCTCCACAAGGTTTGGGGGTATACTGGCAAACACTAAGCTTTTAATCCTTATTTAAATATGAGGTAGGGGAAGGCTCACCTGAGAGCTGCTCTCAGGGGCCTTGGATACAATAGCCCCGAGTCCCCAGAACCGGCCCATCCCCCAGGCTGGCCCATCCACGCCTGGAGGGATCCTTTCAAAGCCAGAGTCGCAGCTGTTTGCAAGGTGCCCGGTGATTCATCTTCTGTAGGAGGCTGCAGTCTCAAGGCAAAATAATATGAAATCTTATTCAGGGCACAACTATAGATTGCTTTTCCTTTTTTTTCCTATTAAGGATCAACTGAAAATTCAATTAACATGTGAAGAATGAAAGGAACCCGTTCTTAATGGTCTTTGCTGCCATATCGAGGAAAACTGCCCCTTTTCCATCACTGGGTAGCGGCCTTGTTTCACAGCCAGAGGTGGAGACCAGGTCACAGGGCTATTATTTCTATAGAAGAGCAAAGCCCACCACCACCTGCCCACCCACCCAGGGCAGTTTGGTGAAGTCAGAGTCATCGCCCTACTTCCCACCCGGCTGTGGAGGGTACATGGGTCTGTTGGCAAACAGAGGGCAGAATGTCAAGACCAGCAAATGTAACTGAAGGACAGTGAGGGCTGGACAGTGGACGCTCTGCAGGTGTCTTGACAACCGTCTGACCTCTCCAAGGCCGCTCCACGTGCGCCTTCGGGGCTCCCCGGCTTCGCAGCACGCGTCTCAGCCCCAATCCTGTTTCCTACAAGAACTCGTCCTCATCACCCCGGTTTCCTTGCCTCCAACCAGTGACGACCTCAGATCGCCTCTTCCTATCACCGTGAACGTGCCCACCTGTTTCTGGCACTCGGGGAGTGGGCTGGGAGGACGGGCAGGGCTTCCCAGGAATTCAGGGCAAAGTGAGGGAACAATAAAGGGGGTGCAACTTGACTGTTTCAAAACTTCAGTTTATCAAGAAACAATGAGCGCACACGCACCAGTGTTAACAGGCTCAGCCGTGCACAGCAGGCCCTGGGCCTTGCGCTTTGCACTGTCACCTCACGTGTCCTCACAACATTCTGCGAGGAAGTATTTTTATCTCCATTTTTAAGGGAGAGGAGATTTAACAGGTCCAGGAATCTGGTCGCTTCCCGCAGTCGATGGTAAAATCTAAGTCCGAACTCGGGTCTGCCCAGCCCTGGATGCCGCTCCCACAGGCTTTCTGCTCCCACACTCTCTGCTAAGGGCCTGGAGGGACCCCAGGCTCCCAGGACAGAGCGGCAGTACCTGGGGGTCGAAAGCTCGGAGGCTTGGTCTGAGCACGAAGTGTCTGCAGGCGGCACCTCTGAGGTCCAGTGGGTCCTCGCATCATGCAGGGGTGGCCGGGAGTGTGGAGCTGATCCAGAAAGAGACAAAGGTCTCAGAGTGCGAGGTCACAAGGCGGAGGAGGTCCTGAACCCTGGGGCGGTCTTCCATGCCTGGCTGAGGACCAGACACTCCCAGGTGCCAGCAGAGGGGGCAGCGGGGGTCGAGATGGTTGACCAGATGACCTGAGCTGGCCAAGTGCCGGCTTTTGCCGGGGGGGTGGCAGTGGACACATGGATGAGGGGCAGGTCCCAGCCCTCCTCAGAGCCCTCCACACTTCCTCTAGAGTCTGAGAGCACAGGAAGAGGGGCTGAGGAACGGGGCCCAGTGAGATTTGAGGGAGCACGAAACCCTGGCTCAGTTCAACCCGAGAAGGGTGAGCCCTGACCTGCAGGTGATGGGCCACCCGGACGGGGAGCGCACAGGGCGTTCGCGCACCCCGGATAAACTGGCTGGGAAATGAAGGGGGCTTGGGGCCTGAAGCTGAGAGGTCTCTTTAAGAAATAAATACAAAACAGGGCAGTAAAGTAAATATGAAGAAAAAGAAATCACAACACGTTTTAAATTTCCAAGTGCTGGGAAGGCCGCCAACATCACAAAATCCAGGAAAAGCATAACTTTCTGAATTAATTAACAGCCCCCATAACTGCTTTTCCTGGCGGCACGTTCTCTGGTTGCTTCTTCAAATGGCAACTTTGTGGGACCGTTTTCCAGGGAGAAGCTGGTCTTCATTCCAGCACAGCTCAGTGAAATGTTTACATTATTATTACTGATGTGTGGAAAGCTTTCTTTCTTTGTATCTCAATGTCGGTAATGTCATGCCATTTTTTAAGGTGGTGGTCAAACCTGGAAAAGTGTCTATTGAGTTTCTTTCAGGTTGGAACTATACGGTTTCTGATTATGCTGAGTTCTCTAGGGTAGCAAGAGAAGACTCTAGCTGATGGCCCTTTAGCGTGTGGACGTGCAGTTGCCGCTGGGCACCAACATTTTAGGACAAATCACCGGGAGGTGATGACACACCTCTGTAGATGGGCTGAAATGACCTCAGGAGCAAATGCAGGCATCTGTCGGGAGCTAGAGCAGCAAATGGGGGGACAATGGGGGCAGGGAAGGGTGATGGTGTCACCACTGGCCATAAACTACTGGTCTCTTGGCTAAAATGTCTAAGGCCTGGTGAGGGCTGGCCGGGCAGAAGACAGGCCGTCCAGGGCAGCGTGAAGTGTCCGAGCATGGCTGTCAGCCTTGCAGTGAACCAGGCTCTGCTCCTTACCAGCTCCTGGAAGCTTCCAGCAGGAACTGGATCCATCTGGAAGTGGCTCTGAACTCCACGAGTGTAGGCCCGCTACACAGACACTCAGGGCACCCCCAACACACCCTCCACGAGCTACATCCCAGACACGCCTGTAGCCCTTGCACAGCCTTCCACCAGAGGGGCCTGCAGCACCCACGGGAGGTGCAAGTGGAAAGAAAGAGCAGAACCAAGAGACTGCAGCTTAAGTGCATTTGGCAACTTGCACCCAGTATATGGCTGTAAACACACTGCCAGGCCCCGGCCCCCGGCAGGCTTTGGGTGGGTGTTGCCATGAGGAAGCTGGAAAACCCCCGTGGCTCCGTGTTCATCCACTTTCCTGGGTGGGCTTTCTGAGGGCAACGTGTGGACCAGTCCCACACTGGACCCCTGGTAGGAGGGAGGGGCTTCCTCCCGGTTCCTGCCCAAGGCCCTGACGTTGGAAGAGCATAGTGGCCGATCAGAGGATTTAGGCTGTTAGAATCCGTCCCTGTCAGCTGGAAACAGGGCTGGACAGTCTCACCAGTGCCTCGGCACTGCTGTAACAAGCGCCGCAAGCTGGGCAGCCTAAAACCACAGAAACTCAACCTCTCACAGTTCCGGAGGCTGGAAGTCTGAAATCCATGAGTCTGTAGGTCCATTCTCTCTTGGCAGGTGTTGGAGGACGAGCCTTTCTTGATCTTCCCACTCCTGGCGGCTCCTGGCATCCCTGGCTTGTGGCTGCATCACCCCAGCCTCCACATCCGTCTTCACTTGGCCTTCTTGTCTGGGTGTCTGTTTTCTAATCTCTCTCCTTATAAGTTCACCAGCCACTGGATTAGAGCCCATCCTACTCCAGGGGGACCTCATTTTAACTTGATAACAACTCTGATCTGCAAAAAGCCTATTGTAAAACAAGGTCACGTTGACAGGTATCAGGGGTTAGGATGTGAACATGCCTTTCTGAGGAAACACAAAGAAACCCACACCAGCCATGAGCCCAGCATGGGAGAATCTGCAACTAAGTAAATATCCTGACAATAGAGGGGCCTCCAGTGCTCAAATGAGGTGGCCTGAGGCGGCCTACTGTGAAGCTCAGGACCCCCCAGATGGCCTGAAACTATAATCAAACTTCACCTCTCCCTTTCATCTCGAAACATAGCACAAAGAAATGGAGTGGGTGACCCACTTTGGACTCCTATCAATGAAGCAAGACCTGGGATTTCCTAAGGGAGGAAACAAAAATGTAGGCACAACCTGATGGACCCCAGACCTGAGAGTCACCGCGGGAGGGTGGTGGCCCTGGCTGTCTCTGGAGGAGACGTGGGTTCCTTGGACCTTGGGCCCAACGGTGAACCAACGCTCTTTGACCTCAGAGTGACATGGAGGGCTTACAAATAAGGCACATTTTCCGCAGAACGGCAGCTCCTGCCTTCCGCACTTGTACCTGTGAAATTAGCCCAACATCCTTTTCTGAACAGGCAGGGGCTCGTTTTTGCAAATCTCTCTTCCCTGCCAATGCCCCCCGGAGCCAGAGATATAAACAGGAGTCAAAGTCAGGATGAACAGAACTGCTGAGGCTGGCAGCTCAGCAAAACTCCATCCATCCACAGAATTAGAATAAAATTAGTTGGATGCTTGAGAACCAAAACGTGAATTTAGAAACCAACTCCGGGATTGCATTTCTGTGTGTAATTGTCGTGTTCAGACCGTGGCACAGGAAACAGGACAAGACTTGTGCGTCGTGAGAGATTCAGTGGTTTGTTGGAATCTTAGGAAGATCACGGCATATTCTCGCAGAGGAGAATCTGTACGCCAGAGAATAGGAACACAGCGAAACCCCTGCTCTCTCTGAACCCGGAATGAATTGAGACACCGCCGGGCATGTGCCTCAGCTAATCTAGATGAAACTGATTTCATTATTTCTCATTCTGCAAACTGAGACGAAGGCTGGGCAGAAAATACACAGCCTTTTGCTTTTCAGTTCAGCCTTTTCGCTCTTTAAAGAACTCCAGGCTCACCTGTCCTTTCCTCCTGTCCCCTGATAATTAATAAGAAATGATCCTTTCTTCGGAGGCTGACAGAGAAGGCTTTGAAATCTAATGGGAAAAGTCGGGGAACATTTGTAAACTGGTTTTTGGAGAATGAATGGCTTCTCGTGCATTTGTTAGGGGCGGAATGAGGCCCAGGAACCGAGTCTTTGGAGGGAGGGATGAGCACGGGTGAGCACAGGTGGCTGCCCGCCTCCTCCTGGCTCCAGCGGTGCAGTCATTTTGATGGTGGCCCTGCCGGGATTGTCCAGGGAGACTTTGCTGCCTGACTGGCATCCCCTCCTGTACCCACATCCCTCCCGAAGGCAGGCTTCAGGCAGGGATCAAATCCCCAGGAAGAGAGGCATCTTCTTGGGCCAAGGAATGTCCTTTTTTTTTTTTAACATCTTTATTGGAGTATTATTGCTTTACAATGGTGTGTTAGTTTCTGCTTTATAACAAAGTGAATCAGCTATACGTATACATATATCCCCATATCTCTTCCCTCTTGTGTCTCCCTCCCTCCCACCCTCCCTATCCCACCCCTCTAGGTGGTCACAAAGCACCGAGCTGATCTCCCTGTGCTATGCGGCTGCTTCCCACTAGCTATCTATTTTACGTTTGGTAGTGTATATATGTCAGTGCCACTCTCTCACTTCGTCCCAGCTTACCCTTCCCCCTCCCCGTATCCTCAAGTCCATTCTCTAGTAGGTCTGCATCTTTTTTTTTTTTTTTTTTTGCGGTACGCGGGCCTCTCACTGTTGTGGCCTCTCCAGTTGCGGAGCACAGGCTCCGGACGCGCAGGCCCAACAGCCATGGCCCAAGGGCCCAGCCGCTCCGCGGCATGTGGGATCCTCCCGGACCGGGGCACGAACCCGCGTCCCCTGCATCGGCAGGCGGACTCTCAACCACTGCACCACCAGGGAAGCCCAAGGTCTGCATCTTTATTCCCGTCTTGCCCCTAGGTTCTTCTGACCACTTTTTTTTCTTTCTTTCTTTCTTTTTTTTGATTCCATATATATGTGTTAGCATACGGTATTCGTTTTTCTCTTTCTGACTTACTTCACTCTGTAGGACAGACTCTAGGTCCATCCACCTCACTACAAATAACTCAGTTTTGTTCCTTTTTGTGGCTGAGTAATATTCCATTGCATATATGTGCCACATCTTCTTTATCCATTCATCTGTTGATGGACACTTAGGTTGCTTCCATGTCCTGGCTGTTGTAAATAGAGCTGCAGTGAACATTGTGGTACGTGACTCTTTTTGAATTATGGTTTTCTCAGGGTATATGTTCCAAAACATACAAGCAGCTCATGCAGCTCAATATCAAAAAACCAAACAACCCAATCCAACAATGTGCAGAAGACCTAAATAGACATTTCTCCAAAGAAGATATACAGATTGCCAACAAACACATGAAAGGATGCTCAATATCATTAATCATTAGAGAAATGCAAATCAAAACTACAATGAGGTATCACCTCACGCCGGTCAGAATGGTCATCATCAAAAAATCTACAAACAACAAACACTGGAGAGGGTGTGGAGAAAAGGGAATCCTCTTGCACTGTTGGTGGGAATGTAAATTGATACAGCCACTATGGAGAACAATATGGAGGGTCCTTAAAAAACTACAAATAGAACTACCATACGACCCAGCAATCCCACTAAAGGAATGTCCTTTTATCCCCGCTCAGACCTGCAAACATTTGAAGGCAGGAGAGCGAGATCAAGACAGCCAAGGAGGGAGCAGTTAGCAGAAACTAGGTGAGCTGCGGCTGCAGGAGGGGCTGGTGGAGGATGGAGCCTGGGCGGGGGTGGCAGCCAGGCTCCCGGGGAGGGAGGCAAGGGGGAGGGAAGCTGCCGGCTGTGGAAGGCTCCCCAGCTGGACGGCAGAGCCCTGGGTTAGCTCGCAGAGCACAGGGCAGGGCGGAAGAAGTGGTGTGGGAGCAGTCGGGCTGTCTCCGCAGCGACGGCGTCCAGACAAGCCCCGAGTGTGGAGCTGGGGGAGGGACATGCCAGGTCACAGCGTGTCAGCAGCTGCCCCTTCCTCCTGCCGTTCTCTCGGCCTCACAGACAGACCCCCGACGTTGGACGTTTCGACACGCTTGTGTCCAAACGCCCAGATAGGAATAGAATCTAGATTTTCTGTGTGCTCACCAGCGCGTGCTTGACATTTGCCAACAACCCACTTATTCAGAAACATCAATAAATTCATTCATAATTCGAACCGATTTTGCCAGGCCTCCTGCTGCTTCTGCCACGACCAGTGATCTTTCATCGTGAGTCACTGCTCTGCTTGGATCAAAGTTCTCCAGCAGACGTGTCTGTCCCCCCTCTCTCCTCCCCGGCTTCAGTGCCGAGGTTCCTGTTGCCCTAGGCACTGGGGATTGGGGGTACGTGCCCCTGCCCGCAGGGGGCCACGGGGAGGAGGGGATGGTGTCCTAGCCAGCCCATGACAGGAGAGGTCCTCTAACTGCAGGGAAGGGCTGAGTGGGAAGGGAGTGGTCACACTGGACAGGAAGTGACCACCCCACGTCAGAAGGGCTGTCCCGTGGTGAGCGAGGTGGGCAGGGGGGCGCAGGGGTTGGGGGGCTTCCCTCCACCTTCAGGGCAGTGGAAGCCACTGCAGGACTCCAAGCTGGTGGCAGGTGGTCCAACGAGCAAGTCCATGGGAGTCGCGGGGCAGCGTGGAGGATGGGCGGGCGGGGGGGCCAGGTAGGAGGAGGCAGCAGGTGTTCAGACCACAGAGGATGGTTGGGTCTGGGGCTGGGTGTGAAGACCAGACGGCAAGTGGGCGGGGCTCGGGAGGAACTAGGGGTCTCTGCGGAAGGCGTCTCACGTGGGCAGGACCCACCCAGAGTGCCCTGCGCCACCTTTCTGCTTACCTGGTCACTGATCAGGTTCTTGGGCCATGGTGGTCTTTTTTCTCTGTCCCACCCCACCCCATGTCAAAAGTAGCACAGAATGCACCCTCACCTCCAGTCACCCCACCACCATGCATTGGTTCAGGTCCACGTGGGCCCAGGGCCCCTGGTCTTTTCCTTACGGGCAGAGACAGGCCGCCGAGAGCCCCCTCCCCCGGGAGCCTCGTGCAGGCGGGCAGTGGACAGTCTCCGTCCTTGCTGCCCTGAGGACACGTCGGGCTGGACCGCAGCGTCAGTTAGCCCCGTCTCCTTTGCAACGCTCCTTAGGGTGAAGGGTGCAGACCCCATGGTACTTGAGGACACGTCGGGCTGGACCGCAGCGTCAGTTAGCCCCTGTCTCCTTTGCAACGTTCCTTAGGGAGAACGTTGCAAACCCCGTGGTAATTGAGGACACGTCGGGCTGGACCGCAGCGTCAGTTAGCCCCTGTCTCCTTTGCAACGTTCCTTAGGGTGTGTTGCAAACCCCGTGGTGCTCATCTTTATACACAAGAGCCTATTTAGGGATTGTTGTGATACTCCCATTCCACTGATGAGAAAACCGTTTTTGGAAAGAGTGGCCCAGGCCAGGTCACCAGGCCTGGCAAACAAAGAAGCAAGGACTCGGCATATTAACACCAGGCCAGCCTTGCGATAATCAGTGTCTGTAACTATGGTGCCTGATTATGTCACCAAACACGAATCTAAGGGCTTCTGTGCAGGGATTTTGTAGGCGGTTAACACTGATAATCATTCGACTTTAAGGAAAGGTGATGACCCCTGAGAACGCAGGTGGGCTTCACCGCATCCATGAAGCCTTAACAACAAAAACTGAGGTTTCCTGAAGAAGAAAAAATCTGCCTCAAAAGCGCAGCATCACAGCCTGCCTGAGTCTCCAGCCTGCCCTGCAGGTTTCAGACGCGCCTACCCCCAACATCACACGAGCCATTCCTTTAAAACACCTCCTACTCTGTATATGCCACCGGTTCTGTTTCTCTGGAGAGCGCTGACAAGTCCAGCCTTCTCTGACAAATACACATTCTTCCTGTGTTCTGTACTCAAGGGGGCAAACAGAACTAAAGGAAATGTGGGCGGGTGCTTGCAAAAGGGTCCCATCAATGTTAAATCTCCCACGACGGTGACCTTTGCCTGTGTATATTTCTAGGATGGACGGTGCCCAGGGCCATGGCATCTCATAACAACTGTATCCCTGGATTCGACAACACATGCTCACACCCTCTTCCCAGGGGTTCTGAGGCCCACCTGAGGCCAAAAAGGAACCATTCCTGGCCTGGTGTTCTCACACCCAAGGCCAGAATCACAGTTAATAACCAGACATTTAACAGTTCACTAGCTCGATCCATATCTCAGGGTCCAGGTTCTGAGCCCAAACCATTGCACTGCGTTGAATTTTGTCCCCCCAAAAGACGTGTTTGAGTCCTAATCTCCTGTGCCTGTGAATGTGCCCTTATTTGGAAACAGGGTCTCTGCAGATGTGTTAAGTGAGGTCCCAAGGTGCGGTCACGTGGGCTTTGGGCGGTCCCAGTAGAATGGCCTCCCGTACGAAGAGGAAAGTCTGGACACAGACAGAGGCCACGTGATGATGGAGGTGGCGACTGGAGGGCTGTATCTACCGGCCAGCGGTCATCAAGGATTACTGGAAGCCACCAGCAGCTGGGAGAGAAGCCTGCAACAGTCTCCCTCTGAGCCCCAGAAGGAACTAGCCTGCGACACCTTGAGTTTTGAACTTCTGGCCTCCAGAGCTGTGAAAGAACTAATCCAGGTTGTGGTACTTTGTCATGGTGGCCTGAGAAAACTGGTACAGCATCCTCGATACACTGTCCTTGACTGCAGACTCGGGGGAAAGAGCTATCTAGACACGTCCACCAAAGATAACATCTTACAGATACCCACCATCCTTCTGTTGGACACTGAAAAGATGCAAGACTTGGTTCGGGGTTGGAAATATCAATACCTTCTTTCTATGAAGAAAACCACAGCTGTGCAGAGACTCTGATTACAAGCGACACCCACCTCCACAGGTGCTGGGATTCCCAAGGACCTCAGAAGTCGTCAGTCCGGCCTGCATCTCTAATGTGAAGTTCGGGATACGGACAGTGAATACGAGAGGAGCCATCTCCCCCTCGCCAGGGTGCTCACTCACGGACGTCCCCACGCCCGGTCCAGCTGCCCACCCGTCACCAGATCGGTGTAGGACGTTCCAGGCTAGAGAAGGTGGGTTCCTTGAATGTCCCGATTCCTAAGTAAGCTCAGCTCGAGCCCCCCGTGGAGGATAAACACATCAGGCTGCTGCGTCTTATAGTCCTGCTGGGAAAATCCACTTTGAATGCTTGAAACCTAGAGTCACTGGGCACAGAGATTTTCAATTTGTAAGAGGACCTGGAACTGCATTCGGCAGCACCTGGGGACAGAGGTTGGTGGCCCTCACCCCCTCACTCTCTTTCTTGCTGTCTCTCTACCTCCAGGCAAGAGAAAGCTGACAGGTGAGTCTTTTTTCTGCTGATGGCTGGAATTTGGCATTAACAGTACCAGCGATGTGCAATCAGCCTACAATTGTGTAGCGATATGAAATGGGATGAAGCCGAGGCCAGAGCACTGCTGTGTCCAAAGACAGCTGGGCTGCACTTGAAGACACCTCGTCATAGGAGTTTAATGTGCAGCTTATTGTCTGGAAAAAGAAACCCTCTGTAGGCCCACTGATGGATGGCCCGAGGTCCCCGAGCCCTGCCTCTGTGGCTTTGAAAGGAATCGACGCCTCCTGGGATGAAGATACTGAATCTCAAAAAGAACAGGTTTGAGTAGGAGAAATAGACATTTCTGAGTCTATTCTAGAAAGATCACCTCAGAGAATGACAGGAAAGACTGGGTCTTCTAAAAGAGTGGCACAAACAAGATGGTGAAACTAAATACTCGTGAGGTTTGCTTTCCTTTACCCACTCAATCCACCCTGCCCTGTGCCCCGCAGATGCCCTCTGACCCCCAGCTGGATTCCGCCAAAGGGGCGAGGGCATCAGGGGGTGTGAGACGGGGACGAGAGGGGTTCAGGGTGCTGCCACCCCGCTTCCTCCTCCAGCTGGCCGCATCACCACCACCCCCCCCGGCATCTCACACTCCCCTCCAGCTCCCAGCCCAGGCAGTGCAGCCACGCTGTCCAAGCGCCAGAACCCCACCCTTTCTCTAGCCTCCCTGTTCACAGTATCTCTTCGCTACCCTTCCTCGAGTCCCCTCAGCTAATCGGGGGACCCTCTGCTTCCCGCACGCCTGGCCCCAGTGCCTCTCAGGCATCCCTGGTGACCTTTCTTTTAATGTTGGTGATGTCATGACCGTGTAGATCCTTGAAGAAATCTAATTGCTGGGAAAGCACCTGCCAGCCGCTATGGTACGTGACACGCTGGTCTTTGTGGCCGCCCTCTGGGGGAGTGGGTTTCAGTTTCTGCTCTAGGATCCACACACCCCGCCAACAAGCACCGCTTTGCTCGCACGGGGCCATGTCTGACATTGTCAGGTTATGGAGACTTCGGAGGAGAAGGAGTGAGGGTCCAAGTTCCCAGCGATGGCCGGAGCCTGGGGCGGGGGGACTAACGACACCACGTGGAACACGCCGTCGGGGAAGGGCTGCCATGGGAGGGAGTTATACGGGCCTAATGGTTTATCTGTCAAAGGTTTCAAAGCAGAATCAACCCTCCTCCCAAAATGAAAACTATAAATGCGGCGCGTTCCTAAATACTCACTCACACCTGCAGCAAATGTTCGCTGAATCCTCCCCGCACGACGGGCGCGGCTCCGGGTGCTGGATCGCGGTGGGCAAACCACCTCAGCCCACGGGAAGCCCACCACCCACCACAGCATCGGTGCAGCAGCCGTGCCGCAGAGAGCTGCTCTGCAGCAGGACCCGCCAGAGATGCGCCCTGAGCGCAAGAGCCGGCGTGACTACCAGCCCAGCCCCGCGCCCGTCGCCAGGGGCCGCTCACAAATACAGGCTTGAGGCCCTCCGAGACGTTTGGGGCCGGGCAGGCCTGGGGATCTGCATTGCACTCTCCAGTGAGTCTACTGCCATTGTCTGTGAAGTTCGCTTAGAGAGAAGCTGCGTTTCTGTGTCTGCCTGTGCACCAGCCCCAGGAATGGAGGCCCCAGGAGGAGGCTGGCCTGTCCTCACGCTTGCCCACTTCCCTGCGAAGCTTGGCCCAGCGGCCCAGGATGTAGGGGCCTCCTGGATGGTCTTCCTGGACGGTCGCACTGAGGGCCTGCTCCAGGCAGAGACCCTGCCACGCAGATCCTGCCACCCTGGGGGTGACGCCAGTCTCACCCTGGCTGCTGGCCTCCCTCTGAGGATCCGCTGTCGCTCTCAGAGTTCCCTTTCCTCCGGCCGGTCTGATGACTTAGCAAGGCCAACTGCCTCCCTTACGGCCCCATCGTGGCAGGTTCTGTGGCCGGGATACTGTCCAGAACGGAGACACCCCGATGTGTTCCTCTCATCCCCACTCTGGAGCAATTTCTCCCGAGAAGGAACCAAGTCCCCGCCCGGTGCTGGCTCTGAGCCCCGGGGCGTGTCGGCTTCCTGCTCACATATGTTGTGCCTGGGACACGCCCCACAGAGGCAGCACAGGGAGGCCTGCTGGCCGTCGGGACCGCTCACAGCCCATCCCTGCCCCTCTCCCCATGCCCACCGGGCCCCTCCTTCCTCCCCCAGTGGACCCTTCACTAGCCCTGGGCATCACCCCACATTCCACTGGGGCTCTGACCTGACATTTCCAGGGCTGACCCCGAGTCTGGGTCCAGCTTTGCTTCTGCTCTGTCCAGACAGCGAGCGTGGGGTGGTTCCTGGGAAAACACAGCCCTGAGCCCCACGGGCCTGGCCCCAAGTCAGCTGGCACAGAGCCGCCCTTATCGCCCTTTCCAGTGTCATGCAGGCTGGGGACACCTGTTGCCCTCAAGGCTGAGGTCTTAGAGAGACACCCCCCCCGCAACTGCATGGCAAGGGTGACCTCACAGAACATGATTTAGGGTCAACCATTTCTTCGGGTAACCAGTTTCCACAGCTCCTGACTCAAGATCAATTCGCTCTGAGTTGACTGAGCCGAGCATGAGACGTTACCACTTAGGGAAAATGTTTAGAAAAAGAAGATGCAAGTCAGTGCAAAATCAGTCCTGCCAAAGCTGCCGCATTCCTGGTTCCTTCCCTGAATTCCGGGTACAGATTCTGCTCCCTGACCATGGCCAGCTGATGCTGAGACGCAGCTCTGATGTGACAGGCAAGCAGAACAATTGTCCAGCAGACACACACTGGAGGGAGCCCTCAGGGCCCCCATAAAAGAGGGGCTGCGACTTCTGAGTTGGATGGAAAAGTACCAGAGTCCCCCATTCCTACAGTGAGTCGTGTAGCAGGACAGGTCGTGCTTGGACGTGGTTCCCACTGAGTTAAATATCCTGTGACAGCTGCTTTACTGTTGGAGCAGAATGTCCCCTATCTGCTTCCAGCCATGCACGCCATTAATCCAGAGGCTGATGAGAACTTGGGAGACGGCCACCAGTGTGGGAACATCAGTACAAAGCCATGTATGTAGCCTCCTGTAGGCGAGTGGAGGTCAAAGCCAGTTACCAGTAAACCCTCTGGCGTTGCTCTTGTCACTGTCGACTTAAAAAAAAAATGCACAACGTGAGAGTTGCGAGTAACTTTTATCTGGGGCAAAATGAGGACTCTAGCCCGGGAGACAGCATGTCAGAGAGCTCTGAGGAACTGCTCCCAAGAGGTGGGGGGAAGTCAGTAGAGATGTGATTTTGCTGAAGGGGGAGTACCGCGAAATCAAGCACATATTTTTTGCAGAGGTTTCCGCTCGTCCCGAGGAGCAGACGTCACCAGGAAGGATTTTAGTGCCTCTCTAGATACAAGGAGATGCAAGAATTGGGCTCACAGAATCTGCTCCTGAAAATAGCTGAACCATCTGACGGCCTGTGCTGCAAGTTTCTCCCAGAGCACAAAGCACCTCATTCCTGATCTCCGCCCTGAGCTCCTTTCAGGGGTGCTGAAGGTCAGCAGGTGCAGCGGCTCAGGATTTGATCCTTGTAGAGGCAGATGGCAAGTGAAAATTTGTAGATGACATCACCCAGTGTACTGAGATGACTAGTGTCCCCCATTTCACGTCCACCGAACCCCCAGATGGTGACATTTGGAAATAGAGCCTTTGCAGATGTAATTAGTTAAGATGGGGTCGTACTGGATTAGCCTGGCCCCTTAAGCCAATGGCTGGTGTGCTTGTAAGAAAAGAAGAGACACACACACAGGGAAAGGCCATGGCACAGACGCAGGAATAGGAGGGGTGCAGCTGTGAGATAAGGAGTGTCCAGGATTCTGGCCATCACAGGAGCTGGAAGAGGCAGGAAGGACCCTCCCCTAGAGCCTCAGAGGGAGAACAGCCCTGCAGACATTGATTTAGGACTCCTGGCCTCCGAAACTATGAGACAGTAACCTTCTGTTGCTTTCAGCCCCTCGGTTTGCGATGTTCTGTTAAGCAGCCATGGGAAGCTAGGGCTTCCAGACGCCGCCCATGCGGTGGGGTGCAGCCACGTTAATTACAGGGACATCTGCAGAGGGGGGAGCCTCCCAGGTCACAGCCAGGAAGGAAAATCCCACGATGAGCAGGTGCTTCTGGGCAGAGCCTGGGTGTCCACTCATGCCCTTGGGATGGTAGCTATTGGGGCATCCAGGGGCCAGGGGCCAGATCCCGCCCTGGCTCTGGGCTCTCTCACCAGAGCCGCTCATCTCCTGCCCTGGAGACCTGGGTGGGCTTTTTGATGTTCCAAGGTACATGTCAAGAGCAGGTGCCTTGTGTCCGGGCACTCACTGATAAACTCGCTCTCCGAGTGGTGGCCAGATGGCCTTAGGTGGCCACGATGTCAGGGGTTTCCCTTAGGAAGTGCAGAGAACTGCAGATGTGCAAATCCACACTTGCGGTAAGTTTAGGGTCAGATGATTACTTTGCGAAGCGCTCAGCTCTGGGAGTATTCACAGTCCTCGGCCCCTGCCCCAGATGCAATTTAAAGACGCACTAAACTCTAAGATGGGGGCTCTGATCTTGCCCCCAGAGAAGGTTTGGATCCATTTTTTCCCAAAAAATCAAACAACCAATTATTCCACCGTGTTTTCCCAGTCTTTCTGGAGCCCCTGCTTTGAGCATCCCTCAGCCACCGTGAGTCAGCCCTTTGAGAGACCAGGCACTGGACACGGGAAGAGAAGGCCCCAGACTGACAGAAAGGACTGTGCAGGTGCCGCTGCTCAGGGCAGGGACTGTTCTGGAAGGCCTGGAGGCTGGTGGCACGCCTGGAAGAGCCCTAAGTTCTCAGTGGGTCCCAGGTAGAAGCAGGTCTCGCCTCTGTCTGCAGTGCCAGGGGCCAGCAGGCTGGGGAACACGAGGGGCGTCACAGAGAGCTCTGGAGAGTGGAGGCTGGCAGTGCCCCATGGCCCCTCTGCGGCAAGCCTACCAGGCAGTCCTCAGCCAGAGTGGCTGGGTTTGGCCTGTTGGTGGTGGCCCCAGGATGGAGGGGTCATCAGCGAGAGCTTGTGCAGGGCTGAACAGGGCTGGGGCCGCGAGGGTGTCAGGCCGAGTCCTGGGCAGGGGTCTGACCAGCAGAGACGTGTCCCTATCTGAGCACAGAGCAGCCCAGGCCCATC
Organism: Aethalodelphis obliquidens; assembly: GCF_003676395.1. NCBI lineage: Eukaryota > Metazoa > Chordata > Mammalia > Artiodactyla > Delphinidae > Aethalodelphis > Aethalodelphis obliquidens. The sequence continues at coordinate 43,600,562 of NW_020837955.1, read as the reverse complement.
CCCCTCATGGTGGGGGAGGGGTGTCAGGCCACCGGGCGAGCTGTTGGAGGGCCGTGCCCCTAACTTAGGGAGGTTTTGCCCTTGAATAAGGCTTATTTTCATTCACACCAACTCACGCTGAGCCTCGAGCAGAGAACAAGCCGCCCAGAGGCTCCAGTTAGGGGATGTAGGGCCCTCATCCATCCCCAGCGTCCTTTCCTCCCCCCAACGTGGGCTCCCAAAGCCTCAGTGAGCCAGCCCCCCACTGAGGTTTACAATCGCTCTGATGGATCCCAAGCTGGAAAGCGTTTGCTCTCCTCCTTTCAGGATTGCGGACGCTGTAATATCAGCCAAAATAGAAAAAAAGAAGGACGGCATTGCCCGTGTTCCCTCTGCTGCAGTTTCTACCATCACCAAGGAAGGAGCTAGCGCCATTGCAAGAATTATTAAGATGCTAAGAAAATAAGCTGCTAAGAAAATGCATTTAGGTGTAAGAAAATGAAAGGGCCTTGGTTTTCTTTGCCAAAGCAATTATGCAGAGGGAATAAAACGTGATGTTATGACTATAACCTTCCCGCTAAACATTTCTTGCCCAGCCACGGCATAAGGATGGTTCGAATGGAGCAGGAAAGCAAGCCGAGTACAGGGACAAGACGGCAGCCTGGAATACTTTAAAGGACCACGGGTGTGTGCCTGTCCATTCCTGTATCTTTTCAAGGATGCTCGATATCACCAGGGAAGAGCTGACGGTCACGACAAAGCCATTTGCTGCAAGGGCAGAACTGCTAGAAAACATGGTTCCACGAAGGCCGAATCACTAAGCTTTGCGGGACCTTATGTCTATTGGCTTCTGGGGAAACGGGTAAAAGCCATGAGCTCACTCGGTGTGTGCTACTTTTTCATTACCCTTTGGAAGCAACACGTGCCCTGCGTGTGGCAGTGGAAGGGCCTCATGTCACAGGAGGCGACTGAATAAGGGAGCAGGCCGCCAGGCAGGAGCCTCGGTCACGGCCGCCTCTGCCTCCTCTCTTCTCAGCACTTGCTCATTTTGGCAGGAGTCCCTGTTTCTACGATAGGCCTGGGCCAGTGGCCGTGGCTGAATGCGGGCAGGTCTGCGTGGAGCGCACGGGCCAGGCCTCCGGCTCTGGAGCGGAGCCCTCAGAGGTCAGAGCGCCGACCCGCACGTAAAGCAGTTTCCATCCTACACGCTTTATCAATCAGCTCCACAAAACCCATAAGAACAGTTTTTAAATGTATGACTTGACCCCTTGAGCTGTAAATAAACATGAAAACATTTCGCTTCTTACCTACTTAGCACCGGCTCAAGTGATGCTGGATTTTTCAGAGATGTCTTCCCACAATTCACCAGCTTTGTTTTTCTTTTTGTCCACGATACGTCTCGAGAGGTAAACGGATCTGAATTCATTCTGCAGTTTCAGCATGGACTCTTTTCATTTCTCCCTTTTAAAAAAAAACAAAAACCAATGAACTGTGCACTATAAATAAGGAGAAATGAAATACTTTTTTTCGTGATGATAATGCTTAAACCTATTTCCCCTGATGAAACTCTTATGGTAATACACAAGCTCCGTTATAAATACATTTCTCATATTTTATGCAACTGGTTCTAAAGTTATGATATTTACAATGCACAAATACAAATTCCATCATTAATTCACGGGTTAGCTCAGTTACCCAAGAAATGGCGCAAACACAAACAGAAGTAATGGAAAGGCGAAGCCAGATGCCGGCCCCCCGGGGCCCACTGGCGAAGGGAGCGGAGGCCGCGGCCCCAAGTGATGCCTCCATGTAGGTGTGGAGGGTCTGCGCTCTCGGCCCGGCCTGCCCCCCCCACACTGGGACTCTGCAGTCAGCACAGAAGGCAGCCACCTCCTCGTGCTGCCGCTGTCCCACTGGGAGAAGGGCAGTGAGGCCCCAGCAGCCAGGCCCCTGGGCACAGAGGTGGAGAGAAGGAGGGGGATCGAAAGGGCAAAGGAAGGCGCCGTTAAGTCCCCCGCGAACCCCTAGGTTCTCAGCCCGAGCCATCCTTCTGTAACTGGCAGAGGCTTCCTTATCAGGCTCGTGTGGCCCAGCAGCACCCAGGGCATCACCGGCCTGACTGTCCACGTCCACTCCAGGGGCTGAACGTGGAGGCCACGGCCAGACTCTCTGCCAGGCCCGGGAGGTGCCCACAGGGCCGCTCCGAGCATTCCTTCTCCTCAGAGACCCTCCAACCAGGATAGACCCTGGCCCCCAGCCCCGGAGACTGCAGATGCATCCAGGGGACCAAGGTCCGCAGAACCTCCCACAGACCCGTGGGCTTCGGTGCCAGTGCTTTGCTGCGTGCACTCCTGCCCCCTCTGTGCCGTGGTTCCCTGTGGAAGGCTCCAGGCCTCCACTAGCCACATGTGGAAAGGAGGGGGGAGTGAGGCAGGAGGGAAGGCCGGGGAGGCAGGAGTGACGATAAAGTGCTTCTAACGGTGCCTGTTAGAACAAGGTCGCTGCCGCCCCTCTTGGCAGTCTGGCCCCGCTCCTCTGCTGGGGGCTGGGATAATCTCAGATGGCTTTTCTATTTTTGACCAAGGAAAATGAGTCTCTGAAGACTGGCTTGCCGTTCTGAGGTCCTGTTTTGAAGCCTGGGAACCCCCTTTTCTCGGTCTCAGCTTCTCCTCCCGGCGGCCGGGCGTCTGTCACTACCCAGCCCGGCTTCGTGATGCAAATGTGGCCGTTTCTGTGCTGCCTCCCCAGAGTCAGTCGCCTGGGGAGGAAAATACCTGCCTGATGCTCAGGGTGCAGGCCCTTAATTAGACTTAACACTGTCAGCTCCGAAGCCGGGTGAATTCCTGGGACACGTGGGACCCTCTGCACACACACAGTGCACGTGCGCGAGCTGGCATGTCCGCCTGCTGTAACTGTGGCCAGTGCTTCCTGGGGAGGAATGAGTGAAGTAGAGGAGGATCCCAAAGGCCACTGCCAGGTCCCACACGTGTATGAGGGCCTCGCTCTGCGCCGGATGCTCTGACAGACCCCGTGTGGTGAGGACCCAAGTTCACAGTCACCAGCCTGCAGGCCTCCCTGATTTTGGGGGGAGGTAAAGGGTCAGGACAATAATTAGCTCAAGGACGGCCACGGAGCAGTTCTGCCAGGACAGATAGAGGCCACGAGGCATATTCTAAGTATTTATTTGCGAGTTAAAAATCAACCTATCAAATTATACTGTAATATATCCATCTTCCTACCTTGACAAGTGTACCTCATACGACAGCGCTGAAAAATACGTGTAAATCTGTGGTTTGCATATTACTGAAAGGTGGCGAAACAGCAAAGGTGACTGAATTGGTTCCCGTTACGTGTGGCTGACAGCTCTGTTGGTTGCCTGGTGAGGTCGAGTGAATAATAAAATAGGGACATACGAATCCCATAAACAAAATCCATAACACAGTGTTGCTTGCTATCATTCCTGCAAACTTTCTAGTTATTACGTTACTTCAAGAGTTTTTAGAACTGTGTACTTTTGACAGGAATATTATAGAACTAAAAATAAAATTCGATGATATTCAGAATGTAAGAAATGAATTTTATCAAAAATTAAATATGAATTTTCAAAAAAGTAAAATGACTGTACACATTTTAACAATTTTCTCAAAACAGTAAGATATCCAAAATACAAACTGTGATTTGTATTACTGAATAGCAACTATTAAGAAAAAAATTATTTAAAACATCTGGATTTTTAAACTTTTCACTTTGACATTTTAGGTCAATCTTGTCAAACGACCTTTATAAACAATAAACTCACCACAAGCCTGGCATTCAGCCTCCAGAGCAGCGTGCCTCAGTTTCCAGGAAGAAGCCTAGGTTCTCACACCCACAGGCCCCTCCCCACTCTGACAGCCCCCTCGGTTGCCAGCCCACCTCAGAGCAGGGGACAGACACCCGGATGTCCTTCCCATGGGCTCCCGGGGTCCATCCCTCTTACAGGTGGGAGCATCCCTGTAGAGAGTGGATGAACTGGGATGACGCTGGGACAGCTCAGAGGGGACGTGTCACCCCCCGTGCACGCAGCACACCTGCCGAGGAGGAACTGAGGGGGCGGGTTGCCAACAGCTGGAGAGTCACGACCTGGGAACAAAGGGAATCAGCGCCCCACGTGCTTCCTCCCTGACCCGACCCTGTGACCTCCGACCCCACCCTGAGATGGGAAGCTTCTGCTTAGGGGGAGGACGGCACGGCAGGTGTTCCACTCTTCCGGGGGAGTTTCCACAGGCAGCAAGTGGTGTGCTTAAGCTTTAAGCCACTCCATTTCATTTTCCTTCTGGCTGAGTTCCCATTTTCAAAGCAGCAGAAAGCCTTTCGAAGGGTTTACCAGAAATGGCTGGGTTTCCCTCCAGGGGCTGTGCAGGCAGCTTCCCACCCGGGGGTGAGCGGGGAGCAGAGGGCCCTCCAGCCAGGGCAGCTCCACAGGCCTGGTCCCCCCTCCAGTGACCAGGGGCAGGGAGCTCACGTCCCCATTCCCCAGGTTGTCCTGCCAAGGAGGCACCCTGGGGACCAGTGGGAGGGAAAGAAGGTCCCCAGCAGTCCCCCAGGTTTGGGGTCCGAGCCTCTTCCCTCAAAGTGGCCTGCAGCTGCTCTCTCAAAGGGCGTGAGAGCCTGGCCTCAGCCCTCCGGGCGCCCCTTCTGAGCTCCCGGCTCATTTCAGGCTGTCCCACGTCCCTGCCTGTCTCCAGCCTGGAAGGCCACGGCAGCCCCGAGTTCTCTGCCCCAGCGCCGTCCCCACCTCAGTCCTGAACATGTAAACAGACCCCCTACGGCCGGGCTGGTATCCCCCGACCAGCGCCCCTGGCACTGACACCCCAGCTCCTCTCTACGGCCTGCAGGCTCCCACAGGCTGTGCCCCAAGACCCGGGGGCCCTGCAGCCCAGCCGGGCCCCCCTCCCAGCCTGTTGGGGACTGGCTTGCATGCAAGCTTCCTGGGAACACGCACAGAGGGCCGAATGGCTCCGCGGTGTCCGTGGTCCCCCCGCCGGCTCCCGGCAGAGCTGCCCCAGCTCCCTTCTCGGGGAGACTCCCACACACATTTTGAACCAGATCTCCAGGGAGGCCGGAGCCCAGACCCAGCACGCACGTGGCCTTGAACAAGGGCTACCCAGTTCTGGGTTCCTGAGCCCTGCGGGGCAAGTGTACAGGCAGGGTGGGGTGCCGGGGGACCCCCTCGGGGGTGACGCTCTGGGACCACATGCCCATTGGTCCCCATGCCCCACAGACTAGACCAGTCGTGCATGTCCGCAGCCCCAGGAACGTGTGTGTCGGGTGCGGTCCACAGCCTGAACCACTTTGGAGGGCGAATTCTACGAGGACGCCCATAAGGCAGTGCCCACGACCCCACGCAGGCCTGGACGGGAGCTCCAGCGCGAAGGAGGCTGGAGCCAGGCTCAGCGCTGAGTCCTCATCTGTCTGTGCAGCTGTCACGAGCAGAGGGAAGAAGCTTCCGGACCCTGACAGATGAGGCCGAGCTCAGGGCTGAGTCCCCGCAGAGAGGGTGTTCACGGCACAGGAGACAGAGCGGGCCCTGCATCAGCGGCGATGCGGCTGTGAATCGCCCGCTGGGCCTCGGCGCCGTCCGTGAGGATGCAGCACTTCTCTCCCCGTGATTCCTCCTGAGGCCGACTGCCCGCCTTGGTCACAGTCCTCACTGTGGGGTGCTGTGAGCTTCTCTGGCAGCACCTCCAGAATCAGTGAGAAGGTCCTTCCCCATGGGCATCAAGAAGACGATGTGGGCTCCTGCCGTCCCGGCTGGGAAGATTCCTCCGCCACACGTGAGCGCATCCGGCTGCACTCGCGGGACCCAGCGGCCTCAAAAGCCCCCCTTGCTTGCAGGAACGGGGTGACTTCTCCTTGCAGCCCCAGGTCCTTCCAGGGAAGCTGCACGTTCTCAGCTGTTGACATGGGTGGATCCCGCGGGGCAGCCCTGCAGCATTTATGCTGCTACTGTTTCTCCGGAGCATCCTGCACAGGCAGCCCTGCAGCCTCGGCGGGAACCAGCTCCACGAGGGCGGGGCCAGAGCAGACCCAGCTGGTGGGAGAGTAGGAAAGACCCCTGCTTCCGCCTGGGGACCCTGTGCTCTCACACACCCAGGGGCCCCTCAGCATGAAACCCGCCCACGCACGTGGAAGACCCACCCGCCGCAGCGGTGGGCACTGGTGCATCTGAGAGAGCAGAGACCACTCCCCGGGGGACAGCCCCGGGGAGCAGAGGCTCAACAGTGGGGGCCCCTCGCTCACCACCCAGAGCAGGGCCTTTCCCCTCCCAGCCCAGGGCCCGGCCCCTTTCTCCTGCAGGACCCCACCTGCCCCTTGGGTCCCCATCTCAACTTTGTCCCCCAGGCCCCCGAACACCCTTCCCAGGCGCCCTTTCCGGCCCCTCCAGCCATGTCCCCACCACGCCCCGCCTTATCCTCAGCCCAGCAAAGCGGCCCCTCCATTTACACCCCTTGCAAACCCAGATGAAGACACGAGATGGTCTTTGTTCTCAGCACTCAGAGCCAGGATTTCCACCGTGTCTATGGAATTCCAGCCCCTAAGCAGTGCCCTGGAGGAGCCGCAGGGACGGCAAAGGGAAAAGTCATCTGAAACCACCTCCAGGTCCTGGAACGCCTGTCTCGGGGCTGCACGCACCCCGAGGTGGACGTCAGCTCCATGTCCCTCAGTCACCACATCTCAGAGTCCAGCCCATGCTCCCTCCAAATCCAATACACCTCGTTCTCCCAGCCCCAGTGCTGCCTCGGACTACAGGCCTCTCCAGGTGGGCAGGAGGGACCAGAGGGGCCTGCAGAGAGCTGGGCCACGCAGCCACGAGCAGACCCCCTGTGCATGGCTTCTGCAGAAGGGATGGGGAAGGCAGGCGGTGACACACTTCCCCATCCCCACGCCCCAGGACACGGAACAGGGGCCCGGGTCTCGGCGATGGGCAGCAGGCAAGCGAGCTGCCCTTCCTGGCTCTGCCTGCCCACCCAGCCCCACAGGCTCCTCTTGGCCGGGCCGGGCTGGCTCTTCCATCAGCCTTCTGCTGTTGTAAGGGATCTGGGGCTGACACACTATCAAGGCCTGCTCATCGCAGTGTAGACACACACTTCACGTCTCCCCCCGCCGCATTTCCAGTGAGCTCACAGGCGAGGAGAAGAAGCCGCGGGCGTGGGCCCAGACCACCTGGTGTGAGTCCCAGCGCAGCCACGTGAACAAGCCGGGTACCTTCTCTGAGCCTCACTGTCCTCATCTGTAAAATGGGGTGATGCTTTCATCTTTCCCGGGCTGTGAAGATGCAGGTACGTGAGGCCATGCCGGGCACACGGTGAGAACTCTGTGCACGCTTGCGAGAAATAGAAAGAAACCCAAACCCACCCACCCACAGCGGCCACGCCCTAAGGGAGCAGATACTTCGGGTGGCAGGCCCTGAGCCAGTGGCGCCGGAGGTCCAAGGCAGCCTTAACTGGCAAGGCCAGCATGGTCAGCAGAACGACGCCCCCAAAGCGTCCCAGAACCTGCGAATATATTGCCTTTACCTGGCAAAGGGAAAGGAAGGAGGCTCTGGAGACAGGTTGCGAATCAGCTGGCCTCACGATGGGAAGATTGTCCGGGACTATCTGGCTTGGGCCAACATAATCACATGGGTCCTCATGGGGAAGAGGAGGCAGAAGAGGGAGAACCAGAGACACGGCAGCACGAGAGGACTCGACCCACCGCTGCCGGCTCTGAAGAGGAAGGCGGGGGCCACGCGCGCGGGCTGCAGGCAGCTTCCCCGAGCTGAAACAGCAAGGAGCTGGATTCCCTTCTAGAGCCTCCAGAAGGAAGCCTGCTGATGCTGATTTCAGCCCAGCGCGTCCACTGTGGACTCCTGACTCCAGAACGGTGAGGTAACACACGTGTGTGCCTGGAAGCCACAAGCCTGTGGACTGGTGCTTTGTGAAGCCGCCCCAGGGAACTCACACAGCAAGAGCCAGTCCAGCTTCTGCTCACCTCATCCTTGCCATCCCTGCTGAGGAGCCCGCACTCAGCGTCCAGGGCTCGTTTTCTGAATCCCAAACACACAAGTGCTGGTGAGTGGTCTCGGCCCAGATGTTAACTACGAATTTTCCAAGCTTGAAAGAACGCACAAGTCTGCTGAGATTGCTATAGCTTCTTCCTAAATGACAGCTGTTTTATATAAACGTACCTTTTATGCCTATACATCTTTCCAAGAGGCTGCATTTCTAGGCGGAGTAATATCTGTTTGTCGAGAATTTAAGACAGCTAAGGGATTACCTTAGTTGTAATCTAAGGGCTGCTTTTTCTTCCTTGCCCGATGGTTTTTCTGTAGAAAGTCAGGGCCACAGTCTCCCTGGTCGCTGCCTCTGTGCAGCACAGATGTCGGCCGTTCCCGTGTGCTAAGTAACACTTACCTGCATGACAGTTGCATGCAATGGTGACCGGCCTCAGGAACTGTGGCTGAGACTTTGAACCGAGGGTGGACTTCAAATGACCTCGAAAGGCAGCAAGAGTGTACAACCCAAGAATCCGGATGCACATGCTTCCCGTGTTTGAGGTGAATGTGGATTGATACTGACATGTAATCTCGGGACTTCCCTGGTGGCGCAATGGTTAAGAATCCGCCTGCCAATGCAGGGGACACGGGTTCGAGCCCTGGTCTGGGAAGATCCCACATGCCGCGGAGCAGCTAAGCCCGTGCACCATGACTGCTGAGCCTGTGCTCTAGAGCCCACGAGCCACAACTACTGAGCCCACACACCACAACAACTGAAGTCCGCGCACCTAGAGCCCGTGCTCCACAATGAGAGAAGACACCGCAGTGAGAAGCCCGCGCACCGCAACGAAGAGTAGCCCCCACTCGCTGCAAATAGAGGAAGTCCGTGTGTAGCAACGAAGACCCAACACAACCAAAAATAAATAAATAAATAAATAAAATAACTATCAAAAAATTTAAAAAGATGTAATCTCTCCCCATTTTCTTTAACAAATCTTTTATATTTTGAAGCAGGAAGTTGCAGAGGTAGTAGTAAGAGGTCCCATGAACTGTTCACCCAGTTTCCCCAGTGGTTGCATGTTCCGTAATTGCAGCATAATATCAAGCCCAGGAATTGGGCATGGACACCAAGGGTGAGGTTCTAAGTCATTGCATCATATGTGTGGACTCACGTAACCTCCGCCGCCATCAAGGTCATAAATATCCCACCAACACACGGATCCCCTCACGCTCCCCGCCCATCGTGCCCACGTCCCTCCGCACCACTAATCCTTTCTCCTCCTTGTACTTTTGTCACTTGGAGAATGTAACATACATGGAATCACACAGCATGTGACCTTTTGGGGCTGCCTACTTGGGATGTGCCCTTGAGATCCACCAAGTTGATGTGTCCACCCGTAGTTCATTCATGTTTATGGTCAAGCGGTATATGGTTTAATCATTTTCCTATTGAGGGGCATTCGACTGTCCCCAGTTTTCTGCTTATCACAAATCAAACTGCTACAAACCATTGAGCACAGGATTTTGTGTGGACATGTTTCTTTATTTTCCTGAGAGAAATGTTTAAGAGTGTGGCTGGGTCGTATGTAAGCATGTGTTTAGCTTTTCAAGAAGGTGCCAAAGTACTTGCCAGGACAGGAGAGGCCCAGTGTCTCCGCAGCCTCACCAGCATTTGGCCTCATAGCTTTGTCTTAGAAGGCCACCCCTTTCCCAGTCTCAAAAGCAAGCTCTGGTTGGGTCTTCTTTTGGTCTGTACTTATTGGCATTTGGGGGTTTCTGGTTTCTCCCATGTCCAGTCTGGGGTACATGAAGCCAAAAGAAAACCCAGGGAACTCATCTTCATGTCATTCCTTGGGTCTTGAGGGTCTCTAACTTGTCTGTCTTCTTCTGTGTGTTCTGTATGTGATGTTCAAGGATTTTTGCTGCACTCGGTGAGAAGAATCGTAGACACTCAGTCTGTCCAGAAACATGAGTCCCCGTATCCACTCAGAACAGAGAAAACGGCTTCCTAGACAAGCTACGCGTGCAGTGGGCAGCCTGTTGTCATTGATGACCAGGTTAGAAGAAACCCTTTAAGGTCAGTCTGTGTGTCCCTGTCAAGCTGAACACTAATTAGTAATGCAGCCTGATCTGTCATTGCGTCAACCAGCACATAGATGTTTCTCTAAGTTCAACCAGCAAGGTTATGATCGCTATTATACTCAGAGAAAGAATTTCTTGAAAATCAACAGACATTGGAAATGGTAACTGTAGGTATTGATTAGCGAGTATTAACACGTTACACTTAGCAAACTGCACACTTATGCAAGAACTCCAGACTATCTACCTCCTCCCCTGTGGTCGAGCCTTTTTAAAAAAAATTTTTTTAATTGAAGTGTAGTTGATTTACAATGTTTTGTTAATTTCAGATGTACAACAAAGCAGTTCAGTTTTACATATATATATATATATATATATTCTTATTCTTTTCCATCATAGGTTATTACAAGATATTGAATATAGTTCCCTGTGCTACAAAATAGGTCTTTGTTGTTTATTTTATATACAGTATGTGTATCTGCTAATCCCAAACTCCTAATTTATCCCTCCCCAACTTCCCCTTTGGTAACCATGTTTGTTTTCTATGTCCGTGAGTCCATTTCTGTTCTGCAAATAAGTTCATTTATACCATTTCTTTAGATTCCAGGGCCCCTAATGTATGCACTCTCATCAAATTCATTGGTGGATCCATTCACTCATTTAATCACATTTTGTAACATAAGCTTTTCTCATGGAATAATTTTTGATTTTCCAAGATAGTTCAGAGAGCTCCTGCCTACTCCCCACTTAGTTTCCCTTTATGTTAACGTCTCACGTTTAAAGTTTCACTTTTTAACTAAGAAATTCACATGGGTACAGCACAGGTAACAGAACTAAAGGCTCTGTTTGGATTCACCAGCTTTCCTGCCAGCTCCCTTTTTCTGTCCCAGGACCCTCACTGTACTCAGTTGTCACATGACCTCAGCCTCCTCCAGTCTGGGACCAGCTCTCAGTCATTCCCTGTCTTTTAGCTCCAACAGAGACTCTTTGCAGAGACCCTCCTGACGTTTGCCCCTCACCTCGGGTTTGTCCGATGTTCTATCTGATGACGGCGCTGAGGTCGCTGGTTTGGGGGGAGGGTCCTGGAGGTGAGGAGACCTCTGGGCACAGTATAGCAGGGGGTGTGTGACTCACACACCTGGTTTATCCAGGTGACATGAGCCCTGATCTCGAGGGTAAGCTGGGGTCTGAGGGGGTCTCCACCAGGAAGGTACCATTTTCCCTGATTACTTTCTGTTCTTTGGGAACGAAGTCACTAAGTGCAGCCGATGCTCCAGGGGCAGAGAATTCACCCGCCCCCTCCTGGGGGAAGAGGGAGCACGTCCATACATTATCTGAAATTCTTCTGTATGGCAAGTTCGTCCCCTGCATTTATTTACTCATTTGTGTCTGGCAGTAGGATGCAGATGAGCACAGGCTCGTGTGTATCCATTTTACTCTGTGCGCCATCATCCAACAGCCCGCGTCCCCACGTCCCACGGGGTCTCCACAGACGCCGCCTGGCCGGGTAAAAGCCCAGCTCCCTGTCGGGCCTCCTCTGACACTGACCTTCTCCTCCCTGATTTACCGTCGGCACAACAGCTGGCTCTCCTTTGGGGGGCTTCTCGAAGTTTCTGCTGCTGAGACACGGGCCTGAGCAGTGGCGAGTCCCTCCGTGGGCTCTGAGGCTGACTCAGAACTGCTTCTGGCCAACCCTGTCCCCCGGCCTGGCCCTTCCTCCCTCCCGGCCCGCAGTGCAACTGCAGGAGCTGCTGCCGGAGGGGAAAGGGGGCCAGGCGGCCCACCAGGCCGTGGCTGTGTAGGACAGAGGTCGCCCCGGCTTCGTCGTCTCTGACGTCTGGAATCGGGGGGAGGGCTTGCCCGACATCGTCCTGGTTTGGAGATAGGACAGTGTGTTTTATAAACAATTAAAAACCTGCACCCTGCGGGCAGAATGCAGCCTTTTCATAGTCTAACTGGACGGATGTTAAGATTTCCTCTAACTGTAGATCGAGGGCCTACGTGGGGCTGTTCGGAGAACGCTTGGCTGGAAGGGACTTGACCTTGGAGCTGCCAGTGAGGACGCCCCCTCAGCCCCTGGGTAATGGCTTCGTCAGCAAATAGTTAAAACGGCTGCAGAGACTCACAGCCTAGGATCAGAGCAGGTGAACGAAGACCTGAATGTCTCTTAGGTTGAAGCATTTTGTGTTGGTGTGTGTGTAACATGTATACAAACACTGCTTTTCAAATATGAAGGTGACAAGTCCCAACTGTTAAAACATTTTAAACTTCAAATACATCAGATGTTGTTTATCTGCTACTCAATGTTTCACTGAGGAGGAAATCTTTCTCCCCCACGAGCAAATCAAGGCCAGAAGGACAATCCTGCACAGGTTATATCAGATTAATATAATGCAAGGTCAGATTAGATCACTTGGGTTGACTGGATCTTTCTTCAAAGTCGCATCGTCAAAGTGACACTTCAAGGGCAGCAGAGAGCACAGGAGGCAGCTGAGAACCGGTGGGGCTGAGGCTGACTCACGGAGCCACGGCTGCAGACCCTCCTGGGGACCCAGTCAGCACCTCCACCATCTTGCTCTAGGCAAGTGATGGGGCCGGCAGTGCCCTCGGGGTGTCCGGGTGAGGACATGGCTGCCTGTGAGGTCTACAGCCTGCCAGCTTGGCCTGCTCGCGGCTCCTGTTTCCAGCAACCCCACGGAAAATGCAAAAGGTCCCCGCAGAGCCCTGTGGTGTGTGGGAAGGTGGGTAGGCCTGAGGGGCGGGTGTGGTCCGGGCCCCACTGGGGAGGCTGCCAGGGCTCGGGCTGCAGCCCAGAGGCTGGAAAAGGCGGTCACTCTCCATGGCCACTGACTTCCGGCTCTTTCTTAATTCCATGGGAGGCTGAGATCTCAAGGCCTCTTCAACTTGAAAATGTAAATTGGGAAAATGTGTTCACAAAACCCTGCTCTTTTCCTGTTCAAATAGTCTTCTGTTCAAACCCTAAGAGAGTTTTCTAATATAAAGTAAGAAGTACAAGAGAATGAGAAGAAACAGAAATCAAAGCTGCTCTTCCCTGGAGAAACCGAAAACAAGATGACAGGGCGTGTATATTAGTGGAAATTAAAGTAGTTCAGAGAGGCCTTTCCCACTCGCCAAGTGCGTGAAGTTCAGGGACGCCACGTTGGTCTAGACGCTCGATGGGCCTCCCTGAGCCTTCCTGCCTCCTTGGGCTGCGGTGATTGAGGCTGTGACAGTGATGAAGCATTACTGCGGAAGTTTTGTAGATCTGAGTCAAAACGGGCCTGACTTCTGCAAGATGATGTGACAGGACGCAAATGAACATTATGCTCACCTTGTTTTACGAGATTCAGGCTTGCCTGTTCCAAGGCTTTCCCGTTCTTTAAGCACAATTCAATTAAGCTACTGCCGTTGAGCTGCTTTCAGAGAGCACAGTAGCACCTAAGCAATCTTGAATACACGAGATGGCCACACAGCCAGCTCTACGGGGGTCACTGGTGTGGCTGCCAGGCCGGCTGTGGTACCGCTGTGCCTCTAATCACTGGCAACGAGAAATAAACCCGAGCGAGGGAGAGGCTGTCTTCGAGAGGATTATTACAATGGGGTGGGGTGGGCTACTGCCATAGGGAGAATCTCAGACCTTGAGATCTGCAGGAGTCTCCGAGGTCAGAAAGAAAGAGATTTTCTTCTATAGGGAGGCGTAATCGAGGCTGGAAGGAACTGGGTGTAAGGGGGTGGTGTGATGGAACATTTAATCAGGGAATGTTCCGGGGAGCAAGCATTCCATGTTCCCATATCCAAGTGCTGGTCAAAGTTCAGGGCCTCAAGGAAAGAGAGAAGCCTGTGCTGGGGAGAAAAAGAGTTTTCCTCCTCTACCTTCTTAGGTTCTGTACCTGAGGCATGTGAATTAAACCAACAAAAGGTAGATTAACAGGAGAAAAAATTACACATGCAATGTGGGAATATTCAGTGGGTAATCCACTAGGGTGGGTAGAACTTGGGGCTCATACACCTAAGTTAGCAGGTTAAAGGGATGGGAGAGAAAAAGCTTTGGGGGGAAGAATAAAAAGATTTCTTTAGGAAAGACAAATGGGTTTTTAGGAGAATAAATGAGAAGTAAGAAAGTTTGCGATAATGTTTGTTTATGCAGGTTCATGTGGTCCTTCTTCAAGGCCACGACTCTCCCCAGAGAGGGGAGCTGTGGTAGGTCTACTCTTGACCTCTCCCCCGGAAGCAGACCCACCCTAAAGAGGGAATTGATGGTGGCCTCTTTTGCCGGAAGTCACTGTCTTTAAGCAAAAAAGGGAAGCTCCGAGGAGGCTTCTTTCTACAACTATTATTCTCAAATGTTTCCAGCTTAAACTAACACGGCTAACACGGAGGTTCAGGAAGATAAGGGGACACATCAGCAGAAGCAGACTTTGCCCAGGAGTTTGGTGGTACCTCATCTACAATGAAATCGGACGCACCTCAGAGCTGGCATGGAGGCTGCCAGCCGGTCTCCCGACAGATCGGCACCCAGCCCGGCTCCGTCTGGGCGGAGGGTGGGAGAGAGGATGCGGAAGGATGCAGACCCTCGCCACCTTTGTTGGACGTGTTTACAGTGGGATTTGCGGGGTGACCCTGTTCTCGGGACGGTTCCAGCATATGCCCCACAAATGCCAGACGTCTGCAGTGCCGCCTCGTGCAGTTGCTGGCTCCTCCGATGGGCGCCTTTTAAGCATACGGGTGATTGTTGGTTTAAGTTCCCAAATATTTGCTGACAACTTCTTAAGGAAAAATAATGAAGGCATCGAGTTGGAGCCCATCACCCTGGGATCTGGGCACAGTGACTGCGCCTTCATTTTTAACCGAGAAGAGTTCCATCATTCCAGAGGGTCGTCACGGCAACAGTAAACGCCGGTTTATTATTCTGTCAAGTCGCATATGGATCTGGGATTATGGGTCCCCAGCAGCCCTCCTTCACCTGGCCCAGCAAGGGGCTTCATCTCCTTATGATTTGCCAATGTTTGGCCTTTGATTGTACTTTTTAGACTAGATATCAGGGGGGAAAAACATAGAAAAAGATTGGATTATGGGAAAGAATGCAAACAACTTTGTATCCCCACTGAGCACTAAATGTTGATCTGGGAGGTTTCATGGTGGGTCTCAGGAGGGATGACGGCTGCCGCGAGGGGTTCTCGTTTTCTCACCCCAAACTTCAGGAGGCGGGAGGTGGGGCAGCCGAGCCAGGTGGTTCATGGACCCACGAAGTTCTGGATTTTTCACCTCCTGGTCGGTCTCAGTCCCCCTCGTGAGGGGCCCTGGCTTTGGGGACCTTCCTACAGGAAGAGTGAGGAAAGGATGAGTGGCCACGAGGTATCAGGAAGGCAGCAGTGGATGGAAGCCAGGAAGACAGAGGAAGTAAAGCCTCCATCTGGGGTGGGGACAGAGAGGTGAGGCTGGAACCGGTGCCAGGGCCCCAGCGCCGGCAGCCCCCCTGGACCCCGGGACAGGAGGAGCGCAGCTGTCTTCACATCAAGACACGGGCTCGGCTCAGAAAGGCGATGTGGCCCAGAGTCACGCTGCACTGGGCCTCCGTGCTGGCCCTCGTCACAGGTTAACAGCGTGGGGCAGCGGGAGATTCTGTCCCCGACTCTGCCAAGGGGACAGATAGAACCAAAGAGAAAGTGGAGACGGAGGGTGGAGTCCAGTCCTGCCGGGGCCCAGCTTGGGGCAGGCAGTGCAGGGGGCGGCAGGGGAGGTCCCCTAAAGCCCAAAGACGCCAGCCACTCTGCCCAGGGTCAGGAAAACACAGCCTCCAAGGACAGCTTTTCGATTAGGGGAGCGCCGGGAAGGCTGGGGAGGCTAGAGGTGACCACTGCCCGTGAGGGCTTCCCCGAGACCCTGGGCTAAGTCCTCCTGGGCTCCCTCTCGGCCTTTCAGAGCCCTCCGTTTTCCAGGTCCGAATCTCTACATCATCAGGTGCCTCGTAGGTCCCCTCTTAGTGATGGGAGGGTCTGTTATTCCCAAAAGGCATCACAGTTTGAAAGACATAGTTATATGTTTCTCCTTCGTATTCTGAGAGTTCTCTGACGGCGTTCTGCCATGTTGGAACTTGTCTTTCTTGTCTGTTCGCCTGTCCACTCCGGCACTCCCCGCTGACCTGGCCATCTAGTGGAAGGCTGAGAGGACCTGGCCACACTCAGGTGCCGGAACATGGCCACAGTTTCCGCAAGCCTCTTTCTAAAGTCTCCCACATCCTCCTTGTTTTGATGTATTTTTGGATTCATGTCCAATCCCTTTGATCGTTTGGTGTCTGAAGAACAAGAAATTTGAGGACACATTTATGCCTAAATGTAACTATGTGTGGTGACTTAGAAAAGTTTTCCAGAAATTATTAGAGAAACGACCTTTCTTCGATAATTAATTAATAATGTGTGCTCTTCTAGAATTTGTGTCCTTCCCTAATTCTGTGCAGACGAGAATACCCAGTAAGGCCCCATTTCTCTCAGTTCCAGAGCAAGAGACACCAGGCTGCATCTTCACTCGCGATGGCCAGTTCTGAGGGTCCTAGAAAGAGCATCACAGGAGCTTTCCTGTGCTTGGCCGATGACCCCCTGCCGCTGTGCTCAGGACACAGCATCACGCTGCCGCCGGGGAGGCTGGGCTTCCGGCGTCTGAGGAGCCCAGCCCCAAGCTCCCATCCAGTCCCCTTTCCAGGTGGCCATGGCTCGGCCACCTCCCTACATGCTGGAGATGACACTGTTCTGGGGAAGGAGCTGTCCCGGGGACCAGCCTGGACCCCTGGCTCTCCTCTCCCCCTCTCTCTGACCCCTGCCCCCCCCCGCCCCTCCCAAATGCTGACACGCACCCCAGGGGCTCCAGTTTGCCGTCGACCACTAGATGGCTGGTGGTGGAACATTCGCTGTCTTGCTTTCACCCAGGCAATTTTATGACTTCAAGTTGATGAGAAGAAGAGAAAAGCTGCCGTATGTTTTAGCACCAGAATTTAAGACCGTGGAGAGATCGCACTGGAAGAAGGAAATGGCCTGTCCCATCACCTGCCAGATGTGGGAGGAGTCTCTGAGGAGGGTGACCTGGGCCTCACAGCTGGCCTGGGCTCTCACGCAGCATCTCTCTCACCCGTCCGCCTGGTGGTACCCAGGTGAGGATCGGAAGGCAGGTGTTGGCAGATTAACTAGTAAAATGAGATAATGTGATTTAGACAGGGGTGCTTGGCCCACTGAACACTCTGTGGCTTCTGGTCTGTCTGTCTGCGGGTTTTCAAAACTTCCACGAGGAGCAACTGGGCGCTCATAAGCTATCTGCCGTCAGAGCTCAAATTGCTACGGCGTCAAATGTGACTTGGTGCTTCCCCCCTTTGGGATGGCAGCAAGTGGCCCTGCGGTCCTCGGTGGGCTGCCACTGCACGGCGGCCTCTCTGAATGCGGCCCCAGAAGGTGCGGCTCGGGGAAGCAGAGGCGGGCAGAGCTGTGCTGGGGCCCAGGAGGGCTCTGTGGGGTCCCGGCTGCAGCTCACCCTCCTCGGTAAGGGCGCTAGGGCAGGGATCCCATCCACAGACGGGGTGCTCAGGGACCCCGCCCGAAAGACCCTGGGCTCACGATGATTTTCTTAAGGGTGGGATTCCTTTATGTGGACGTTTTAGACGCTAATGAAATGCCATCCCAAGTGCTCGTCGAGGTCCCGAGTGACTTTCCACACTGCCAAACTCAGGGCCACCTGTCAGCCCTCCCATGACTCATCGGCCTGCCGCCCTCACATCCAGCCTGTGGTCCCTTGGCCCTCCCTTCTCCCTTCTGCTCTCGGCTCCCAGGTCGTGATCTCTCTCGGACCGTCTCCTGCGTTGCAGCCCCTCATTCCTGTGCCCCGGACCCTCTCCATCTGGCTGGCACTTGGGCTCCGCCCTGGAGCCTCTTGCCTTCTCTTCCCACGTGCACGCACCAGGTGGTCCCACACGTAAGGCGCCACGGCTCTGCAGACCATCTCTCTACGAAGGGCTCGTGCGTGTAGAACAGCAGCTCTGCCCTCTCTCACCCCACACCTATGAACCCAGGGCCCCTCAACCTTTCCCCTGTGTGTCCAACAGACAACTTGAAGTAAACATGCCCAAACAAATATTTAATCTGTCCTCATAGCTCTCCTGCAAAATCCCCATCTCCGGAAACAGGAGCTCCATTCTCCCGTTCACTCGGGTCAAAAGGCTCCGAGGCCCGCTCGGCCCCTCTCTTCTCCTTACGTCAATCACGTCGTCCAATCTACTGGCACATTGTAAGGGCTCTGCTTTCAACATGTATCAAGAATCCAGCCGCTTCATGCTGTCTGTCTCGGGACGACCTAGTTGAAGCCACTTTGATTTCTTTGCCTGGACCACGGCACAAACCTTCACAAAGTGAGGGGTGTTGTACGCTTTCACGTTGGTGCTTTGTTCGCTGCTCTGCCACCAGGTACTAGAACGACGTCTGCCGATTAGTAGGTACTCAATAAGTACCTTCCTAAAGGTTTCAAGTGTTTTACTGAATATCCTTTTTTATACGTATTTATTTTGTTATTGGGGTACAGTTGCTTTACGACGTTGTGCGAGGTCCTGCTGCGGAGCGAAGTGACCCAGCCATGTGTACACACGTATCCCCTCCCTTTTGGATTTCCCTACCATCCAGCTCACACAGACGTAGAGAACAAACGTGTGGACACCAGGGGGGGAAAGCGGGGGTGGGATGAATCGGGAGATTGGGATTGACACATATACGGCGCTGGGTATGAAACAGATGTGAGGACCTGCTGTAGAGCACGGGGAACTCTACTCAATAAATGTTTATCAAATCAATGTATAGATTTCTAGCTGGGTCTTGCTTCTCTCCAAACCGCTCTTCCCAGACCTGTCAACATGATCATTTTCAAAGCCATATTATGTCCCTCTTCCGGCGCTTCCCCATCTCGCTCAGGCTAAAGCAGGTGCGCTGAGCACAGCCACGCGCCTTGCGTGACCGGGTCCCGTGGGCCCCCCGTCTTCATCTCTCCTGCTCTCCTCGTGCACACTGCCTCAGCCCCTCTGGCCTCCTGGCTCTTTCTGTGCACGCCAAGCACACTCCTGCCTCAGGGCCTTTGCACGATGCTTCCCCACGCCCAGGTGCTTCTTCGCAAGACGTCCACGTGGCTCAGCCTGTTTCACTCAGCTGCTGCCCAAGTGTGACCTCATCAGAATAGCCTTCTTTGACCACCTGTGCTGGTCGCCCTGAATCTGCCCCTCTGTATCCCCTTCTCCACCCTTCTCAACCCAGGAGGCACAGACTCCGTCCCCCAGGCCCCCTTGCCTTCCAGCTTCTGGTGGGGTTCAGCAACGGGAGGACCCACGTGAGTGGGGGAGGAGGAAGGAGAGCGAATACCGGACTCTGTAACCCTGGCCTGTTACCTCTCTCTGGCTCTGGCAGTGAGCGTGTGGCCGCAGCTCCCATTACTCAGACCTTCTTCCGTGGCTACAGCCCTTGGCAGGCTCTGGAAACACAGCTCCTTTCTCTCGTCTACCTCAGGCTTAAAGATGTAAATGGCTTGATGCTGTTCCCACGCCTGGGCCCTCCACCATCGCTTCTGGCTTTCCTTAATGCTTCACATAGCTCTGTAAGTAATTCCTTCACTAGGTCTCT
This sequence comes from Aethalodelphis obliquidens, assembly GCF_003676395.1. Lineage (NCBI taxonomy): Eukaryota > Metazoa > Chordata > Mammalia > Artiodactyla > Delphinidae > Aethalodelphis > Aethalodelphis obliquidens. Next base: position 43,580,846 of record NW_020837955.1, on the reverse strand, counting down.
CGAGGCTGCCCTCTCTGACCTGCTGGGGCCCTGACTGTTCCAGCACCCTACCTGAAATAGCACTTCATCTATATCTGCCTGTTCCTGCTTCATCTTCCCCTTAAACAGTTTGCAGTGCCTATCGTGTTTTTATTACTTTACCCGTTTATGTCTGTCTCCACTAAAACTGTAAGCCACATGGGAGCAGAGGCTTGGTCTCTTATTTTCGTCCATATTTTTAGCACATAGAATGGAGATTTAATATAATTAGCATTCAGTACACATTTCTTGGGATACTGAGTGTACGAACGAACAAATAAACCCAGTTCCTGTGGGTACCTGTAATCATAAACGTCAGATTTTAGGTACTGCTATAGTTCTCAGGTCATGATTTGCTGGACATGAATGTGCTACAGTGTGTCTAACCCCTTCACTCCTTCATTCGTCCGTCCTACAAGGGTTAATACTGAGTTCCCAGATCCCTTAGAGAAGCATGGAATGGGGCCGTGAGAAGAGTGAAAGCTTGTGGTTACTGAAACACCTTTCCCCATTAGATCAGGGACGTGTCTTTTAGAAGCTGATCCCTGTGCTTCCTGATGCTGTGCTTACATGAAGTATTATGATTCTGCTTCCACTTCCTATCTGCTAGGTTTTGAACTTAAGTTTATCCAACTCAAAAACTGGGGCCTTTCCCATAAGGCACTGCCGCCTCCTTAGGGAAAATCAGGCTCTCAGCTCCTCGAGACCATAATTCTGGATATTGAAGGGGGTGCCCATCCACAGCCCCCACCTCCCATGTTCTCCTGTCATGACCGTTCAGTGCACCCAAGTACAATCACTGAATGGCCATGTTGCTTCACTGTTACACCAGCCTCCAAAGAGTCTCTCCCTCTCCTTCTAGAAACCCTCATTCTGCAAACCTCGCTGGAACTCGGAGGTAACTTGAGTGCTTGCTTTTCCAGCTCCCATCCACATTAGAACTGTAATGCTAATTAAGTCAACTGCCCAGATGGGTCTGCAAACCGCCCAAGCCTCCACAGAAAGGAATCGCGTGTCATTTCGTTGGAGCAATGACTTTTTATGAATAAAATAATTAGAAAAAGATATGTAAGGGGAATATAATAATCCATTAGCAAAAATTATACCCTTGTATTTTTTTCACTCTAAGTGGGAAATACTGAACGTCACGATGCTGCCCACAGAAATCCTGAATCATTGCGGAAAAGTCATAGAAAAATGCCGCTGCGGCATCACGATTCATTCTTATCATCAGTTAAGTAACTGGATGCTCATTTCCCACCTGTCAAGGAGGGGGGTCACGGTTTAGGGTGCAAACTTGGGAGAGTAAAGTTTCAGTCTAAAGTCAGACACTAAATGGCCACGTGGTCCAAGTTAAGCCACCAGAGACCTCTCTGAGCTTCAGCGACCTCAACGCTGAAACGGGGTGTTAAGGAGAGAAAGGGCTGTGGGTTATGGACAGTGGTATGTATTCCAGGGATAATGTGCTCAGTGCTGTTTGAGAGTGCACCGCGATGCGCTGTGATTAGGAGACAAGTAAGCTCTGATGTGCGGCTCTGTGTCCCGGGAGATAAAAGGCCATTGGAGGGCTGGTGGTGGCAAGCAGCAGGGAGCATTAGCTACAGACAGGCAGGAGCTGATACCAAGGCAAGGACCAGAGGGCATGTCCTCAGACAACCCTGGGATCTGATGCCCTAAACTCCCTGGGGCCTCTTGGCATGGCAGTAACTTCATTCAAAGGAAGAGAACTGTACTGGGCTGGTTGTGTTCACAGAGGGATGGGCAGGCACGTGTTAAGACCAGGGAAAATCATCCAGGACTGCTGGATGTAAAGAGCGGGGATGGATGGGGGAAGAATGCATCGTTTAAATAGCAACCCCAGGGCCACGCTGGCTTCCCTTTATCAGTGCGCATGCACCCAGTTCCGCACCGCAAGGGGCCCTGGGCTCTGTGACGATCCCTCCGGTGGGGACTGACGTCATATCTTTTTCAGTATTCCCATCTGGATCCTGAACTTCCCGTGTCTGCACAGATCTCTTCTCCAGGTCTTGTCCTCCGTGCTGTCTGCCTTCACCCTCGCTCTTAGGGTCCCGTCCTAGAGCTTGGCATTACGGATCGGTACAATACCTCCTGACTTCTAGTTCAAGCATATCTGGCTAGTGCCTTCAGCCCACCATCGGCGTTACCCGGGTTCCAAGGGTCCCACGTGCCACAGCGTCTTCATCTGTCACCCTCACAGCCACACTCTCCCCCTTACTGGGACTAGACTTCCTGGTTAATTTTACTGTTACTCCGTGCATACTCCCAGCTCTCTCCCGTCTCTCCCTGTCTCTGCTGCACTATTTGGCTAAACTATAACCCAGGTTAAATTCAGTTCTCTGCCTACTTCAGGACGACTGCCGGTGTGACTGGAGAAAACACACGTCTGCGCTAACTGGATCTGCAAACTCAAGCTGGCTGGCATCAGAGCACCCTGACGCTGCCCAGGGAGCCTCAGTATTCATTCACGGTGCACTACCCTTCTCTGCTCCTATATGCCGCCTTCAAAACCCCTCCTGCCTCTTAAAATATCCAACACCTTCTCTGTCACGTGCACACCCAGCTAACCCTGCTTCCTATTTCACCAAGAAAGTAGAAACAATCAGAACAGAATTTCACCATCTCCCATCACAACCACCCATCCACCTGAGCTTGTGACCCTGGACTTTACCTTCCCTCCAGGTACAAAGCTCAACCCCTTCTCTCTTGCATGAGGCCCCGCCCCTCTCTCCCCCTCGAGGACCTTGCTAAAGCAATTCTCCCTGCTGCCTCCAGCCCCATCAAATTTCTCCTCCTCACTGGACCTTCCCAATCAGCACGTCAACCTGCCATGACTCCTCCCGTTGCAGGCAAAGAGCAAAACACCTGCTCTCCGTCCCTGTTTCTCCTGCAGCTCCCATTCCAAATCTCTCCTCCCCTTCACAGCACAGCTCCAGAAACGTTTTTTTTTTTTTTTCCAGGGAGTTTAGGGTATCAGATCCTAGGGGTGTCTGAGGACATGCCCTCTGGTCCTTGCCTTGGTATCAGCTCCTGTTCTCAATGCCTCTACTTTCTTTTGAACTCAATCCAAGGTTTGGCTGTCATCTCTCTGCTGATGCTACGTACATCCTGATGACGAGGAAGGAAATGACACGTACCAACAGCAGCAGATGCTCCCCAATCTCAGAAAGTTCTTTGACCCCAAACAAGGGGTCACGCCGGATTCCCTCCTCACCACCAGCTCCACATCCAAGCCATCGGCAGCTCACGTGGGTTCTACCTACCCTGCGATAAACCCCAAACCTCTCTCCTCACCCCCACCACCGGACCTACCCCCCACACCAAACCACCCTCCTCTCCGCTAACTCAACTGGTCCCCTCATGGCCCCTCTTTCCACACGACCCCAACAGTGATAGTGAAATGGCAGTAATAAAGTGAGCACGAGTCATGTGTTGGAACCTCACCCTGCCTTTCCGTCCTACTTGGAATGAACTCCACACCCCACCACGCCTGTGGGGTCTGTCACGTGACCTCCGCCTGCTTCTGCACCCACACCCCGATCCTGCGCACCCCCAGACCTGACGTCCCCGCCACCACCAGCCTTCTCTCCTTTCCTAAAACAAGTCAGGGCTGTCCACAGCGCTGCTCCTTTGGCTCTGAGCCTTCCTCTGTTTGGAATACTCTTCACTCACATGCCCCCTGCATCCTCCCTTCTCATCACTCAGGGCTCGGCTCAAACGTCCCCTCTTCGTGAGGTTTCCTTGACAACCACCCATTGGTACCCACTGCCCATCGCTAGCCATCACATCCATCTCTTGCCTTTTCCTGAGAGCTCTAGTTACCATCAGAAATATCTTATTTTCCCCAATTTGTTTGTTCTTTTTTTTATCCTTACAGGAATGTATGGCCCACAAGGGCAGCTACCGTGCTCTCTGCTTGGATACGACATCCCTCGAACTTAGATCAATACCCAACACAGGGGTCCTCGTGTTGCTGTTGCTGCCAGAGTGGATAATGATGGCTGTTATTTCTTGCCCTTCTTTGAAGTATCGTTTTCCGTGTGTTTCTCACGTATTAACTCTTTTTTTAATAAATTTATTTATTTATTTTTGGCTGTGTTGGGTCTTCGTTTCTGTGTGCGGGCTTTCTCCAGTTGCGGAGAGCGGGGGCCACTCTTCATCGCGGTGCACGGGCCTCTCACTGTCGCGGCCTCTCCCGTTGCGGAGCACAGGGTCCAGACACGCAGACTCAGTAGTTGTGGTGCACGGGCCCAGCCACTCCGTGGCACATGGGATCCTCCCAGACTGGGGCCCGAACCCACGTCCCCTGCAGCGGCAGGCAGACTCCCAACCACTGCACCACCAGGGAAGCCCTCATGTATTAACTCTTAATTCTCAAGACCATTCTGCAAAGCGACACCTATTATGCCAACGTGATAAGTGAGAAAAGTGAACTGTGGGCAGGGATGTGATATGTCCACAGGACCAGGCAGTGCTGAAAGCTGAGCAGGAGCCCGGATCTTGCTGCCGCCAGGACCCAGGCTGTTTCAATAAACATCACTTGAGAATAAGAACAGGTAGCATCACACATCTGGGCATACTTTCATTTTCTTTTTCTTCCTGAAGCATGGAAAACACAGGATGGTGAAATGGTCCGAGCACCCAAAATGTAATGGAACAAAACATACCACGGGAAAATAATTTCAGTTTTTCTCCAAATAGTTATAAGCATAGTTACTAGGTCTTCCACTGTACTGATCAAACAGAAGCAAGTATATTTTAATATAAAAAGTGGTATTTTCTCTTTAAAAATTCATGTTTAAAATGCCTTTTAAGCTCCTGTTTAATGCTGTTTGGCATCATGAAGGGGGAGGGCAGTAAATCGATGTCACTCTCTTCCTCGTGACCAAGAACAATAGTTGTTGGAGCACAAGCCACATCCTCAGGTACCGTGTAATTATTTCCCCAGGAATATTCATGTTGACAGCTGTAAAATTGTCCTGTGTTCTATCATGCTAATCAAATAACGCCTTGCAGATACCAACGATGGCTCGATGTTTTAATCCAACTTGCAAAGCACTGTATACTTTATTTCATTAAAAACCCACTGTCAAAAAGCACATGAATATCCAAGGAACTCAACACGTACACGAAAGATCAGTGCAGCCTCGTCTTCCTTTTCAGTATTTCGCAGACGTTGCTACATCCTTGATGTGGAAGCAAATATGTCTATCACCCAGGTGAACAGAACAGGTTAAGGCTGATGGAAGCTTCCTCATTTTTCTCTGTGTCTCTATGGCATGTTCAGGGCTGCTTTATGTATGTTGACTGTGCAAGGCTCACCATCAGCTGAAAACAAGGACCCACCTGGTAATGACCCCCGATTTGAGGCAGGAAGGCAAGGATTTGATGAAGCCCCAAAATGGCTTACTCGACGGATTTTACCAGGAAGCAGCAGACACATGAGTTTGGCCCCAGGCCCTGAGAAATTATCTGCAAGGCCTCTCCAGATAAATGTTTCTTCCCAGGTACTAAGTGCAGTGAAACAGGGAGGCTAATGGGAGGACCGACAGGCTCTCCATCCCAAACGGATGGTGCTCTCTTTTCGGTCACCACCCTCACCATCCTTTTCCTGATAAGTTTCTTCCTTCCCCACAGGGACACATTAGGTTCAGTGCAGTAAGGATGACAGCCAGTAGTTTCAAAAAGACAAATCAACACAAACTCCCTTGTAACCAATTTTTCTTCTCCCTATCAGAGGAGATCAAGAAAAACCAGTCATGCGGAAAGAGCGTTACGCTCAGGGTGTTATGATTGCAAGAGTTTAAAGATATTTTCTCGTTATAACTATAAAGGAAATTGCCCTCCTACCTTTCCACTGTTTTGGACACATTTCTATACGAATGCAAAATCTGCTCTGAAGGCACAGGCATCCTTGATTGCTAGGAGCTGGTGATTTCTCTCCTAATTACTAAATTAATGACCTCTGAATAGAGTGGGTTGTTTCCTCGACAGACAAACGCTGCTGTTTCAAACAAGGCTGAGGGCTGAGTGCTCTCTGGCACGGGCCATCCTTGCCCTTCCTTCACTCTTTCAGAAGCAAGTGGGTTTTGGGAATTCCCTGGTGGTCCAGTGGCTAGGACTTCGCACTTTCACTGCCAAGGGTCCGGGTTCAATCCCTGGTTGGGGAACTAAGATCCTGCAAGCTGTTCGGCGTGGCCAAAAAAAAAAAAAGAGAAATAACTGGGTTGTGAACCAGGCATATTATTTATTAAGAGTAGGACTTTATTTCACTTATTCAACAGTGGCTTTTTTTTCCTTTCCTAGAGTCAGAATTTGATATTCTTTTCATTCAATTTTCTTGACATGAGGTGAGTCTTCCCCATCTCACTGAACTATTTAAAGAGTGGAGTAATTTATTACTCTTTTTCCTCAGCTCCAGTCATGTGCTGTGGGAAAGCTTCCAACTTCCTTAGTGCGGTTTCTTCTAGCACGTGGAGCCCCAGCAGTGGGCTTCCCACTGGGGCGCCATCTCCAGGGGCTGTGTCGACAGATGGGGCTCCGTCCTGGGAAGTCTGGACCCAGGCTGCGTTTCTGGGGCATAGAACTGGGGGAGGGCTTGGGTGACCTACTTCTCCTGAATCCATGTGGAAAGTCGGAGCTGCCCAAGGCAGGAACGCGGCTCCCAGGAGAAGTTGGGACACAGGTGGTGAGCAGACCACAGAGCCGCGTTTCCACCCCGTGTCCAGCCCCTGTGCAAGGACACCTAGGCAGCAAACGTCCTCCAGAGAAACGTGGTGTGAACTGGGCCAGGTTGTAGGATTAAGAGGCGAGTACACTCTCCTTTTGGCCCCAAGATAAAGTTGGGCCGGTCCCCTGCTCTCCCTGGGATGACCCGGAAGAGGCTGTTATGCCCGGCTCTGCATTTCCATCCATCCACACATACGGGTCGAGAACAGGGGAACCCAAAGTCAGAAGTCCGGGGCCCCAGAGCCCCAGGACAATCTCTGGGGGAAGCAGGGGGCAGCAGACTCTCCCACTCACCATTCCCCAGGATGGATGGCCCAGGAGGACTTTCTTGGCAAGAGGAGCTCACGCTCCCGGCTGGTTCCATGGGAGCTGGGAGGTCTCGTTCCCTGCAACCTAGATAGGCCAGCGGTCCCAGGGACAGCCCCCACCACCACCACCACCGAGGCCTCCAACACCTGTGCTTCCTGGAAAGCATCAGCTCCTGGCCGCCTTCCCCAGCTGCCCGGGCCTGTGTCACAAGGCTCCAGGGACCTCTCCATATGCTGGGGACCAGCTCCAGCCTGGCGGGAGCATCTTGGTGGCCGAGAGCCTGGCAGGACGTGGTGACGAGAGGCGAGCCTGGCCCCCACTGCGCCGCTTGCATCCATTACCCTGAATCCAGGAAGGATCTGGGGCAGCATCCTTAGCCCTTTTATAATTTCTTAAGCTTCCCCAGCGGCGCCGTGGCGGGAACAGTTCACAGGTCGCTCTGTCTGCCTCTGTCTTTGAAAAGCACTCGGAGAGTAAAAGGGAAGAAGCCAGAATGACACGTGAGACAGGCAGCCCGCTCTGCCGTCCACCTGAGTCACTTATGGCCACGTGAACCTGCCTTTGCCAACGGAATGGGCCCTGCCATCCACCCATCTTCCTGGACCTGCGAACGGCTCAGGGACCACAGTTAGCACAGACGCCCCCTCTGCCTCTTTTCCTCTGGACTGTGACCTCGGATTACCTTCAGGATCCAAAGAATGACCCCATAGCCCTCAGCACGGGTGCACAGGTAAACGTCAGCACAGCAGAATGCGAGTCACAGGCCCCAGTAAGAGCTGATGGCTGGTTCCTGGGAAGAGCCGGGCCCAGACGCTTAGACACCCGGGGAGCCCTCTCCTGCCTCCGTGAAATCCCTGGGCAGGAACTCTTCCGGTGTTTACAGCCCCCAGCGTTTACGACGTGCTGGTAGGTGCTTGGTCACTGAGAGCCGAACAAGCCAAGGTGGAGGGCACTGCTCCTTCCCCGGGATAAGCTCCCCACCACGGCCCCTCGGGCTGAGAAGCTACGTCACCTTCACAGAGGCCAACCCCGGGGCCCTGCCGACGCCTCATCTGCTGTGGTTCCTCACAGGGCTCTGCCTGTTCCCTGCAGCCTCTTCTCTGCACCTCGGCTTGGTCCTGGTCACCGGGCTGAAGGCTCACGCCCAGGGGGACAGCCCTGGGGGGCACCTCAGGGCCTTGCCACCAACAGCACTTAGAGACCCACACGGGACTTTTATCAAGTGCCCACTGTGTTCCCGATCTGAGCTACTGTCAGGACGTGGACCCTCCGAAGGTCACTTGGATCTCTCCAAGACATGCACAGCCTCCTAACTGTTGAAGTTCAGGGGCAGAGGGACACTGGAGGGAGAGGACAGAAAAATGGCATCGCCAGGTGCTGGCTCGAGGCCAGCAGAGCTCACGTGCTAACTTACGAGCTCCAGGAGGTTCAGGGGGGTTACGGAAATTACAGGTATCTGAGTCCACTCAGGCTGCTGTGGCAAAACACCACAGACTGGGTCACCCACAAACAACAGAAGTTTTTTTCTCACGGTTCTGGAGGCTGGAAGTGCAAGATCAAGGCAGCGGGTGATCAAGGTTCGGTGTCTGATGAGAACCCCTCCCAGGTTGGTAGATGACCGTCTTCTCCCCGTGTCCTCACAGGGCAGGAGGGGTGAGGTTGCTCTCCGGGTCTCTGTCGTAAGAGCACCGATCCCCTTCACAAGGGCTCCACCCAGTGACTTAGTCGCCTCCCAAAGCCCTCGTCTCCTCACAGCATCACACGGGGGTTAGGTCTCAACCGATGAGGTTGGGGGCCACAAACCTTCAGACCACACACCGGGGCAGGGGCCGGACCCAGGTGTGCCACCGGGCACATGTCCCCGGCCCTCCCTGACGCAGACCTGACCCCACATGCGCCCTTGCACGGGGGGGACCCCAGAGCCCTCGGCGATCACTGTGACTGCACCTGCTTTGGTCCACACTGCTGACCCCGGCCGCCCTGCCTGCACCGGGCACAAAGTGGGCAGCTCCTGTCCTGAAGCTCAGACACAGGCAGGGAGGCCACAGGAGGCAGAATCGGCCACTGACACAATTAACGAGCGACTTTGCTGATTTACCTCCACTTCATGACGGACGCCCTTGGGTTTCAGATGGTAAACTTCCTCTTCCACAGTCGCACTGTCACTGAGAGCCGAGACCCTAACCACCTGGCCTCCCCACCTCCCCACCGAGACCACGAGTGTATTCACAGCACCTGCTCAGAGCGCGCCCTGGGGTTCACAAAGCCGCGCCTCCTCGTGTTCGTACCTGGGCAGCGCTGCAGGTGAAAACTTCCGAAAAGGTAAAATCATCTCGACTAGAATGTTCTCTCGTCCTCAGGGAGGGCGATGAATCCCTCAGCCAATCGGAGTTGCAAGGCATCCTCATTTCCTGCATTGTTTCTGAGGGAAATGTTTGCTCGGGTACCATCCGTGGTTTCTCATCTGCTCTCTTAGAACAGCATCCTCACCGCTGTGCATCATCTCCATAAGAAAACCGTCCCTGGAAGATGATGCCACCTTCCCCGTTAAACAGTCACTGGAAACAATGGGATCTGGAAAGACACACTTCTGCTAAATTCCCCAGATGTACATGCCTGCGAGCCCGTTAGAGAACAGCCTCATGAGACAGTGAAGTGGAGCTGAACTCCCCTACCTGCCTGGGAGCGGGTATAAAAATGAGGAATGACTGTCATCCTGTTCCACTCAACTCCATTTTAATTGAAAATTATTTCTAAAGTCTCTGCCTAACTGGACTTTGTCGCCATCCTTTCGGAGTGCATGGATTTATGCCTCTGCTCTTATGAACAGCTCTACGATTTCCCATAAATATGCACAGGTTTCTGTTTGTACAATAAATATTACAAAGATCTTAAGGAAATTAAAGTGGAGCTTGAAGATGGCTGTCGTCTGATGACATCCCACACATGAATCATGTCCTCAGGAACTTCCATCCCCTATCATCACACTTCCTATATAAATATGTTTGCTCCTTGGTTCTAAATGGCAGAGGAGAGACTCGCCTAATGGATTTATGGCTTATCAGCGAGTCTCAGGGAAGGTGGAGGTGGACGGCTTCTCCCCAGTCTGGCTTTGTTTAGAAACAATCAACCACGTTCAACGTTGCAGTCTGTTTGTTTTGGTGAAGTGGTGCACTAGCTACAATTCACTTCATGTTTAAAGAGGAGCGTATGACCTACACAAGCTGAGGACATACACTCCTGTGGATTAAGTCATCAGAAAGGATTTGTAGAGGCGTTTTTAAGGTAAAAATGTTGACCCTATTTCTTAAGCATTCACTTTCTCCCTTGGGCATCGGGACATGGTTCTAAAGGTAGAGGTTTGAATAAAATCAGGTTTAGAACATAAATTAAATGGCTTTAACACAGAAGCATAACTAGAGGATTACTTTCAAATTAGGTGATAAAATGCCCGGTGCCCTGGGCACGCTGCTCCCTTGGCCTGAGCGGCTCTGGCACTGACCCTGCAGCCAGCGTCGCGGCGCTGGGAGCAGGTGACCCCGGCTGAGCGCTGGGTCTCACAGGCGGAGCATCTGGACTGTCAGCCCCACGAGCAGAGCTGTCGCTCCGTCCCAGCATCTGAAAGCATCCTGGTCCCCAGTAGATGCTCAGTAAACATGAGTCAAATCGTGAAAGACAACTAACACTCCTGCGAGGGGCAATATTTGTTCAATCCGACAGGATCACAAGCGAGAGGCGTCCCGTGGCACTCCAAGGCTCTCGGGGTCAGCGTCCGGCTCAGCCTCCAAACCGCGTCCTTGGAGTCGTTTGTCAACAGACCCAAGACAGCCCAGGGGCCCATCTCCGTGTCCCCGGGGTCACTCCAAACTCAGGCGTTCAGCCCCAAGCAGACCCCCTCCAGGGCAGAGCGCTCAGGAAGTGCAGGGTGAGTGCGGGGTCACATACTCCGCACCAGCCAGGGCCTGAATCCCCCCAGAGAGTTACCCCAAGACCCCGCTCACGCAGGAGCATCCGCTCTCCCTGCCTCTGTCTACATGTCCTGTCCACTGGGCTGCGGTGGCTGTAACCCCCGAAACCTGGAGGTGCCCACCTGGGGCGCCTCAGGCCAAAGCCCTGGATGGGCTCCCACACCTGAAGTCCCAGCTGACCAGTGCGAATGAGGAAAGCCAGTGCCCAGGATGAGGCTCCAGCCACCCTTCGAGTGGCCACTCAGAGGGAAAGGCCGCCAAGACTGCCATTCCGGTGAGAGAGGAAGGGTCTCCTGGTGCGGAGGGAGGACAGCGGGGGAGGATGCTCCAGGCGATGGGACGGGCTGACCAGGGGAGCCTGCTGACCTACACCGGGTTTCTTCTGGGCCAACCCTGCTCTCCAGAGAGCTTGCTGGGCTCAGGAGAAACCCCTCAGACGGGCGCACAGTGACCACCCGCTGCACGTGTTCCCACCAGGGGACACGAATCCTTAGCTGCTTGAAAACCATCCATGAACGATGAGCAGTTCTCTTCCCCCCACACACCTCCTCCACCCGCCTGACCCTGGGACCAGGTAACCTCCGCTATTTTCAACAGCGAGGAGCACAATGGCTGTACTGCGCAAGAGACTTCATTTCAGACGTTTTCATTACTTTGAAAGAAGAATTGGTCAGGAAGCAGAGGACCCTTGGCGGATCAGCATAAAAATGATGTACAACAGTCACCTGGGCGCCAGCCAGCAGCCCCGGTCAACACCGCTGGCCCTTCTCATGGCCCAGCCCACGGCCAGCTCAGCGACGCCTGGAGAGAAGAACGTCCTGTCACTTTCCACCAGGCCACACCCCCTAGGTTTTGCATGAAGACGGCCTCGGCAGAGGGCCGGCAGAGGGGCTGAGAGCTGGCGGCCTGAGGCTGCTGCAGCTGAGGCACCAGGCACAGCCCACCCCGTCCTGACCCTTGCACCTTCCCACAACAAAGAGCAGGGCGCCCTCAGCCCCCCGGGGGCAGCGGCTCTGGAACCCTTGGGCTCTGGCTCCTGGTGGGAGAGCAGGGAAGGCCGAGACCAGGTCCACTCCTCTCTGGAGAAGGCTCCCTGGATGGCCCTTCCACAGGGACGGCCAGAGAGCAAGGATGGGTCGAGCCCCCAGGGAGCCTCCTGGGCCTGCTCGGACCCCCAGGGCTGCCTGTGGCTGGGAGAGGCCCTCCGTGCTGTCCCCCCAAAAGGTGACCTGCTGCTGGCACTGTGGGTGGCCACCCCGAGCCTGTGGGTCCTGCAGAGTTGCTGTGGGATCGATTCCTTCCACGTGCCCTGCGGGCAACCCAGGTCCTCACTCCCAGAGGACATTACTTGTCTTCTCATCCAGGTCTTTCCCAGGTCCCAGCAACAGGGGCCTACTAGTTTCATTGCTTTTATATAACAAGAATCTGAAGTTCACAGGGGTTAGACAGCTCTGCAGTCACAGTTGCTAATGAACAGAGCCAGGCTTCAAGCTCTTTACTCCAGAGCCCACCCCTCTGATGAGAAGGGGGCATAACCGACATATAACATGGTGTGAGTTTAAGGTGTACAGGTGTTGATTTGATACGTTTATTTATTGCAAAAGGGTTACCTCCATGGCCTTAGCTAACACCAGCATCACATCACATAACTACCATTTCTTTCTGTGGTGAGAACATTTAAGATCTACCCTCTTAGCAGCTTTCAAGCATTGAATATTGTGTTTATCTCGGTGGCCTCAGCCTGCAGCGGCTTGAAGCAAGGTTTCGGTTCCCGGCCAGAGATTGAGGTCAGGTCGCAGCAGTGAGAGCACCAAATCCTAGCGACTAGACCAGTGGTCAGTGACAAGGCCCTGGCCCTTCAGCTTTGCAGAAAAGAATTCCCACAAAGACGGAAAGTAGTGAAACAAGTGAAGTGTTTATTAGAAGAAAAAAAAGAGTACGTGCGGAGAGACACACAGGTGGGCTCAGAGAGAGAGTCGCGCCCTCGTGGTAGTTTGAATCACTTTTATGGGGCATTTCTTCTGGGTTTCCTTTGGCCAATTTAAAATTCTAAAAAACTTCTTGCTTTGCCTGGTTCGGAGTCCCCATTTGGTGTACCTCAGGGTTCTCCCGTGTGTGCGTGCCCATCTCTGAGCCAAGATGGGTTCCAGGGCAGAGGCCTACGGGTAGCTGGCGTCATTTACTGTGGGGCGGTGCCCCCTCCCTTTCTGACCTCCAAGGAGCTTTCTAGCCCGGAAGGTCTCCTTGACTTCAAACATGAGAAATACGTGGTGTCTTATCTTCTATCTGGGCGGGGCCCAGCCTCTCCTCTCCATCGTCCTGCTGTTCTCATCTTGGAGAATTGGTCCACAGGGCCCAGCCTCCTCTCCATGGTCCTGCTGTTCTCACCTTGGAGAACTGGTCCACAGGGAACGAATCTCCAATTGCTTTACCCTGGAGGGGGGCCCATCTACCTCCTGCCTCAGTATCATCACCTATAGTCACCAGGCTGTACGTGAGACCCCCCAGAACTTGTGAATCTTATAAATGGACGTTTGTACCCTTTGACCGACAGACAGCTCCCCATTTCCCCCACCCCTAGCCCCTGGTATAACCACCATTCTGCTGTCTGCTTTTATGAGTCTGGCTTTTTCAGTCTTTCTTGTCTGATTTATTTCTAGAAGTGATTCTTGATATAAGCTTGTTCCTAACCCGTAGTTCAAGTTAGCCAGCGAGCCCTTTTTGGGGAGGAGAAAATCTTTTTCCTTCTACCCTCCAAGCTTCTCTGGCCAAGGCCCTGCAAACTAGACTGACAAAAGGCAGGTCAACCAGGGAAAACAAACAGAAGCCTATTAACATGGGCATCACTAATACGCAGGCCAGCACTCAGGGGAGAGTAACTTAAAGGGTGGTGGGAACTCAGGCTTATACAGCATCTTAACAGAGAAGGATACATTGCAGAGAAGGAGCTGGACAAAGGGGAAGGCTTGAAGCTTCTGGAAGCAGGCAGCAAACCCCAGGAAGGCAGACGTGTGGGGAGACTGAGGGCACAGAGGGCTGGGCGGTGGCGTGTGTTTGTGTGGAGGCTGTCGGTACTGCGGTGACAAGTTTGGTCTCCCCTCCCTCCGCAAGGGCGTTTACATTCCGCCTTCGGGGCAGTGGGATGGGACGGGGGGGGGGGGGGGGCAGGGGGGAGCAGGGCAGAGAGCGCCTCACGTGTCTGCTGTTGTTCAGTTGCCCTGAGCTCCAAACACGCCAGCACATTCGGGGTGGCGTGTTCTGAAGCCCTTTACCCTCTAGAAAGAAGGGATTCGGGTCCCTGGAACACAGGTCTGGAGCAGCCCAGGTGCTCACTCTTTATCTCTCTTAAGTGAGAAGCCAGTACAGGCTAAGAAGGACCTGTGACGGGCATTTAAAATTCTAAATAAAAATACGGTTGCCTTTCAAAAACTCCCTGGGTCACACCTTGCTACTCAGAGGTGGAATCTCGGTTGTGAGAGTGTCTTTGTGGGGTGTTTGACTTTTCCTAGCAGCTATGATACAAATGTAGCTCGATTCTGTGTTTCAAGAGAAAATCATTTAAAAGTAAAAGTCTCTTTAAAAAAAAAAAAAAGGGAATATGATCAATAGGGGAAAAAGGAAGAAACAACCATATTGTGAAATGAGTTACCCTGAGAACAAAGTTTTCAAGTGTCTATTTAAAGCCTCGCATGCAGTTTCAACGGTTATTTAATTGGAAAAAATAATTCAAAGGCCTTTCCAGTGACGGCTGCTGCTGCAGCTGCCGTGGGTGACCCCGCTTTGGAGCTGGCTCTGCAGGGGACGATAGCAGCTGGCGATCGATCGCATTGGTGCTCCAAAGCAGCAGGCAGTAACACCCCTCCGATTGTACCTCCTGCTTAAAGAACAGTTTGCACCTTAAAGAAGGCTTTTCTTTCCACACATTAGGAAGATGCCAACAGCCCGTGCAGCTCCCTGCCCGAGGTTCAGTTCCACACCGAGCTTCCTGCGAAGTCGCTGCAAACGCTTTCAGCTCCAGAGCAAAGCAACAGCCATGTGGGCAGAGCTTACTACAGCAGCAGAGGATAAAGCAACCAAGGAGAGTGGGATTTGTTGAGATATAAAACAAGAGGTCTCTATTGGGCTGTAGTTAATGTCAGTTTCTAGTCTATGTTTATTCTAATTCCTAATGTCAACAGATAGATAAAAACTAAGCACACATGTATGGTCATCTTCAAAAGGAAAAACAAAACACCTTCATTTGCACTAATGGTCAGGATGGGGTATCGTTGCCCTGAGCAAAGCTCCCAGGTTTCAGAACCAGAGAAGGAGCGGTATAGCATGAGTACCCTGTGGGCTCCCGGTCCTGCCAGCACTAAGGGCTTTCACCTCGACAGCTGAGGTTGGACACGCTGTGTGCCAGGGACTCTGCCCCATCCTCTCCCTAAGCCTCAGGTGGCACTTACAGGAATCGTCCCCTTTTAGGAAGGAAAGACAGAGTCAGAGAGAGTGTCCATGACTGACCTGAGCGCCGCCATTGCCACTGGAATTTCAATCCACACGGATCGGACTGGGAGGTCCTCCTCAGTCTCTGTGTCCTGTGTCTGTCCCGGCACATGGATACGGACTGAGCTTTTATATGTACCTACGTGGGGCTATTCTAATTCAGTGGGAAATGCCTGCTTTCACAGGTTAAAGTACACGTATGTGTTACTGGAGCCGAACTTGCATTTTAAAGGAAGAGAGCCAGGAATGCCTCTCCCAGCACACCCTTTGGCCTTAAATTCAAGCTGGTCTACCGCTTAGCGCCACCCTCTGCAAGTTTCCTCCTGGGAAGCCTCCCAAGGAGCGATGCCTGCCGTGTGCATGGCCCTTGACGCCGCCCACAGAGACGCGTCCTGAAGACAGGGTGCGGGGGGGGAAGAAGGGGCCGATCCCCAGCCATACATCAGATTTGAATCTGGGCACCGAGAGGCACCGCACTGACGCACCTTCCTTCCTCTTGGGTGACAGGTGACTGGGCTCCTGTAAGAGCGTGCTCATGGCTTGGTCAGCATGGACTCGCACAGCCGACCCCTCACCATGTGCCCAGCTCTCAGAAAGTGCCGTCGAGATGGGATTTTTTAGGGCAGCAATACTATTCTGTATCACACTGAATGGTGGGTACGTGATACTGTGCATTTGTCAAAACCCGCAGATCTGCACAGCACCAGGAGGGAACCCCGATGTGAACTATGGACTTTAGTGAATCATAGCCTGTCAATCTCAGTTATCAATGTAACAAACATGCCATACTAATGCAAGATGTTAATAACAGGTGAGAGTGCAGGGGGCGGGGGTGGACGTGGAACTCTATGTACTATCTGCTCGTTTATTCTGTAATTCTAAAACTGTACTAAAAATAAAGTCTTACTTATAAAAACATAAATTAAAGCAAATAAGTTTTCAGGCGCTGCTCCTGTCACCAGCCTGGACCCGGGGTTGGGGATGGAGCAGCACGCGGAGGGAGCTGCCCACATTTCCCGGTACCCCTTGTGGACTTGCAGGCACTTTGGAATGATTGTCCCTTTCAGTTTCCCTGGGGAACTGGGTGGATGGATCAGCTGGAAAGTTAAACAGAAACGCCGGTGCAGGGCCAGGTTGCAGCTGCACTGAGGGGAGACACACGCTCTTTCTGAAATGAACTTGAGTGCGGATACTTCACTTCCTAACAGGTCTGACCCTAATGGCAAGTCAGGTGCTCTCTGAGCAGAAATCGTTTCTTAGGGGCACTTACTGTCTTCTCCAGAAGAGAGAGGCACAAACTCCTAGTGCTTTTCAGCACCACCTTGCCTGCTACAAATAGCCTCCATTATCCCATTAGAAGGCATCCCCGCCGCCCCTCGCCATCACCGTGTGGATAGAGCCTGTGTGTAACCTCGGGACAAACAACAGAAGATAGTGACATTGTAGTGAAGAGCAGAGGCTCAGGTCAGGCGAGGTGGGGCTGGTGAAATGGAGCAGGACCCTAGGGTCCTTCCCGCCCACGTCCTCTGCCTGCCTTCTGACTGTAGGAAAATTTAGCCAAAGAATAAGTTTAATCAGAGAAGTGAGAAGACGCAGAAGCTAAGGAAAGCACTCAAACACAAAGTAATAACAGTTTAGTCATTAAGCAAAGTCAAGGACCTTTAGTTCCTCCTCAAGGGCTATAGATCATATTCTGAGCTGTATCCCGTGAGCTGTCTTGTAGATACTGAAACCCTCGCCGGGTGGAAGAAGTTAACTCCATGATGACCAGGCTGTAGCCATGACATAAGCTGCCACAGTTCCGAGAACTGGCCTCAAAGAAATGGAAACAAACAACCCAGGAACTGAAGATTAACTGTACTTAAAACAATCAAGATGACGCTGGTCAGACCACCGATGACCAGTTTCAAGATGACTGTCAGAGCTGACTGTGCCGTTTCTGCATGGAGCCCCCTCCCTCCGCCTATAAGCCCCTGAAACTCCCCTTTAAAACCTCTTGCCCACAGATTGCCGGCTGTGGTAAGAGGAGTCGGCCTTTGGACAAGACTCCACCTTCCCCACCGGCTGCCGGCCTCCAGAATAAAGCAAACTTTCCTTTCCACCAACTTTGCCTCTCGAGTATCGGCTTTTGAGCGGCGAGCAGCCGGCTCCGAGTGTCTACAGAGCAGTAAGCAGCCAGTCTACAAACATCGCCACATCAGAAGCTGCGACACTGACAGGAAGAAAAGGAACGGAGCCTTTTGTTTTGACGTTGTTTTTAAATATTCACAGTTAGCGAGACGGAAACCACAACCAACCATGACCTAAATAGCAAGCAACTGGAAGCAGATAAGAAAGTTGTGAAAGTGTCAAAAATTAATAAGGCAACTCACACAGGAGGGTAAGGGGGACGGGGCGGGGAGGCAGCAACCGGGGTGCGCAGCAGACCAGGACACACCCCGAGCACCCGGGGTGGCTTCTGTCTGCATTTTCTCTATCTTGAGAAAAAACGTGATGCTTTTCTACATTGCTGTAAACAAAACAGAACAGAACAAATGCCTGATACATTGCAGATTACGATACTTCCTGGATGGGAGGTTGAGGGGAATCCCAACCTCGCGGGACAGCTCGTGTCCACTTTACTTCCATCTCATTCCCCTTCACAGCCAAGTGGAGACCTGGGCCCCTGGAGGCTCTGGGGTCCTGTGACTTTGCCTCAAGGCGATGGCACTAGGAGGACGCTCTGGACCACACACCCTCTTCAGGGAGCCAGCCCGGCTTCCTCCATTTCCAAGTGCCCACCAGTCCTCTTCCTCCCATCATGGGGCCGTCTGGGGAGTGTCCTGGCTCCTCTGAACCAGGACTGTCCCTGCCCGTATGAGTGCCCGTGCCGGTGTGGTCGGATCAGGAGAACAGCCACCCGAGGTGTCCAAGTCCAGAGAGGCTTGCACAGCCGTCGGGCATCCCCTATCAGAGCAGGAGACGCGCAGGAGCTCACCTGAAAACCACTGTGACTCTCTTGTCCCCGCCTCGTGTCCCCAGACGCAGCCTCCTGCCAGATCAAAGCGGACGATCCACAGACCCTCCGGAAACTCCCGGGGACCTTTGTCTGCCTCTGCCCTCTGCCAGCTGTGCACACACCTGCTTGCAGCTGTGATGAAATAACAGCCGCTCTTTCTGTCCACACTCAACTCTCAGCAGGACCACTGGAAGGACGGGGTCCTGGGGGACGCAGAGTAGATTGTAGGGTCGAGGCAGGAGGTGGGGAGGTGACCCCGTTGCCTGGACACACATTTGAGAGCAAAGGGTAAGGGGTTAAGACCAGTCACCACAGGGGTTTTGAGGCTTGAACTGGACCCCAGGGGCTGATTAACCTCGACCAGGAGGAACGGGGAAGCACAGAGAGATCGTGCGTGGTCTCCAAAACCCTCTGGGCGAATTTATCTCCAAAGTCCGTTTCTCTTCCCCAAGAGGTGAATTTTGTTAATACTTCTTCAAAACCGGATTAATACGAGAAAGTTATAATGGAGAAGCCCGCAGGGAGAGAAAACCCCAAGGCAAGAACCTGTGAGCGCTTAAAACTGCTGGTCTCCAGGGATGTAAAAGGACAACTGAGAACGGATGATGCTAAGTGCGCTGCTTTGCAAGAGACGTGCACCGCTTAAAAATCAACAGGTATTCCACGGGAGCCTTTATCCTGCTGGAGAAGCTGATTCACGACATCTGCAGAGTCAGCAGCAAGGGCGCCGGTCCGCGCCTGCACTTCAGAGGCAGGAAGGGGGACTTCGCCGACCCATCCCTGGGACTCCAGCCAGCGGCGTCCACAGTGAGGGGCTTCTGCCTAGAAAGGGCTTTCCCTCCAGCCCTGACTGTGCACGGATGTCTGTCTTTGACCTCAAAGGCTTCTGCCTTTGGGGTAAACACACAAGCCAGAAGGCCTACACTCTGGATCTGAAATCAGGTTTTCCAGAATCTGGTTATGAGCAAGGTCTAGGTCAGGACAGCGTTCACGTTCCGAGTTTAGACCAGGATTCCGACCGGGCAGCATGGAAATCCACACGCATGGAAGGCTTCCTGAGTGTCCACGTGGGCTGCCCTGAGGTCCCACAGCCTGGCACCCGGCAGACACCCTAGGCCACCATAGGTCGTGTCACGCATCCAGCAATGTGCTCTGCCCTGAAGGGGACGCCCAGCACACAGGTGAGCTGCCGTCCCCGTGAGTTTAGTTCGCAGGAAGGCAGGTGAGGACCCTCTCAAACAACAGAGGACACAGTGCAGTGAGCAGCGGGTTTTGCGTCTGAACAAGCTGACGGCCCTAATGGCCCACTTGGGGCCCGACTTGGTGATGTCCCCAGGTGCCCCTGCAGGGAGGGCTTGCTGCCTGGGGCTGGAGAGGGGTCAGGAGAGGACCTCCAGGCCTCCGAGCCCCCAGGCCTGCCTCGATGCTGGGAGCCCCCTCGACTGGGTCATGTCCTTAGCAGTTGCCACACCAGTGACAAACTGCAGAAGGGGTGTAATGGCCAAGCCATTCGTGTCCAACAGGGGACGACTCTGCTGGGGCCCCTGGGTCCACTGAGCCCTCCCGGTAAGCGTCCTGCCGGGGACCCAGCCTCAGAGCCGGCTTCCCCAGAGCCCCGCCCTCCCTCTTCCCCCTTCTCCTGTCTGCCTGCGGCCTCGCGGCTCTCTTGTTTCTCTGCCTTGTTGTAAAGCTTTGAGCTTCACTCCAGTCACCCCCGGGGGCTGTCTTCCTGCCCTCCCCCCATCCACGCCCCCGTCCCACCTCCAGGAGCCCTGCCTCCCCAGGGGCCTGTGTCCCGTCCTACTTCTCCTCATTCTCCCTGGACCTCGAAGACCACCATTTACACAAGATGTCCCAACCCTGCCGTGGCTTCCGCGCGGGGGCTCTTGGTCTCTGCCCTTCTGCTGGCCTGCGTCCCCGGCAGCCTCTGCGCTGTGGTGGGCCACGGCCTCTGCACTCAGCCCTGTTCTGCAGGAAGCCCTCCCGGGCTTCACTCGTCACATCTAAGCAAGACGCTCCCCGGGGTCCTTCCAGCCCCAACCTCTCTCCTGAGTCATCAGACACTATGACGTGGTCTCTCCAGTGGCCTCAGTCCCCTCAGGCAGCAAAGAACCTGCCGTGATGAACCATTTGCTCCTTCAACAAGGGCACCTGCCACGTGCCAACTGCGGCATCCACGTGGAGGACGTTTGTACTGAAACAAGCAAGTCTCTGGAATTCTATGCTCAGAAACACAACACAAACCGGAAAACCTGCAACCTCGATAAATTAATCTCTGCCGCTGACATTTCAGACACCACGATCCTTGAGAGATGGGGAGACTCTTGGATGGGAGACACCCCACTCGCATCACCTCAGCTGCCGGGAACACTGCCTGACCTGGACGTTTGTTTGCCATGAAAACAAAGTCCCAGACATCGTGACCCTAAAGGCCGTATACGTATGGTCTGGAAGGCTCCCTAAAATTAGCAGAGCCCCTACTGTGAGCCTCTCCTACGAGAGTCAAGATGCAGCCCCTCGGAAGCCTCTGAGCCTCCGAACAGTGCGCAGCAGCTGCTCCATCTCGTGTGAGCACGAGGGGTTATGAGATGCCAGTGAAAAGCCTCCTCGGGAATCATCTGGAGCTGGCGATGTGACACCAGCCTGGTGACACTCACAGTGACGCACACAGGGACTCAGGAAAGCACAGGGTTCCCCTCCACTGAGCCAGGTCACCGGGTCAGCAGGGACAATCGTATCTGCATTGTATTCAGAGCCCATGATGATCTGGGGACTCTGAAAAATCCAGTCGTTGATAAATGGCCATGATTATATCTATCGATGTCTTCCAGGAAGCTTTATCGGACATGAGAGTTTTAAAGTGTGAAACTGCAGAAAGAATCAGTTTCCACCAGGAGTGGGAGGTTTGAGTCTACAAGCCAGGTAGGAATATATTCAATACTTCTCTAGGAACAAAGGCTTCTCTGTAAAGGAAAGTAGGGCTGCTTCTGCTGAGTGGTCCTCATCGGAATCCATTAAGTGTTACCGAAACTTAGGATGTCCCCTCCAGCAGCACCTCATTAGTCTGATGAACGTCAAGTGCTAATCTAGAAGGAATGGGATCTAATTTTATGAATTGTTTTCATACATATTAGAAAACATCTCAAGAGAGACACTGTATTCCTCACCTCTGTAGGTGATGAACGCATGCAAATGCCCCGGCCCAGCTCTTGAATAATTCATCATCATCTTATTTACATAGGAAAACGATACTTGGTTTGTTCCGCAGATTTTCAGCCACCGTTTCTGTCGGTAAACTGAACGCCTAGCGTGCAGGCAAAGGCCCAGGGCCGTGGGAGGTCCTCTGTGCAGGACACGGCAGAAGTCTTCGCTCTGTAATGATAGCTCGCATAGCTGCTTTCAGAGAGACACATTCCCCCTTTCTGTGCCTCTTGCTGTTGCCTTGAGAAACCAAAGAAGAGAACAGGTAGGTGACGGGCACCGGGGACAGACCTGGGAGGATAGTGGCCGGCGCCTGGAGGTTTAGGGAGGACGCAGGGGGCCCAAATGCTCTGACACAGTGACCGGTGCCCTCTGGGCCTGGAGGACCTGAGGATACCCAGCAGGAAGCCACTTTGCAAGCCGTCATCACCGGTTTCCTTTCTTCCTGTGAACTCTTTAGACCAAGGCGGGGTCTGTCCCCTTGGAGGCTCTGGAGCTCTTCTGCGTCATCAAAGCTGCCGGATGCTGGCAACCGGCCCCCCAGCACTCGCCCCCTGAGCCCCTAGAGTGCGGGACCCCAGAAGGAAGGCCCGGAGGCTTCAGCATGCTGGGGGAATCCAGGTGACAGAGACTTTGTAGCTACCTTCCCAGAGAACGCCCTGACCTGTACATCCCCGCTGACACTGCCACCACCTGGCCCATCGTCTGCCCTTCGTGCCACAGTCACGACACCGTCTTCCTCGGGCCGAAGGGGCAGTTTGCTGGGCAGGCACGTGGTTGCCTGTGGTGGGCCAGATTCCCGAGGTCTTTTGAGAGCCCTGTCTCATTTTCCCCTTTGCATTCCTTCTTCCGCAGAACTCAGATCTCCCCTGTAATTCCTCTTTCTGTTCCCGACTCCTTCAAGCAATACGGGCGTGGGGGGCATCCCCCCTCAGTGGAGCTGAGGACGCAAGCCGCAGCAGATGCCTCCTCCCACTGGGTCTCGCTCACGGACGGTGGGTGAGCAGGGTGGCTGATGGGCGAGTCCTCGGGACCCCCTGCCCCACCCCCTGGTCCATTCTGTGCATTGCTCCACCTCCAGGTGACGAGTCAGGTGCCCTTCATCCCCTAGACCTGTTCTCAGTCCCGGGATGGAGGGGCCCCACTCACCTCCACCACCCCCGGCCGCACCAGCCTACCATCCTGTCCCTGTCCACGGGAGCAGGCTGGACGCTCTGCCCCTGTTTGACCCCTGCTCCCTGCTCTCCCCGCCCCCCAACCTGGGACACGTCCCACTTTCACGGGAATCCTCCTCTCAGAGTCTCTTTCCGGGGAACCCAAACCGAGACGAGCGTACGCCAATGCCCGCTCTGTCCCCAGTCCCAGACCACAGGCCCCTGCCCAGAAGCAGCCCCTCCGTAGGTCCCGGTGGGGCTCCGTCAGAGGGCAGAGCGCGCACCGGGAGCCTTGCTTTCCACACCTGAGAAATAGGACGGTAACGGCGCGGACGCGACGAGACGGCTTTGCCACGAGGATCAGAGAGCTGATGTTTGCAAAGTGCCGAGGGCGGCGTTCGCGCTGGGGCGGCGCTCTCCAAAGTCACTAAAGTCATTAAGTCGCTAAAGATTGACATGCACGTGGGAACCTCTTCTCTCCCCCAGCCTCCCATTTTGACTCATCTGTGGATGAGAGGGTGGATTTTGCTGGGATCCCCGTGCTGCCTCCGCTGTCTGTGAGCCTGGCGTCCACGGGAGATGCAGGTGGCTGCCAGGACCTGGTCCCGCAAACCCGGCAGGACCTTGGGAGCTGGCGCGTTGGGTTGCCACTTCTTTCAGAACCCAGCCAAGTCCTCGGGTCTCATCTAAGCACAGGGTGCGGGAGGGATCTGCAAACACAGGGAGACCGAAGGGCTGCGTCTGAAAGCCTCCCAGCCGCTCCAGCACGAGCGCTCAGGGAGCAGACACCACATCATCAGAAACGAAGAAGCAGGTGGAAATTCGCCTTGCCACGGGGAGACCGCCCGGCCACGCCTCCACAGCCGTGTCCAGGCTATGTCACTCATCACACCGGCCCCAGCAAGGCTGTGGCTTGGAAATGGCCAAGCCGTGACACCCCCATGCTAGAGCTGATAGCTCTACGGTTGAGAAGAATGAGGGCCTCTGGTCTGAGGTGTCTGCCTGGAATGTGGTGTGAAACCTCATCCCACGTACAGCAGGAACACGATGGCGGTGGCCAGAGAACATACGCGTTCCTTGACAAAACAATCGGGAAACAGCTAGACAGCTGATTGGTTCATCAATTAACCCATCTCACATCTTCCCGACAAGACTGGACACCACATGAGATTTAATAAAATATATTATCGTTTTGGAGTTGGTTTGTAGGGCTGTGGGAATTCAGCCTGGGGCTTCCGTCTCATTAAACCTACTTCATCTCAAATGTTCTCCTTCAGGTTGATCTGAGAAGTATTTTTGTCTGCATTTGGCTCCCACTGTTGGAATTTTATATCTTTTTAGATTCATAGAATATTAATAACATGGATGAGGCTGTCAGTCTCACCTCTTATCCCTTTCACATCCTTTTACCAAGATGGCTGTGTGGAATCACCACTGGACTGCATTTTTATTTCTAGTCCTTATAAGTACCAAGAAAATACTTAGACTTCACAAGCCAAAAAAAAAAAAAGTCTTTACTAGGAGTCACTGTCTTCTAATAGCTCCTAAAAAACTAAATCTGTGAGGCATCAACAAAGCATAATGTTACTTTCAACACATTGACCTGAAATCTTTCTGGGATCAGGAAAATCCCAGGTGTGAGTACAGGGATTTCTCGAGGCTCATTAACTCTCTTTCCTGAGCAATGTCATACAGATGGGGGGGTAGTTCTAGAATAATATACCCTTTCTTACAAAGAAATTAATGACAGAATTAAATTGCATGAAGAGAAGAGCAACCCATTAGCATTGCTGGGCCCAAAGATCGCCTCTATTTTTCTCTTAATATGACCTTAATAGATCTTTAATCAACACTTCTTTGAAGAGTGAAAGATAGAATTTCTGGAAGAGCCTGATGTGGGCAGTAGCTAATATCTTAATTTAGACTCAGTCAATCCAACACTTGTTTGGAGAAAAGGATGGATGTGAATCATCGCCAGTTAATTCAAGAACGTGAAAAGCTCGAATCATGCCCTTTCCAACTCCATTCAAGGTCCACGTGGGACCAATGCTTGCTAAGCGTGGAGGGCTGTCCTCAGGTGCCCATGGAGCTGCTTCAGAAGAGGACTCACAGACGTACCTCCCAACCTAGCTAAGTGTCAGGCAAGGGGAGTCCTGCGGGTCTGAGCCTGGTGTGGGTGCAGCTCTCTGCAGCTGTGGTTCCCCACCTGGACTGTCAGATACGGTGCCCTCTTCCACCTGCGAGAAGTCATTCCTTCAAATAGCCCTTTACGGAAAACCTCACCTCCACCTATTGAGATAAAATCTGTGTGTCTTCATTCACACAGCAAATATACAAGAAGTATGCCAGTGGGGTGCTTGCACACCATCTCCTGGAGGAAAATAATGATGTATTTGTTGCGTTTGCCAATTTTTGTTGTGTAAATATTCCCAACATGATCTATTCAATCTACCAACCCAACATCACTAGCCACAGAGTTGGGGAGAGACGTACGAAATCAGCTCCTTTGAGCTGGTGCGAACCTGCTCCAGCACAGCCCTGAAAGCACCTGTTCTTTTGTGGATGTGATGTGAGATGACGATGCTACAAAGATTCATGGCACCGGGCTGCTGCCCTTGCGGAGCTCACGATATAGACAGGAGCACAGCACATGTGTGAGAAGCTTCCTTCTAGCGAATGACATCATCTAAGTTTATCAGCGAGAGGAATTCTCCGAGAATGTTACGGAAGGCGTGTCTGGGGATCTGTGGGTGACCATGGCTTTGACGTTGGTTCGTGACACAAATGAATGAAATACAAAATCAGAAAGAAGAAAAGAAGCCACAGAACAGACAATGCTAGTCTATATGCCAGTAGAATACTCCTGAGATTTTTTGCAAATATTTTTAAAGAATTCAATTAACAGATTTATAATTTAAGTGGAAAACAAAAGTTGCAAAATAGCTGAGGTACATCGAGGAAAGAAAAGAAAGGAGACTCTAACCAAAATTAAGATAGAAATCCACATCCAGTAATGGTAGACATGGTCATTGATACCAACCCTTCCACTGAGAAGAACTGTAGAAGCTGGATATCGCAAGGGGCCAGTGGGACGTTCTGGGGCACGTTGCAGAGGTGGTCGTAGATAAGGACTGACCCTCAGGACAGCCTTGGGCTAGCTATTATCTTTTTCTTGGGAAGATCCAAAGAGAGCTTCCTACTAAGTTGTTCTGATCATCTCAGGCAAAAGATGAAGCAGAACTCTTTGGTCTTAATACCCTAAGAGTCACCTTCTCTGAACTACTCACACATAGAATGAAAGCCCATTTGGAGGGTGGTGGGACTAGGATAGATATTTTTCTGACAAAGAATGCGCCGGATGAAACAACAGAGACAGGAAAATAGAAAAGGAAGAATGTCTTGCCACCACTTGACTCAATGAAAATCAGTGTGAAGGCTCCAGGTGACTGGTAAATATTCCTTGTGCATCTTCTGAGGCATAAAGTCTTTTGCTTCCCAAGCGTTGCCTCTGTAAAGACTTAAACGACTGTGCCCTCCTATAGCTCAAGATATCGCTTCTGTTGCTCACAAGGGAAACCCGTCTGACAGCATCTCTCATCTGTCAAACAGACGAAGCCAGGGCCTTTCCTGGCTGCTCTGATAATGGGCATTAGAAGGAAGGGGTGGTTGCCTGCACCGCAGAATGATTTGTGCAGATTGCCAGGTTTTAATGAGCAAAGGAAAGTGTTGCCCATCTCAACAGCGTGGGAGCTAAATCACTGGCGAGACTTCCCTGGGAAAGCCATTTGTTCTATAATTATGTAAGACCCACATACATGGCACAGGAAGGCAGAGGGTTTACTATTTTAAATTAAATTTTATTAGTGCTAGGAACTTCCACAAGCCCGGCTAACAGTCTACACCACCTTATCTCCATTCTGAGTGGGTATTTCACCGCAAAGAAGCCCTCCTCCGAAGGAGAAGTGTGGTTTTGCTCGGCTTTGCTTTTCTCATAGAAAATGAAAATGCTATTACACAGAAGTGGAGAAGGGCAGCCGTTGATCCAGCTCTGCGTCAGAGGAGGGAAGCTCCCTTTCACGCTCCTCAAGCCCCTGCACAGTCGTGAGCCCGGTGCCCGCTTCTCCAGCCAGCGAGCTGGTCCAGGAAGTTGTGCCGGTTTCCAGGTTACCCTGGGAGATAGGGCGGAGCACGGCCAAGGGCACAGCCTCGGGCTCAGGGTCACACAGGGTGGTTACCCGTCCTGACGGTCCTTTCGACATAAGTTATGTTCGTTTAACTAACATTGAAGCTTAAAGTGATCGACTAAAGAGTTAACTACCTTCTCCACGTCTATTCTGCAGTCCTCAGGAAACCTGAGCTCCCAGGGAAGAAAGGAGCAGCGTGACTTTTTCTTGGTCAGGTGCTACGCGCAACAAGTGTCCTCTTCCTCCCGCACAGCCCTGACGTGACCCTGGATGGGTCATGACCTAGGGGTCATGACCTAGGGGTCACCTAGGGGTCATGACCCTAGCACAGAGGTCAGGCGTGGGGGGTGGGTATCTGTGGAACACTCCAGTGCTTGGGATCCAGCTAAGGAAACTCTGGGCTTCTGAACAGAGAGCATTTAGTAGAGGGAATTGGTGCCTACATGATGGCACAACTAAAAGATGATGAGGCGAAGCAGAAAAGAGCCCTGCAGGTGCCACTCACATCCCAGGGGCTGAACGGCCATGGCAGAGCCCAGAATCCAGGGCCTTCGAGTGGGAACCAGCCCCTGGGGTGGGGAGTCCTGGTGGCAGCTGGGAACATGGCAAGTGGGAGGTCTAGTAAGGGCTGGGCAAAGTGGGGGGGGTGCCCCAGATACTCCCCTTTGCCATCCTCCAATTTCCCACAAGTGCTTCCACGACCTAAGCCACCGGGAAGCAGGAGGCAAGGGACCCTGGGCAGTGTGACTCCCATCACTTTTGCCATTTTCTCTGCATTACAAGTGGGTCACCAGATCCAGCCCAAACTCAAGGGGAGGGGCTTACACAGGGAAGTGAATCCCCACAGGCAGGCATCACGGGACTCAGCCCAGAGGCTGTCTACCACACCCTGAATAGCCATACAACATTGTGACGAGATGCTCGCCCTTGAGAGGCACACGGGAACAGAGGCCCACTGAGAGAGGACCAGGCTATGTGCCTGCCCATCACGTACACTGAGCCACACACTTACTGCCTGGATGTTTTACATGGTTCAGTCTCTTGGACGAATATGTGTATACTTTTGCTTAAGATGTATAGTTGAATATATTTAAATTAAATATGCATATGACATGACTATGACATGACACTGATTTATTTACATATATATCTGTTGCTATTAGGAAATAGTTCTAGAAGATTCGAGGTGGTGGTGGGGGAGGGAGGTGGAGAAAGGATGGGTGTAGAGAAGCCAGTTCTGAGAAAATGGTCCAGGTGAGGAATATGAAACATTTGGCATAGGGAACAGATTGTGTTCCCAAAGGGGAGGGGGGGTGGGGGAGGGATGGAGTGGAGTTTGGGATTAGCAGGTGCAAACAATTATATATAGGATGGATAGACAACAAGGTCCTACTGTAGAGCACAGCGAACTATATTCAGTATCCTGTGGTAAACCATACCGAAAAAGAATATAAAAAAAGAATGTGTACATATATATATATATATATATATATATATACACACACACACGCACACACACACATACATATATAACTGAATCACTTTGCTGTACAGCAGAAATTAACACAACATTGTAAATCAACTATACTTCAATTTAAAAAAATTTTAAAAAAAAACATCTTTGGATAGAAGAAGTGGATGGCGGCAAGTAATTAAAAGGTGTTTCAGATTTCAAAAGGTCAGCATTGATGATGGACCAGTTAGATCCTGAGACAAGAAGACTAGGGGTTCTGATTTCTCCCGTTTGCTCAGATATTAAATCTAGACGATGTTAATCAACCAAAGCTGGTCTGGGGTTAGGGAGGACGCAGCACAGGTGAGAAGGATGGGGGCGGTGGTCCCCTCCATACGTGGCCCCTGCAGCCCCTTCTGGGGAGAGGAGCTCAGGGCATGCGAGCAAACCTACGGCGTTGGGCGGACAGGAGGAGCCGACGGCTGGGCCACCCCCTGCCTAGGGCCCTGGAAAACTAGTCACCTGGTGAAATTAAGGGCCAAATCATCTCCTTTTAATACAAGACTCTCTGTGAAGAGGGGGTTTTATCTACCTGTGTTTTTTATTATGTTATGCTTTGAAGTGAGGTATTTCAAGGTTTTGGAGCAAGAATTGGGGAATGGAGAGTGAGGGGAGATGGCTGGGGGGGTGGTCCCCTCCTCCATCATCCCTGTGCGCCCTCATCACTATTCCTGGCCTGCCTGTCCCTCTGCTGCCTGGGCCGCTCCGCAGGGCCTGCCTCCACCTACCCAGAGACCCCCTCCCCAGCCTGCTGCCCACCTTGCACAGGAGGGCACCCAAAGGTGCTCATCTGTATCAGGATGCAGCACAGTTGATGATCGCCCTCCTTCATGTGACGTTCACGCTGCCGGCGCTCCGCTTTGTAACAAGAATCATTTCTCCCTGGAGAAGAATTCTCTGATCTGATTAAGTATATGGGATGGTGACAGTATCCATAATTAAGAGTAGTTAGACGCAAATTTGAGGAAATGTGTTTGAAAAACCTCTGGATTATGATCTCCACTAATCACTGACTTAGATTGAACGTGACAGTTTGAAGGCCCGTTTAGCTTCCTCTGTGACAGCCGCAAAATTCTCTTTGTACATTAGACAGTCAGTCGTGATGGGTTCTGAACAGGTTCACAGAAGCCATTCCCAGTGGGCCTGTTTTGAAAGTGGCCCCATTTTATACCTGTGTGCAGTATTCATTGGCTGTCACCCCCGATGTGATTTTTTTTTAACGTCTTTATTGGAGTATAACTGCTTTACAATGGTGTGTCAGTTTCTGCTTTATAACAAAGTGAATCAGCTATACATATACTATGTCCTCATATCCCCACCCTCTTGCGTCTCCCTCCCACCCTCCCTATCCCACCCCTCTAGGTGGTCACAAAGCACCGAGCTGATCTCCCTGTGCTATGTGGCTGCTTCCCACCAGCTATCTATTTTATGTTTGGTAGCGTATATATGTCCACGCCACTCTCTCACTTTGTCCCAGCTTACCCTTCCCCCTCCCCATATCCTCAAGTCCATTCTCTAGTAGGTCTGTGTCTTTATTCCCGTCTTACCCCTAGGCCGGTTCCCCAATCACTCAGAAGCGCCCTGGCCTCGCGTTTCAGTCCCAAGGCCTCACCGGGGACAGTTTCTGACCTCAGAGCTCAGCACAGCCCAGCACCCGCTGGAATCCGTAAGTGGCCGTCGTCTGAGAGCCCTTTCCTCTAGGAAGCAATTTTTAAACTTGAACTATTAGCATGTTTATTTATACCTAGGCAGCTTCCAAAAATAGCGTTGGAAACACTGATGCTGTAACATGACAATGCATTTAAACGAAGAGAGCAGCCCGTGGGTGGGGCTGCTGGGGGCAGTGGGAGGCCAGATGGGGAAGCCGGGGCCACGTTCCGATGCTGCAGCCCATCCAGCGCTGACCCCCAAGCTTCCCGACAGCCCAGGGCCTGAGGAAGCCGAGCAGAGGGCACCCAGAGGTCACCCCGAGGGCACCTTTCCCGCAGGGAGCTTGGAGGGGAGCTTTCCTGCCAGCTCACCATGGTGCCCTCACGGTGTAGAACTGTTCTACAACAAGACTGTTTTGAATCCCTGAATTCAGAAAAAAATGAAATTGTGAAATAACGTGATAAGTCTGGCGGCGGGGGGGCGGTGGTGGTGTCTGGGTTGCTATCTAATAATGTCCTGACATCAGTGGGGTGTAGTTCATTTCGATCCCCTCTGCAGCTTTCCCAGAGGTTCTAACCGCCAGAGCACCGCGACTTCTCCCTCTCTCCTTCCTGTTGGGTCTCCCCCCAGATCAATTTCCACGAGCTCCACACAAGCCAGTGAACTACGTGGTCCCCCAGCAGGAGTTTCCGTGGCAGATGAAGAAGACG
Source organism: Aethalodelphis obliquidens (assembly GCF_003676395.1). NCBI lineage: Eukaryota > Metazoa > Chordata > Mammalia > Artiodactyla > Delphinidae > Aethalodelphis > Aethalodelphis obliquidens. Next base: position 43,549,909 of record NW_020837955.1, on the reverse strand, counting down.
CGTTTCCTGTGACACTCACTCCATCACGAGAGGATCTTCTGCCGCCCGCTGAATCTGGGTAGGATCTCTCACTTCCATAGCATGGAAGGGACAAGCCCAGGCCTTAAGAAATCAGAGGATGCTACTTGCTGTCTCTTGGGAGGCTCCCTCAGGGGAAAACCAGCTTCCCTGTTAAACGCCTGCCTATCCTTGGAGGAAGCCTCTATCAGCCTAGGAGAGGCTGAGTGCAGAGAGAGCGATGCCAGCCAGCCCAGCCCCGGGCCATCTTGGACATTCCAACTCCAGCCTCACCACGTGAAGAAGCAAAGCTACCAAATCAGGAGCCCAGAGGAGCAGAGCCAGCCAGCTCCAGCCCCGCAAGTCCCTCAAGGGAGACGCCAGCCGCAGTCTCTCCAAATTCTAGAACCACAGAACTGTAAGAGTCATAAAAGGTCTGTCACTTCACACCATTAAATTGTGTTGGTTTGTTTTTTATACCAATAGCTGACCAGAAAAACTGCACATTGGAGGTTACATTCCTCCCCGCTGCCTCGCAAAAAAAAAGTTGTTCTATCCCTACCTGGAGATCTTCCATCCAGCTGTCACTCTTAGAGCTACCTGGGGCCACCCACACTCCATGCTTTTGCATTATTCAGCATTCATAAGGGGGAAAAAAACATGTATGGAGAGAGATGGGGAGAGGAGAGGAGAGACAGAGAAACGGAGGGACACAGAGACCAAAAGAGTCAGAGAGAGATGAGGTAGAGATACTGGGTGAAGAAAGGGATAAGCCCAAGCGTCGGGGCCTTAGTGACGTGGACAGAGGTGCCCTGTCTCAGACAAGCCCACCAGGCCATTATGACGTCTAATCACCCCGGGGAGAGCTGAGCTAACATAATACATAACATAATGCTGCCTAGAGCTACAAAAACAAAGCCTGGTGGGCTCAGATCAGCATCCGTTTTTTGTCTTTTTTAAAAAAAGCGTTTGTTTTCCTGCCACTACTATGGCTGGCAGCATCCCTCGCATTCAGAAGAGGGTTCCTACCGCACAGGCGGAGGCGTCTCAGAGCCCAAACCCCTCATCTGAAAGTTGAAGAACAAGTAGAGCGTGGGGGGGGGGCGGGGGGGGGCGGGGAGAAGCAATGGGGACCCTCCCGGCCACCGGCTCTGCAGCTGGTGCCACAGGTGAGAGCCTTCTGGATGGAAATAAAAATTTTATTTTTATTGGTAGATCTATCGCCAATAATTTTACATTCATTCTTGTCGCACCAAGTAAACCTGCACAATGTGTTCAAGAGCTGCCACCACCTGATATGCGGTGGCACAAGCCACGTGATGTGTTCTTAAGCTCGGAGCCTTGGGCTCTGAAGAAATGCAGTCATGACGGCCTTCATAAACTGTGTCCATTCCCGGGACGGTGCCTGAGACGCAGAGCCAAGGACTGACAGGGGTTTTGCTTCAGAGCAGAGTATATTCATCTTGGAAATCCTTTGGCTACGTGTCAGTTGGCCGTGGAGAATTTCCATGGAAAGTTGCACGAAATCAAGCGTAGTAAGAGAGGTGGTAAGGCTGAGATGCAATTGTTAATGGAGAAGAATGCCCCTGTGTCACCCTGATGTGAAAAGCTGCAGCTGGGGGATGACCTCGTGGGGCACCTACGCTGTCGTTCTCAAATCACGTGGGAGCATCCGCCCTCCGCCTCACCCTTCAAGTCTGGAGTCAAGAGAAAGAAGCAAAAGAAGCGATGAGGGTCCACGGGAAGCCCCGCCAGGCCCCACGGCAGAGACCCCGGTTTATGAAAACGGATTCATCAGTGTCACGGGCGTTGCTGACCTCAAGCTTGCTGTCCATTTCCTCCCACGTGACAGTGACCTTGCCATCTTAGGGGAGGACAAAGTGATCCCCGGACCCATCAGACCCACTAACCCTTGTCCGGGTCACGCCGCCACAGGCAGGAAAGGACTGGAACCCGGGTCTCTGCAGCTGCGGCGGAAGCCAAGCACTGTCCCCGTCCGGAAGACGCTGCTGCTTCTGTCTCCCCAGGGTCAGGCTCTGCTGCCTCACTTCCCACACTGCTTGTTCCGGCCAGACTAATGCCTCGTAATCCCCACCACCAGAGCCCACCCCCGGTTCTCCGGCCATCCTGTAAGACTTTGTTCCCTGACTGTGTTGTGTCCACCCAGCCCCACGGCTGAAATCCACGCTTCTGACCCGTCTCAGGCCTACTGGCCCCAGTCCCTTTCCTGTGGCCACCGGCCCAGCACGCAGGGCTCCTGCCTCCCCGCAAATTGTTGTATCTCCTCCGTGGCTCCTCGGGGAGCCAGGGCCACGTTCTCAGTGGCCCCCTGCCCCTCAAAGGCTGTGCACGTGGAGGAGACAGGGAGTTAGTGAACCCACAAAGCACAGCCTGAGTGGCCATGTGGTTTCGTCAGTAGGCGTCTGGAACCTTCCCTGGGTGTTCCACCCCTGTCCAGCTGTGCTCCACCGGGGGCCCGATCAGGGCCTGGTAGTCACTTGGGTGCTTGAAGCAAGTAGCCTCCAGACACAGAGCGGGCCTCTGAGGAAGGGCTGGGGGGCAGGGCTTGGCTGGGATGGGGGCAAAAGCCAGGTCAGGTGACCATCCGTTCAGCTGGGAGAAGTCTGGGAGCAGCTGGCCGGCTCAGGCCTGGGAGACCCTGGGACCACCTGCTCGCTGCAGGTCACACCCCAGCGGGATGGATGTGGTGACTCTGGTGCCGTGCCAGGCCTCCTGGGAATGGTCTGGACCCCAACAGGTGAGTCACTGTGCCCAGCCCCCAGCCCCTGTGTCCTGGGGATGCTCCACAAAGCAGGTCTCCAAGGCCTGGGTCTCTCTAGAAGCTCCCTGAGGTAGTGGCCAGAGCACAGAGAGACGGGTATGGGAAAGGTCTCCTTGGTGAGCGCTTCCTAATATTTGGCTGGTTTGAGGTGGGATTCCTTACTGGAAAGGGCACTCGGTGACCAGTTCTGACCTTGCAGCTCTATAAACCGGAGAGCACATCACTGCCCCTCTAAGCCCCATTAGCTTCACCTCCAGAGGAAGCACCAGACTATCTGCTCTGCAGGCAGGGCTGCTTGGAGAAGCCAGGAAACTAACATATACTACCATGTTTTCTCTTCATTATAAAACATGTTTATCACCACCCTTGGTTTGTCCTTAGCGACTGACGGTGAGAAATAGATACTGGGTGTGGAGAAGAAGGTTGATTAGACATTCAAGAATAGGGGACACCCACCTAGGATATTAAGATCATCACGTCAAGAGAATCCACATTTGTAACCTTTCTCCTCTATTTCTGCAAAGATTCCTGCCCCTCTGCCCCTGTTTTTGCTCCCACAGTGGGTGTGACGTGTGCCTGGATGGCCAGACCACACAGGTGCAGAGAGCTGCTCTTCTGAGAGGGTGTGAGCGCCTGCCCCAGGGGGATGAACTGAAGGACCCTTTCTCCTTCCACATTCTCTTGAACTGGAAGTGATGGTAGAAATTAGGTCGCATTCATCTGAATTTTAGCCAAACGCCAGTAGCTTCATCTCTGCTGTCCTGTCTCTATTTCTCCACCCGCCATTCACCCCTAACTGGCTCCCATCAGCCTCGGGCCTGCATCGCTCCATCCAAGCCGCCATGCTTAAAATCACCAGTGACGGTGACCTTTGGCGAGTGTCCTCTGTACTCAGAGCAGACCTGTCTGTGGAGACTCTTCCTCAGCCCACCTTCCAGCACGCTCTAGGCTGCTCTGTCTGCACCTGCAGACCCCCTCCTCTACCAGGCCGTCAAATACAAAAGACTCTCAAGGTTCTTTCTCTCCATTTATACCCTTTCTCTAGGAATTCTCATCTGTGTCCAGTAGAATCATAGACTTACATCTCAGCCCAGACTTCTTGTCTGGGCTACAAACCATATACACCAAACAACTTAGTGGGCACCTCTCCGTGCAGGGCTCACAGATGTTCACACTCCACAGAGCCAGAAAGTTAACTCCCAATCTTCTCCTCCAACCCTGGTCCTCCCCAGCATCCCTTTCCTTAGGAACTAGAACCACCATGCAATTAGCTCGACAAACCGGGACTCCAACATTCATCCAAACTCCCGTCTCTCCTTTATCCGCCCATGCAAAGGTCCTCCTGCACCAAGCCCTGGAGATCTCACCTCCTCAGCCTCTGTTCCAAACGTTGTCCATCATTGGTCCTGTCCAAGCTGCCACCATATCTGCCCCTGTGACCCCTGACCTCTCCATGTGATAAGCCTCGTCCCCTCCTGTACCTCCCAACCCAACAAAGCGATCTTTTACAAAAAGGCAAAACTGATCGTGTTGCCTCCCTGCCTAAAATCCTTCCCGTTTTGTAGGCCTTAAAGACGACCTCCCATCATTCTCAGGGTGAATATACCACAATTCCTTGCTCGGCCATAAGACCCTGCACACGTTCCTCCCTCTCCGAGGACAGCTTCACGGCAGGAAGAGCACAGCCCTTAGCACAGCTGTTTGGGTGATGATTTGATCGCCGGCCACCTTCACCCGCAGGCTGTATTCTTCACAAGGTCTGTTTCGCTCACATTTTATCTCTGTGCCTAGCATGATGCCTCGTCCAAACAAATCCTTATGAACAAATGAGCTAATCATTATTTTAAATGTTTCACCCCTGACCAAAGCACACTGACCCTGAAAACCAGAACCAGGTCCCCCCCAGACACCCCAAGGATGGCACTGGAAAGGCAGCTGGGGCGACGTCTCTGTGTAAAGCTACTGCTCTCGGCTTCATCTTTGCCGGAGTGATGGGGAATCATCTCTGGCTGGACCACAACTCACCGCCTCCACCAGGACAACTCTGGAGGAGCCAGCCTCCACCCCCCCTCCACTGCCAGTCCCCGCGGCTCCAGTTCAGACCGTGAGATGTGCCCCTCCTCACGGGCAGCATAAATTATGCGTACATGACGCTCCTCTGGACCCGAGAATGGATTTAGATGTCTTGTTACTGCCCGTGCGCACTCGTGCTTTCTTTCTCTTTATTTCCATTTAAGTATGGCTGGATGGTTTGCCTCCCCTCGAATCTGAAATGTGCTTTGCCACTGAAATGTGTTTATGAGAAGGAGAGAAAACAGTTTGACTGTGAACCCGTGGCTGAGCCTAAGTACTGGTTGGTTGAATCAAGTCCGTAATTGCTTTCACAGGAGCCGCTGACTCAGAACACGAGCCAATGCCATTTTCTTGAAAGTGATTTGGAGTCTAGGGGTGTGACAGGGGAAGGGAGTGAGCGGGGAAAGGGTGGACTTAATGGGGCACGAGTAGGTAGGAGACAGGGCAGCACCTGTGGGGACCAGGAATACAGTCATCGTAGCCGAGAGACAGTGTCTGGACACAGCAACCCACCGTGCTTTGAGCCCAGGGACGCGGAGGTTTAACCACGAGGGGTCCGGAGGGAGAGCCGAGGCTTCTTCCGCTCATCTTCATAAATGCCCAGATTTACATAGAGAAATGGCTCATCCAACAGCCAAGGCTCCCTCTGGGGGCAGGAATTATAATGAGAACCAAGCAGAGGCTGAGCTGCTGGTCCTGTGGGCATCTCTCCTTTCACGTCTGCTCCACAGCAGGGAGGGAGAGGGGGAGAAAGGGGGGAGAGCTCAGGTAGAGGTGGAGTGGGGTGGGCAGGCAGCAGAAGGAGGTGGCAGGACCCTGGCTATGGACCACAGATCCCCCCTGCATCCATCTCCTCCTGCCGGGGCAGGCGTACAGCAAAGCCAGTTCAGAGGCAGGAAGACCGTCTCCAAATTGTCCTCTGACCTGTATTCCTTTCGTGCTTTCTGGCTAATGAAATATGAGACAAACAGCAAACCGCAGCAGCAGATGCCCGTGCTCCAGTCCTCCTGATGGACACGTACAGCCACATATTAGAGACCTGGCACTTTTGATGAGTGATAACACGGCGTTTTGCCTCTCATCTGAAAACCTTATTTGCCCAGAAAAGTGCATTCGAGCTTGCCCTGGTTCCTCTGCACTGGCTCCCTGGTGGTACGAGGGTAATGGTTGGAGCCCAGCCACTGGGCATCCCAAACCTATTAAGGGTATTTACCACCTGATGACAAGAAAACAGCCCCAAGATCAAGAAGCCATCGTCAGAGAGGCTCATCGGCTCTCTTTCAAAGGAAAAAAGGATGTGAAGTCATTAATGCTGAGGATATGAGACTCTTCCGACGCCAGCCTAATGCGATGCTTTGACAGATATTTGTTTCCATGAAAAGTAATGAATTTCACAAGAGAAACAGATTGGAAAATGATTAAACGGACACAGTGCTTCAGAGTATGGCTGCCGAGACCACATTCCCTGAATGATGATGTTCTCTGCTGTGATGTGCTGTCTGGGCAGGAGCCTCCTCCAGATACATCAGGCCGATCACGGTGGGGACATCTCCCCTGCCAGTGCCCCCGGAGAGGGGTAATGAAAGACTTCCGCAATAGCTGGGACAGAACCAAGAAAAAGAGTGTGCTTGGGATTTCTCCGAGCAGGAGAATTTTCCAATTTCTTCTTTATTGAACTGCGACTGCCGTATTGACCCCTGACGCTGTCAAAGTCATCAGTAATCCACTACCCTCCATCGAACACCTTCTAGAGTTTTCAGAGCTCCCGTCTTCTATGCTTCTTTAAGTGATAAAAGCAGAGACAGAGTCTGCTCTGGACTGGAAGTTTCTCTTGGTTCAAATAGGACATTTTTCTAGGGTCTGTTCACCTGGGCCTCTGTTGATAAGGTGTTCTAGTCTGTAGAAGGTTGATCTAAAGGTTAGGGCACATTCTTTAAAAACTGAAAACCTCAGCAGGACCATTTCCAGATCCATCCAGGTTTCCAGCTCCTGGCATCTTCCCAGAGCAATAGCAGTTGCTGTTCAACAATTCTTCTTCTTTTTTTTTTTTTTAAAGAAGATGTTGGGGGTAGGAGTTTAGTAATAGTAATTTATTTATTTATTTTTGCTGTGTTGGGTCTTCGTTTCTGTGCAAGGGCTTTCTCTAGTTATGGCAAGCGGGGACCACTCTTCATCGCGGTGCGCGGGCCTCTGACTATCGCGGCCTCTCTTGTTGCGGAGCACAGGCTCCAGACGCGCAGGCTCAGTAGTTTTGGCTCTCACGGGCCTAGCTGCTCCGCAGCTTATGGGATCCTCCCAGACCAGGGCTCGAACCCGTGTCCCCTGCATTAGCAGGCAGATTCTCAACCACTGCGCCACCAGGGAAGCCCAACAATTCTTCTCTTGAACTTCAGCAACTTAGCCGCTCTTGGTGTCAGCAAGGTTCCAAACGGTGAGGTTTGATGCACACTTCCTTCATGAAGTACCAGTGAGAGCCACACCCACAGGCCAGGGCCATGGCTCCCAGACTGACACCATGGTACTTCCAGTGGGTCTGAGCTGGGCCCCCCGCTGGATCCTGCTAGAGTCTGGTTAACAACCTGCTCACAGATTCTGCCTAATGACCACAACAGGCCACGCGGTGTATGATGGACCGTCTCAGGGACACAGAGAGAAGGGTTGGGGGACTTGGTTTACGGCCAGGGATGTGGCCACGCCAGCCCACCACTCACAGACGGTGGCGGAGCCCAAGTTGGGGCTTGGGGGCTTTGGGTCTGGGCTGCTTGGCCCCAGGCTGTGCTTGGAGAATCAACCGTAGACGAGGTCTTGGTATTAAGACGATCTATAATACATTTATTTCTTGGTTTAAAGGCAGAAGTCCCATTCATGTACTTAACTAAAGAAACTACTATAGATCACATTTTCACGTTGGTAGGATGTCTCTGAAAATCTGCCCTGGGTTTTAGGAGTTAACCTGCACTGTCATTAGAACTATATTTGAGAAAGAATGTCCCAACTCTGTTGATCAGGGCTCTCCACCCTGGGGTCCAAAGGCAGACAACCTCCTATCCGACCCACTGGGTGGGGGCCTCCTAGTTTTCAGTGCTGGTCAGTACAACCCCCTCGGGATCTCCAGGAGACTCCCCAAAATGAAGACATTGATGAGTTATCAAGAGAAACAGGCATCCATCTTTTAAAAGATCCAGTTTTTAAAATGTATTAAAACTGAGATGCATATGGTTTATATATACATAAATGTGTCAGCAATTTATGCCAAGGAAGCCAGGGGAAATGTCAACTATAAATTGGGAATGTTTGGCCGTCGGTAAACAAAATATACAGTAGTGGATACGATCATAAAATTAGACTCAAGTCCTTACTGGCCATCGTAAAGCACGGATGTAACACTAACATCAGTGACTGATTTTACAAAACAGCAAAAACACTCTGGGTGGAAACTGGTCCTTTCTCCCCAAGGCTGTGTAGGTTGTAAACTCCTCACTGCGTGGGAGGGAGGGGGCCACCCGGGAGGCAGTGACTACCCAGGGCCTTGGGTCATTCTCTAACATCTAAAAGCCAGGTCCAGGGTGTGATTTGCACACTTGCACCTGCCCAATAGTTACAGGGCCTCCAAGTTTTTAAATGTTTTATGAATCACTATTCTATGATTTCATAATTTTCCTTACATCGTGATATGAATATGAAATAAGAATGGGAGATGAAACATGGGATTTTGGAGGGAAAGGGGGCCTAAGAGCCCGCTTACTTCCATTCCTCCCTCCTCTGAGCATTACGGAACCGTCTTGTTGGGGGCCACAGGGGGTCCTGTTTCATGATCCTTCCGCTAAGCTCGGCTGCTTTCCCATTAAGAACACGGTGCATTGTTATATCTGCTACTGTGTGGTGGCACAGCCCAGATAAATGCTGGTTCCTAATCTCCTTCTTCTCCCTTCACAACACAGAGTAGAAAATGGGTAACAATCTTTCCTCAGTCTCAATTTTGCCTTTTATTCTTTTATTCAAAAATATTTCTCAGGCTTCCCTGGTGGCGCAGTGGTTGAGAGTCCACCTGCCGATGCAGGGGACACAGATTTGTGCCCCGGTCCGGGAGGATCCCACGTGCTGCGGAGCGGATGGGCCCGTGAGCCATGGCCTCTGAGCCTGTGCGTCCGGAGCCTGTGCTCCGCAACGGGAGAGGCCACAGCAGTGAGAGGCCCGCGTACCGACAAAAAAAAAATTTCTCATGCACCACATGTGCGCCTGATACTTTGCTGGAATGTTCCTTGGCTCCACAGAGTAACGTCCAGCAATGAATGAATGGGTGCATTTTGCTGCCCCTATTAACAAAGATGAACGGAATGATGACACCCAGGATTAGGGGACGTGGGCAAACGATAAGGGGAGTAAAAGCTTGAGCAAAATATTTCTGGTGAGCAAATTGGAAGAAAATTTTTATTTTGCGGTACTCGGGCCTCTCACTGCTGTGGCCTCTCCCGTTGCGGAGCACAGGCTCCGGACGCGCAGGCTCACGGCCATGGCTCACGGGCCCAGCCGCTCCGCGGCATGTGGGATCTTCCCGGACCGGGGCACGAACCCACGTCCCCTGCATCAGCAGGCAGACTCTCTACCACTGCGCCACCAGGGAAGCCCAAAAGAAAATATTTTAAATGGCTATGCCCTTTGGCCTAGCAATTTTGCATCTAAGAATCTGTAACAAGTAAATAATTAGAAATACATTTGATAACTTGAATTCAAGGGTTTTCAACAAAGTACATTTTATAGCAATGAAAAATATAAAAAGATACCTGAATATCAAGCAATAGGGGATTTCTTAAGTAAATTTTGGTATGTCTACATAATAGAATTCTATAAACCATCAAAATCCTATTATATGAGAACACTACTTGACACAAGAAAAATTCACAATGCATTGAATCTGTAAATTACCTTTTTGGGGAATTCATATCATTACAACATTGAGTCTTCCTATCCACACATGTGGTATATTTCTCCATTTACTTAGGTCTTCCTTAATAACTTTTAAAATAAATTTTTATTACTTTTTCTTATACATTACTTTAGATTTACTCCTTGATTTTTTTCAGATATACTTTATAAGTGTTGGTTGCTGGTGTTAGAAATGCAATTTAATTCAGTATAATGATAAAATAACCACAGTGGCTTTCTTTTGGTGACGATTTTCCTGGTATATCTTTTGTCCAATCTACAGAAGGACACATAAAATCACACCCTTTTTATATAAAAAAGATAACAATAAATAAAATTATAGTCACAAAAGTAGACTAAAAATCTTACCCCAAAGCGTTGATAGCCTGGGCAGCATGACCACAGGAAATTCTATGTATTTATTTACTGATTTTAGTGCTTGTGACTTTTTTTATTTTTCAAGTTTTCTGCTCTGAATAGTTTTTTAATTTGAATAAACATAACAAACATTTTTATTAAAAAATGAATAGTTTTTTCTCTATTGGTCTCCTCTGTATCTCCTCTCCTCTAATAAACTATTAGAGCACAGAGCCGTGTTTTATTTTGCAGATTCCAGACACTGGTTCCATCTGCACATTAGAGGATATATTTCTAGAACTGAGGAATTGTCTACCCTTTTTTTGCAATTCCTCAGTTACAGCTCGGTAAATTCTGCCTCGTTCAAGCCCTCTCCCTGCAGCCGAGCAGGACGCTATGGGGCCTTCCCAGGGCAGTCCCTTCCCCCATACCCCCTGCTGTAGCTACCTAAATAACAGTATCTAATGAACATTCCGGAGTTGTTTTACAGATATGAAAACCCCCCACCAAATGGAAGAAACCAACTACTTGATGACCATGAGCATGTAGCCCCCAGACCTACTGGCGCCTAAGGACTGATGACGTGAACCCCTGTGACACGGCCCTATTACCTCACTAGCAGCCAATCAGAGAACCGTGCATGAACCAATCACATACCCTGCCACCCCCCTCCCTCACCTGGCCTTTAAAAATGCTTTGCTGAAACCCTTCAGAGAGCTCGGGGTTTTGTGGGGCAGGAGCCAACCGTCTCCTCGCACGGCCCTGCAATGAACCTTTCTCTGCTCCAGACTCCAGAGTTTCGGTGTGTTTGGCCTCACTGTGCGTCGGGCACACGCACATGCACTAACATCCCTGCAACCTCCACGAAACAGCCCCTATGGCTGGGGTGTCGTATATCCACAGATATTGAATCTGGACCCCAGAGAAGACAGTCGTTGTCTGTGGACAATGGAGGGGACCGATCCACCTTGTAAAGTGAAGTGAGGGATTCAGACCCAGGACAACAGCCACCCTTTAGCAGGCGTGCATCACACCCGTGGGAGACAGAACAACTGATCCCAGTGTGGGTGTCTACCAAGAGGCCAGGAATGAATGGAAGAGCTTCTCAGCTCAGGACCTTCGGAGACGCTCCCAGCATCATCTGTCAACGTGGCAAACGCATGAGATGGTGAAGGGAGATGGGGGTCGCGTGTGGCCCAGGAGACCACAGATGCCCTGAGCTGCCCATCGGAAAACCAGGTCTCCTTCTAAGGGAGGAGCAGGTAGAGAAGCAGGAGAGAAACATGGCACTAACTGCTCCCTCCAAGGAAGTGATACACAAATTCACTCATAAAAAGGTGCAACACCAAGGGGTCAACCTCAGAAGCCCGGCTTTCCTTCTCCTGATCCATTGGCTTTACTCCCTAGTGGATGGCCAACTGGGCAGTGGCTATTTCTGGGGAGAAGGTATATTAGTCAGCTCAGGCACCAGAACAAAATATCATAGACCTGAGGGGGCTTTAGCGACAGACATCTATTCTTCTACAGTTCTGGAGGCCAAGAAGTTCAAGATCAAGGTCCCTACAGATTCTGTTCCTGGTGGGGCTCCCTCCCTGGATTGCAGATAGCCACCTCCTCACGGCATCTTCACATGATAAAGAGAGCAAACGATGGGGTCTCTTTGTCTTCTTATAATAGCACAAATCCTATCCTGGGGCTCCAACCTCATGACCTCATCTAAACCTAATTACCTCCCAAAGGCCATCACAATGTGATGGCCTCCTAATTCCACCACACTGGGGATTAGGACTTCAACACATAAATTAGAGGTGAGGGACGCACAAACATTAGTCCATAGCAGGAGATGACCAGCAGTGCCTGCCTAGACCCCTCGCGAGCACTCAGGTGTCCACAGAGGGCTGACTGGTAGAGGATGATTCTGTATCTGCCCCCCAGGGACCTATGGATATTGGAACAGGGGCTCTAAGAATTAACTCCAGGTTTACACCTCACCCTGAGAGCAAGCACACATGTCCTATTTCATTTCTCGTCTCAAATTATGCCCAGTGCTGCCGACTCACAGCTCTTTAGCAATTAGATACTGAGATGAAGGGACAATATCAAAGCCCCCAAAACATGCATTAATACTGTAAAAAGTGGTGTCAATTAGCATATTATTAATAGGCAAATTCTCTTTCAATATGAAATGTAGAAAATTAAATCTCTTTCCCTGTGTAGATTACAGTCTGAGGAAATTTAACTCCAGAGCTGTCCCTTTTTCTCCTTGTTCTAGTCAGAGGGTCCCGTCTGGCTCAGCTTCTTTCTGCCAGAGGATGGGCTGCCCTGGCTTTGCTGGAACACGCGACGCTTCCGCATTTCCTCCCAGGCTGAATCCTCCTTTCCCACGTATTTTAGAGATGATCGAATTCCCAGCTCTTTTGACAGCTGTCTTCAGCAAATCTGAATGCAGACTTGACACAAGATTAAATGCCCGCTTCCTGGGCCACCAGTACTCATCCTCCTTCCATGAGAAGATTCCCTTTCCAGGTGCCAGGGCCATGCTGAGTCGCTGTGTAGGTGCTGGTCTGTGCTGCTCATTTTGCGTTTGGGGGGATTTTTTTGTTTGTTTTGGAAAACTTGAAGAAATGTATCACTGAGCTGTTTAATGTTCTTTATTCTGACAAGATATAAAACTGTGCTGAAAACCCTGCTTCTCCAGGGCAGTTTCTCAGAGTCATCTGGGAAGTGGGCTTCCGGGGTAGTCCTCAGTTTGGCTCCAATAAGACTCTTTTCTCTTCTTCTTATTGATTGTTTGTTGATTATTTTCGTTGACATTGCCCTGCATTTTATGTATCAGCTGTACCCCGGTCCCACCCACCCAGTCCTCCAGATCCACAGCTAACCCCCCGTTTCCATCCTGCTGGATGACTCTGTGCTCACCTGAGTCCCTGCAAGGCTGGCAGGAACCCCTCTCCTCTATGCTGAGTGAGTCCCTTCCTACTCGTTCTGGCCGCAAGAAAGGTAGACGGCGTGTGGGTGGGATGGATGATGCAGGAAATCTGAGGAGCTTGGTGCTGGCAGAGCCACTTCATTTGCTTCGCTGGTCTTGGGCATCATTTATTTTCTGTTCAGGAAAGCATCTCCCAGATGGAAACATCCGTTTCATTGTTCGAAATGCCATCCAGTCTCCCAGGAGAGCTCCTCCTCCACACCGAGGGCCCTGGACGCCCTCTTCCCCTATATGTCAGCTCTCCAAGCCACAGGAGGAAACCAGTCACGATGACCATCTCATCACGGCTCCATAATAACCCTGTGAATTCGCCTTCCTTCTCGCTACGATGATTGAGTCTCCTGGACTTTATTTCTTGCTTACACAGAAGTTTCCTTCTTCCCGTCAGTTCTTCATTCATCCCCAGATGGTCTCATCAATATTACATGATTATAAGAGATCTATGTTCCCTGGACCCTGGGAAACCATGGCACTACTTTGCCAACTTTGTAAAATAAGAGAATTTTTCTCAATATTGAGAAAAAAGGCACAGCTTTATTTTCAATAACAATAGTTATGCTATTTCAGAACTTTTTAAAGCATCATTTTCCGTGTGTGGATCTTTGACGTGAGAGCATATCAGAGCTGCAAATTACCTAACATGTTCTTAAAGATTGTCGATGAATAACTATGTCTGAATCCTGAGCAAACTTTTCATGTCAACCAAGTGCCTCCCATGAGAGTGGAAAAGGGCTTGTAGCTCCTCATAACGAATCGTGACTTTTGGCGCCAAGTGCAGTCACTTGGAGGCTACAGATACTTTAACTACCACGACGGCGCCATCTGCTTTAACTTGCTTTTTTGGGAAAAGCAGCAAACGAGGGAAAACCTGTGTCTCTGAGAAACTTTTGTCTGTAAGAGGAACCTGGGCCCAGTGGAGCCCGGCAAGGAAGCCCTCTGATTTTTACCTCCCAGTTCCTCTCATTACTTCACATAGTTGAGGGCCTGCTCAGGGCCAGGCAGGGACCAAGTGTGAACAGGAAAGACGTAGCTTCTGCTGTCTTGAAATTTACATGATGTCCCTCCGTGTAGCCTCAGGGAGGCCATTCTGATCGCTTCCCGTCACCCAGAAGGTATGATCACCATGCACACCAACCCAGCTTAGGTTGTTTGGGGTTATTTGTTGGTTTTTTTTTTTTTTTTTCAGATTATGTTTTAAGTTCCTCTAGTAATCGATACAGCTCTATTTTAGTAAAACCAATTTTAACAGAAAAAGCCCTGGTCTGATCATTAGCTCCTTCTCACTGGATGCACAGTTATTCTTCTGATGTAAACTCTCTCTGACCGAACAACACACTGTGGGAAGGCGACCAGGCTGCTTACAGAGCTCTCTGCTCTGCAATCAGGCAGAGCGGAAGAGGACACGGCCCCACCCAGCAGCAGCCAGCAGCCTCCACACAAGGCAGGGCCTGGCAACTCACTGGACTGGGGGCCGGCCATGCCTGCCGGACTGCCCACAGCAGTCAGCCCACCACAACAGAAAGATTTGCAAGCCCAGACAGAGGGCACCCCTAGAGCAGTAGCTCTGCTGACCAGAGGGGTGCACTGCTGGGCCCCACAGGATGTTTCCTGCATAAGACCACTTCTCCAAGATTGGCAAATATAACCAACATACAAAATACATAAAAATAATGACAGCGGATTAGGCAAAATGAGGCAACAGAGAAATAAGTTCCAAACAAGGAAGAAGAAGAATTAAGTGAAGTAGAGATGAGCAATCTACCTGATAAAGAGCTTACGGTAATGATTGTAAAGATGCTCAAAGAACTCAGAAGAATGGATGAACAGAGTGAGAAGTTAGAAGGTTTTAAGTTTATATTTAGAAAATATAAAGAGTAACCAAACAGAGCTGAAGAATACAATAACTGAAATAAAAAGTACACTAGAAGGAATTCAACAGTAGATTAGATGATAGAGAGGAATGAATCAGCCAACTGGAATACAGAGTAGGGGAAATCACTCAAGCAGAACAGAAAAAAAGAAAAAAGAATTTTAAAAATGAGGACAAAATAATAAACAAAAATGAGGACAGTTTAAGAGACCTCTTAGACAACATCAAGTGTACTAACATTTCCATTATAGGGGTTTCAGAAGGAGAAGAGAAAAAGGGGCAGAGAACATATTTGAAGACATAATAGCTGAAAACTTCCCTGACCTGGGAAAAGAATCAGGAATCAAAGAGAGTCCCAAACAGGATCAAACCAAAGAGGTCCACACCAAGACACATTGTAATCAAAATGGCAAAAATTAAAGATAAAGAGAGAATACTAAAAGCAGCAAGGGAAAAGCAACTAGTTATGCACAGGAGAACTCCCATAAGGCTATCAGCTGACTTTGCATAGAAATTCTGCAGGCCAGAAGGGAGTAACACCGTATATTTAAAGTGATGAAAGGGGAAAGCCTACAGCCAAGAAAAATCTACCCAACAAGGCTCTCATTCAGATTTGATGGAGAGATCAAAGGTTATACAGACAAGCGGAAGCTAAAAGAATTTCAGCACCACGAACCCAGCTTCACAAGAAATGTTAAAGGGACTTCTCTAAGTAGAGTAGAAAAGGCCACAACTAGAAACATGAAAAGTACAAAAGGAAAAATCTCATTGGTAAAGGCAAACATACAGTATAGGTAGTAGATCAACTACTTATAAAGCTGGTACGAAGCAGATAAGGGGTTTATATCCAAAATATACAAAGAACTCACACAATTCAACATCAAAAAACCCCAAACAACCTGATTAAAAAACGGGCAGAGGATCTGAATAGATATTTTTCCAAAGAAGACATACAGATGGCCAACAGGTACATGAAAAGATGCTCAACATCACTAATCATCAGGGAAATGCAAATCAAAACCACAGTGAGATAGCACCTCACACCCAGAAGAATGTCTATTATCGAAAAGATAACAAATGACAAGTGTTGGCCAGGATGTGGAGAAAAGGAAACCCTCATGCATTGTTGGTGGGAACGTAAATTGGTGCAACTGCTATGGAAAACAGTATAAAGTTTCCTCATAAAAATTAAAAATAAAACTACCATACAATCCAGCAACTCCCCTCCTGGGCATTTATCAAAAAAAAACAGAAACTCTAATTTAGAAAGATACACTCACCCCTCTGTTCATTGCAGCATTATTTACAATAGCCAAGATATGGAAGCAACCTAAGTGCTCATCAGTAGATGAATGGATAAAGAAGATGCAGTACTGTATATATACAAATGGAATATTACTCAGCCATAAAAAGAATGAAACATTGCCATTTGAGACAATATGAGTAGACCTAGAGGGTATTATGCTAAGTGAAATAAGGCAGCTAGAGAAAGACAAATACTGTATGATATTGCTTATGTGTGGAATCTAAAAAGGAAAACAAATGAAAAAACATAACAAAACAGAAACAGAGTCACAGATACAGAGAATAAACAGATGGTTGCCAGAGGGTGGGGGTGGGAGTGGGGGAGGAGAGAAACAGGTGAAGGAGGTTAAGAGATACAAACTTCTAGTAACAAAAGAAATGGGTCACAGGTATGAAATGTACAGTGTGGGGAATATTGGCAATAATTTTGTAATTTGTATGGCAACAGATGGCAACTCGACTTATCACGGTGCTCATTTTGAAATGTATAGAAATATTAAATCACTATGTTGTCTACCAGGAATTAACAACAAACACACAAACTCATAGAAAAAGAAAATTGTCATTACCAGAGGCGGGGTAGATTAGATGAAGGTGATCAAAAGGTCCAAACTTCCAGTTACAAGATATATAAGTACTAGGGCTGGGATGCACAACACGATAAAGACAGTTAACACTGCTGCATGTTACAAACGAACGTCATCAAGGGGGTGAATCCTCAGAGTTTTCATCACAAGGAAAAATATACACTTTTTCTATTTCTTTGATGTTGTATCTGCATGAGATGCTGGATGTTCACTAAACCCACTGTGGTCATCATTTCATGGTGTACGTAAGTCAAATCATTATGTTGTACACCTTAAACTGACACAGTGCTGGATGTCAATTATACCTCAATAAAACTGGAAGAAAAAATCTATTTAGAAAAGACCTCTGTCACCCAGAGCTGCAGGACCCCACATCTCTGCAGGAGCCCAGGGCTGAAGTCAGGGGGTCCTGTGCCCGAGCCCTCTAGGTGACCTGAGGCTGTGGGCCACTGCGGGTGCTTCCAGGAGACAGGCCACCTCCCCCCACAGAGTGACAGGTGTGTTCTCAGCGGGTGAAGAAAGCGCTTTTCACTGAGCAGACTGGAGAGCCACAGACTTACTCAACCTGCCAGCGCCGTGCTGTAATATGCTCATTTCCTCTTTCCCTTCCTCTGGGAAACCAGCTCTGTCTCTCAGATTGCTCCTGGCATCCACCACCAGCCTGTGACCTGCATCACCGAGATGGGGACTCCGGCCACCCTCTGTGGCTCTCACAGCCCTGCCTCTGCTCACAAGCTCCCTGATGTTCGTCTGACAAACCCCTGCTCGTGCCTCATGTAGAAAAGGTCCCCATACGCGTCGAGCCCCTGAACCCACGTGAGATAGTTTGGGGGAGGCCGCGCTGTGTACTTTGCCTGTTCTTTTGTTAATTTCTTGTGCCGCCTTGAATGGAGGTCGTGTTTTTCCCGTGTTGGATCTGATGTTTCAAGTAGACCGACCTGTCACTGTCTGACAGACACTGCATTAATTAAACAGGGGGTGACACTGCACAGGGCAGTCGAGGCCTGAATCCATTATTTCAAGGCATGTTTCGTTAGTTATCAAAGAAAAGGGTGTGGGTCGCTGACAATATTCTTACAGAGTTTGGGGGCCTCCCAGGCGCAGCCCTGGAGAGGGTCCCGACCAGTGTCCCCGACGCCCTCACACCTCCTTCATCCTCGTTCTGAAACATACTAGTGTCAGCGACACCATCACCCCGAGATGCTGGGAATGGCCTAAGTCCATTCGTCCTCAGGAAACGGGCGCCGTCTCCCTGTTGGAGAGACTTGCTGACTGGAGGAGGCTGACCAAGCCCCGGACGGCACCCAGACACACTCTCTCTCCAGCAACCCCACACACTCTCACACTCACACCCATGTCGGTCCATGCCTGGGCCCATCTCCTGAGGGCCCGCCGGCTCCCGGGCAGGCTGCACCCTACAGTCCTCGCGGGGAGAGTCTGCGGGGATGGCACTCGCCCGCCCGTTAACCCGGAGCCCTAACCCTGCCCGCAGGACGCCCTGTGTGCCTGCGGTCTGGAAGATGGAGGCACCTGAGAAGAGCACGAGGAGGAGAAAGACGGCCCTCGAGGGGCCACCAGCTGGGGGTGCCCTGCCCCTGCCACCCACGTCCCCTTACAGGGACACCCCCCGCCCAGGTCTAGCAGGGAGGAAGCGGAGGTGGGCGCGCCGCACAGGTTCCTCTGTACCACCCTCTTCAGCCTCAATCTCTCACCCTGATTGATGCCACCACCGCGCCTTCTTGGTCACCAAACTGATGCACAATCGTCTTGATACACTGCTCTGCCTGGGAAAAGGTAAGCTCTTCACTAAGCAGTTTTCCCACATAGTTATTTGGAAACAACATATGTGGGCATGCATGTGCACGCTCGTGCACACACAAACACACACAGTCCTACTGTGCCTGACACACAGGAGGAGCTCAAGAAACATCAATGGGTTGACAGTCCATGAAAGAGTCAAGGCTACTCCAGAGGAGAACAAGGCTTCTCTGCTGAGAAATGCTGTTGGTTTTCCCCTTCCTTCTGTTCAACAGGGATGAGTAGCCACCTAACGGCCGATACCACGTGCTTCGGAGTCATTGCCCTGCCTCTCGGGATTACATAAAATCCATCACTCCCTGCTAGGCTCAGCTGTTCAACCAAAGCCCCATCTCGTTCGCATGGAAGAGTCTGGCAGCTCCGGGTCAAAGCAATACCGATATTCAACAGGCTAGTTTTGATTAGGGAAAAACGGGCCTGGGAGCTCAAGGGCTACGGTCTAGGCGTCCATGGCCCGGGTCCTGTACCAGCTGGAGGAGGAAGAGTGTGGCATGTCTCTTCCAGAAGCGAAACCCTGTCACCCTCTGGCCTCTCCATATACTAGAGAGCAAGGATTTTGTGCAGGAAGCACCAACGTCTCTCAGTCCCTGCACAGAACAGAGGCTACCAGAAGCATCTCTTAAATCAGCAGTTCTTGGGGGACAGACGTGGCGGGGAGGGTACAGGACTCAGAGCTGGGTAACCTGAGATAAAACACTTACGATGGTTCTAACAGTTCCCAGCCACGGGATGAGAGCGGGTGAAACATAACTGTATTTCTCTCTACCTGAATGTACTCCAGCTCTCGAGGCTTCCTTTCCTAGGTGATAACTGAATCTTGCCGAAGTGAACTTTTTCCTTTTCATTTAATCTTCACTGTCTTCAGGTTTCCTACAGAACTGAATCAGGATTGGCCTTCTTCCTGGACACAACCTGCCTGTCATTTGGGCATCAGGGGGCAGTTCCCGGTCTGTGTCACCAGCACTTACCCTCGCTGCTCAGGGAGATGGGGACCCTTCCCTGCCCACTGGCCACAGGCCCGTCCCATCACTCTGCACCCATGGTCGCACCCCTCGGGTCCCCTGCTTCTGGGCCCCTTGTCAGTGGCCATCACCGTGAGTCCCCTTCCTTCCCACCCTGAGGGCTCTGCAGGCACCCCCAGCCCCTCCTCGGCCCTACCGCACTCCTCAGAACTCAGGAACCATCCTGAAACACTCCCCATCGGCGCGTCCCCCAGGGCCCCAGGCGGGCTGCACACAGATGACAGGGAGGGGGTTCAGAGGCCTTCACGGAAACTGGATTGTGCTTGCACGTCTGGAGACAGACGCTGGAGCTCTCTCTCCAGATTTGGGATGGTGACACCCTAATGTCGCACATGGATGCCAAAAATGTTCTAACAGGGAGGCCCGTTATTCGACCTTCCCCACGCACGACAGTTCCGTGCCTTTAAATCATTTTTGTCCACAGTATAGCAAATCTGTAGAGTTCCAACCTCCCAGGCTGCCCCCATGAGCGGGGAGCCCGTCTCCAGGTCACGGGGCTCCCCACACAAGGCTCCTGGCGAGGCCCCCAGTGCCCAGAGGACCTGGCCACCTGCATGAAAGGGAGCCCTTCGGGCACAAATGGCATACGATAAGCGTTCTGGCCACATTGCATTCGGGAAGGTAAACTTCCCGCCTGGATCAAATGTCTGTCTGATGGGTGTGGGTCTGGGGCTCGAGCGCAGTGTTTCCTTGGCACGGCTGTGAGCCATCAGCTTACAGCCCAAGTGTGCTGGGTGACTTCGGCTCCCACGAATGGCTGGTGGCGAGGGCTGGCAGTGGCAGAGCCTCCCTCACCTCGCCACCTCCCCGCTCGGGGGTCCGCATCCTCAGAGGTTGTCTCCAGGGCCTCAAGGCAGCTGCATGCACCTCCTCAAGACCCCAGGGCACTGGGCCCACCGCAGGGACTAGAAACACAGCCGTGCACGTCCGTGAACCCCTGAGCCTGGGCCAGCCCTTCCCATCCTAGTCGGGACCACCTAGTCTGCTCCAGCAGAGAGGGGGCTTCGTCCCCATCATAAGACCCCACAATCCTCCATCTAAAACTCCTCTGAAGGAAACCCAGATGGCAGCCCTCCTGTAGTCACGGCCTACCCCACCAGGAGCACTGCCAAGCGTTTCAGAGAAGCAGCGGGGCTACACAACGGAAGCCAATGTTTAGGTAAATACCATAAGCTAGTGTACAAACCAGCTTACTCCTACTCACCTCCTGCCCAGCCGAAACACCAGCCTCACACGCCTGCCGAATCGGGACCACAGGACGCTGAGGACCGACCCCTCCACGTGTCCCCAGAAGAAAAAACTGAAAATGAGGAAAGAGCGAGTTCATTCTGCTGCACTGCGACCAGGAACCTGAGAATCTGCTACTGAGGGGGAGAAGCAGAGCCCCTGCCTCATGAAGCCCACCCTCCAGTCCAGAGAAGAGACAGTAAACCAGGAAACAAGCAAGTGGTGTCAGACGTAAGTTAGACATCAGATGCAGAGCATCAGAAGCTCCAGCAGGGAAGCCATGGGGGCGGCAGCAGGGAGGGGACTCCTGAGCACGGGGATGGAGGGAGGAGAGGGGGGGGGGATGCGGAGACGTCGGGGCAGCAGCAGAGCAGGTCGGGGAGCGAGAGGGCGCGGGCACTGGAGGGACGGGAAGAGGGGCCGCGGGGCAGAGCTGGTGGCCCGGCCGGCGGTGGGATGGACAGAGGGCAGGGCATTGAGCGGCCAGGATTCCATTGCCCTAAGAGGACTTTCCGGCTGCCCGGGGCCAGCGCGGTGGTCCAGGTCCCACAGGAAAGGGTGATGAGAGGAGAGAGGAACAGGGCAGAGACGGGGCCCGATTTAACCACAGCTGAGAGCACTTGCAGGTGGATTAGCCCAGGAGCAGGAGTGACGGAGGGGACGGAGGGGACGGAGGATGACCCCTGCGTTTTGTCCTGAGAAATGGGGCGGACAGCAATGTCATGGGGCAGGTGGCACTGAGGAGAATCCCAGGACCTGCGGTCAGGGGCAGGGCTTGACTCCCAGACACGGGGTCTGACCTTGGCGACAGGCGCCGCATGCAGAACCTGCCGCTGTGACATCACGTCCTCGTCCCTCTGGGGCTGCGTAGTGCTTAGCTGAACGGACTCAATTCCTCGCTTCCCAAAGGACACAGACCAGATGCTCAGGGTACTGCGAACTGAATTCTTTCTGTTCTGAGGAGGTCACAGCCTCCCTTGAGATATGCAGAGACCCCAGAGGGGTGCACAGCCAGGACTGGCGTCACTGCAGCCAGCAGAGCACAAGCTCATGTCACAACTCATCCAGTCGGGCAGCCAGGAGCTGCTGGCATCCACGGTGCCCTGGCTGGTCAGGGTCCCTGCAGACAGACAGCACCCTCAAACCTGTCCTGATGTGGGTCTAATGGGGCCACTGACGGGAAACCGGCAAGGGATGGCGTAGGGGGAGGGCAGCTTCGGGGCCAGGCCATCCCACTCCGCCCAGCTCACCTCGCTGCAGCTACCAGAAGCACCTCCAACTTGGGGTCTGAACACACCACGAACTGGTTTCCTGATGAACGGGCAGAGACAACACATCTGGTCAGTAACAGTGAAGCTTCCGGACCAAGAGGGAAAACTCAGCAGTGAGCCCAGCACCGCTCCGGAGCCGGACAGGAAAGGAGAAGTGAGAGGCGTCACTGACGTGGCGGACAGGTGTGGAGAGGAAACAGAGTCTGTTCTCCACCGTCCTCCAGGGCTCCCAGCCCCATCTGCTGTCCCTAAGGAGGGCGGCCTTGGGCACAGAACGGGGGCGGGGGTGGGGATCACTGATGCAAAGACTGTGACAGGAGAAAGCAGAGCTGTGGTCCCTGATGAGATTCCAGGGGCAGCCAGGTGGAGTGGCCAGGGTCCCTCTACCAGCCAAATCCGAGGAGCAGCAGTGGACCCAGAGCAGCTGACATGTTGTCACTTTCTTAAGCTCTGGCCCAAGGAGGAGTGTGGTGAATGCACCCTGGACCAGAGAATAAGGACAACCAGCCATGGGCAGGGACTCCAGGCCGCCCCCCACTCTGTTACCCCTTAGGAGTTTAGGATGCGCTGCTCCCCAGGTTTTTGTTTGCAGGGTTTGTTTTTTTTGCTAATTATTTTTAATCACTCTGATTGAGGCATGATTTACATACTATGAAATTCACCAGTTTTTTTTTTTTTTTTTTTTGCGGTACGCGGGCCTCTCACTGCTGAGGCCTCTCCCGTTGCGGAGCACAGGCTCCGGACACACAGGCTCAGCGGCCATGGCTCACGGGCCCAGCCGCTCCGCGGCATGTGGGATCCTCCCGGACCGGGGCACGAACCCGCGTCCCCTGCATCGGCAGGCGGACTCTCAACCACTGCGCCACCAGGGAAGCCTGAAATTCACCAGTTTTAAGTGTGCAGTTCAGTGAGCTTTGACAATGCACAATCACGGTGCAGCACGCCTCCCCTCCCACGAAGGCCCCCCTGCAACCCCACCGCAGTCATGCCGCTCCCCTAACCCCATCCCTAGGCAACCACTGATGTGCAATTTTGCCTTTTGCAGAATTTTGTGTAATTGGAAGGATCCAGTATGGAGTGTTTGCGTCTGTTTCCTTTCTGATTCAGATCCATTACTGAGGCTTATCCATGTGATTAGCTATTCCTTTTATTCTGAAGGGTATTCCCACCATCTGGATATTCCGTGGTTGGTCCACTCTCCAATAGGCGGACACTTGGATCCTTTCCAGGTTGGCGCTGATATAAAAAATGCTTCTACGGACATTGGTGTACAAGGCTTTGTGTGGGCACAGATTTTCATTTATCTTGTATAAATACTGAGAAGTAGAATTGCTGGGTGATATATTAGTGTGTATTTACCTTTATATAAAAAAAAAACCTTCCAAACTCCTTTCCAAAGCACTGTACATACTACATCCCCACAGGAAGGCATGAAAGTTTGTTATTTCACACCTCCTCAGCACTTGATGTCAATCATTCTAAAGAGTGAGTAAAGGTATTTCACTGTGGTTTTAATTTTCCCTTCCCTAAATAAACATTGATGTCAGCAGTTTTTTCCTGTGCTTTTTGTCCATTTGCATACCTTCTTTGATAAAGTGTATTTCAAACTTTTGTCCATCATTTATTGGGGTTTTGTCTTCATTTTATTGAATTATAAGATTTCCTTACATTTTTAAAAAATGTTTTAAGTACAATTGAATATTTAAGTCATGAATATTATTATTAAATCTAATATTCAACTTTTTTCTATCACTGTCATTTCCTTTTTTTTGAAGCATATTTGATTCACAGTGTTGTGTTAGTTTCAGGTGTACAGCAAAGTTTTTCAGCTTTATATACATATATATTCAGGTTCTTGTCCATTTTAGGTTACTACAAGATATTGAATATAGTTCCCTGTGCTATACAGTAGGTCCTTGTTGTTTATTTTATATATAGTTGTGTGTACCTGTTAATCCCAAACTCCTAACTTATCCCTTCTCCCCCTTCCCCCTTTGGTAACCATAAATTGGTTTTCTATGTCTGTGAGTCTATTTCTGTTTTGTAAATAAGTTCATTTGTATCATTTTTTTAGATTCCACATATAAGTGATATCGTATGATATTTGTCTTTCTCTGTCTGACTTACTTCACTTAGTATGATAATCTCAAGGTCCATTCATCTTTGTATATTGTTGATACACCTCCTTTATCAGATATGTTTTGCAGATATTTTCTGTCTGTGGCTTGCCATTTTATTTTCTTTACATGTCTTTTGAAAAGTAATTTTTAAAAATTTTTATGAAGTCAAATTTATCTATTTTTTTTCTTTTATGGTGTGTCCTATCTGTATCTTAAGAAAGCTTGTGACTCCCAAGGTCACAACAATTACCTGCAATGCTTTCTTAAGAAGTTTATACTTTTAATGTTTATATGGAGGGCTGTTTTATATAAACAGGCAAACAAATAAATAACATAAACTATATATTATATATACATTTCTTTTACATCATACACAAATATTAGTGTGTAGATAAACAGATATTCTAGCACCACTTGCTGAAAAAGCCATTCTTTCTCCCTTTTAATTACCTAGGCAAACTTGTTGAAAATCAGTTAACCCTTTATGTGTATATGTGTAACCACATATACGTTCTGTCCCTTTGGTGTTTGTGTCTGTCTTAATGCCAGCACGACAATCCTGACCTCTGCCACTTTACGTAGTAAACTTGAAATCAGGTAGTCTGATTCCTCTAACATTTTTTTTTAACTTTTTCTTAAATTTTTGCAAGTCCTCTGCATTTCCATATAAATTTTAGGAAATGAAGGTTGTGGGGGTTTTAGTTGAGCTTGTGTGAGTGTCTAGATCAGTTTGGGAAGGACTGACAGCTTAACAATATTGAACTTTTTGTGCCGTGAACACAGAACTACTCTCCACTTATTTAGGTCTTCTTTAATTTCTCTCAGGAGTATTTTGTAGTTTTCAGCCAAAACATCATGCATGTATGTTGTTCAATCCATTCTTAACTATTTCATAATTGGGGATATGTGGGTGGATATGTAGGTGTTTAATGTAAACATCTTTTTCATTCACTACATTTCATTTTTTGGATTCTCTAGCCGTGGTGTCTCTAAAGTTAAATGTATATATATTTTTTAACAAATTACAGGGTTTTTTTGTATACAGGCCTAGTATCCTGTGACCATGTTAAATTTACTCATTAATTTTAGTAGCTTTTTTGGTAGATGCATTAGAATTTTTAAAAAATCATATACTCCGTTAATAGAGTTTTAGTCATTGGTTTCCAACCTACTACACTGGTTTCCAATGACTTTTATATTTTATTTATCTTCCCTTATTGCACTAGCAATGGGGAGGGGGCACAGAATCAGTCTTTTGCTATTAAGTATGAGACTGGGTGTAGGTTTTTCTAGATGCTCTAAGATGCTCTTAATGAGGTCAAAAAAGGTCCCTTCTACTTCTATGTTTCTAAGAGTTTTCATCATGAATGGATGTTAAATTTTGTCAAACATGATTTCTGCATCTATTAAGATGATTGTATGGTTTTCCTTTTTACTCTGTCATTAGGGTGAATTACCCTGATTAATTTTTCAGTGTTAAACCATCCTTAAATTCATGGAGTAAAATTTACTTGATCAGACTGAAATATCCTTTGATATAGTGATGGATTCAACTTGCTATTGTTTTGTTGAGGATTTTAGCATAGATATTCATGAGGAATACTGATTTACTTTCTTATAAGTCATACTTCCTTGGAAGAAAGTTAAACTACAAATCAACATTCCTTAGAACATATACTATTCTGATTTTGGTATCAGGGTAACACCAATCTCATAAATTGAGTTGGGATGTATTCTTATTGTTTTTTCTTATTTTTCTTGTGGCTTCTTTTTTGATACGTGGGTGCATGCGTGTGTACATGTACACACACACACACACAGAATGTTGTTTAATTTCTAATAATTTGGGATTTTTCTAGATTTATTTCAGTTATTGATTTCTTATACAATTTGCTTGTATTCAGAAAACATTTTCTTTAGTTTTTCAATCCTCTTAAATTGAGATTCTTTGTGACCCAGAATACAGTTTATCCTCAGTCATGTGTTGATTCCACTGTGCACTGTCTCTTCCCAACACAGCATCAGGTGACATCGTGTTGGTAGCTTGAAATCATGGGAATGTTTACACCACGGAAATTAGCCAGCACTACACATGTGGGCTTTGGAGAGCCAGATGTTAAAGCATTGTCAGCACACAGCCATTTATCTCCTTGAAGGGTCTACGTCCCTTGACGAGTTCTGTGTTTATCTGCACAAATATTAAAACAAGCGTGAGTTCCTGGCATGTCTGACTCAGCAGCACCACGGGGTTCACTCTGGTCTTTCCTCCTGCTTATTTGTAACTTCTTTTCTCACACTGAGAAACTTGGCTTCATTAGCAGAATTCATTTACTCATTTATTCAACCCTAGTAAGCAGGGGAACTGATCTAGACTTGCTAAACTGTACCCACGTGGGAAACAAATCTACCCACTGGAGTATAGGGCTCACATATGGTTCTTGGCATCTCCAGACTTACAGTACCCACTTAAAACCCCCAAATGACTAAGATTAGTTCCCTTTTTCCCCCACCACCCTGAGTGTGGATGCATCACTCATTAGTAATACAGTTGGATACATCTGTCTCAGTCTGCCTTCTGTCCCGGGATCTGCAGTTTACAGGTTAATTTTTCTAAATTTGCACACAGTGTAGTTCACTCTTCCTGGGGCACAGCTCCGTGTGCTCTGAAATACACCCGGGATATTTGCAATTTCTAATGTTCTTTTTTTTGTTTTGGAGGATCCGATTTTCTATCTAGTGGCATTTTCCTTCAGACTGAATAATTTACGTCAGCGTTTCTTATAGCAAAGGTCTCCTGGCAGCAAATTATTTTAGCTTTTCTTGACGTGAAATGCCTGCTCTTCCTTAACTCTGAAGGCTGTTCACTGGGTGTAGAATTCTGAATAGAGATTACATTTTGCTTTCAGCGCTTTATAGACATTGTTTTATTTATTTTTTTTTTTTTTAGACATTGTTTTATTTTCTTCTGTCCTACGTTGTTTCTGAAGAGGAGCCAGACGTTAATTGCCTCAAGGTGCCCTTGTAATAGGCAAGTTTTCTCTTGCTCCTTTCAAGATTTGATCTTTATCTTTGGTTTCAACACTTTGATAATTATGTGCTTCCACATGGGCTTCTGTGGTTTTTTTCTTTCGGGGGTTCGTTTAGTATCTTTCTGTGTACATCAGATGTAGAATATTTTGGATGTTACCTCTTCAAATATTTTTCTGTCTCAGCCTCTCTTTTCTCTCCTGGCGACCAAATTACATGTATGCCAAATTGTTTGATACAATCCAACAAACCACTCAGGCTTTATTCTTTAAAAAGGAAAAAAAAAAAAAAAAACAACCTGTTTTCTCTGCTCTGCTCTTCGATAATTTCCAGTGACATCTTCAGGTTCACTTACTCCTTCCTCTGTCACAGCCATTTGACTAGTACACTCATCACATAAATATTTCTGTTCACTAGCGACTTTATGGTTCTCTGCAGAGATTTCCTTTAATTATACACAACTAAAGCGGGCCCAGTGTTTGGGGGGCACACTTTTATGAGTTTTACCTCCAGGACCCTGCCAGGCCTCGCTGTGAATATCAGAGAAAAAGCCCCTACCGCTCCCCATGGGGGGACAGAAAACTCTCCATTGTGAAATACACCCCCAGTGTTCAGTTCTCCTTCACAATGCCTGCCCTCAAGGGAAATCCCTACCTCATGGGATTCCACCTGGGGAAAGAAAACACCCAACTCGGGCTCAGTAAAAAAGGGACCCCTAACCATAGAACTGCAGAACACCCCACTCCCAGCAAGGCTCCTGTGTACTACTAACTGGGGCTACCGCTAAAAGTGCTACAAGCCCCAGACCCTACTTAAGGAATCTCCAGAGAAAATCAAAGAGAGCAGGGGAGACAAGAGCCAGGGCACCAGAGGAAATTTAAGTTCTGACACCACAGCTGCAGCAAACAGTAAATACAGCCTGACTCCTCGCCAGGCAAACATAAAACCTCCTCTAAAGCTGCCGTCCCCCACCTTTCTGACACCAGGAACAGGTTTCGTGGAAGACAGTTTTTCCACGGACTGGAGCCGGGGGGATGGTTCGGGCAGTGATGCGAGCGATGGGGAGCGATGGGCAGCGGCAGGTGAAGCTGCGCTCTCGCTTGCCCACCGCTCACCTCCTGCTGTGCGGCCCGGTTCCTAACAGGCTGCGGACGGGTACTGGTCGGGGCGGACGGTACTGGTCGGGTACTGCGGTCGGGGCTGGGGACCCTGCTCTAAAGCATATCTCCCTCAACTCGCTTCACCCTGTACGTCATGCCTGGCTTTCCAAAAACAACGACAAGGCATGCTGAAAGGAAACAAACACAGACTGAGGAGACAAACCAAGCCTCGGAACCTGGCTTGGACGTGGCAGAGATTTCGGAATGATCAAACCAGAAATTTAATATAACCATTATTTATATGCTAAGAGCTCTAATAGAAAACGTGAACAGCATACAAGATGGGGGTGGGGGGGCAATGTAAGCAGGGAGGCATAAAATCTAAGAAATAATCAAAAAGAAAGGCTAGAAACAAAAATAATAGAATAGAAATGAAGAATACCTTTGATGGACTCAGACTGGTACAGCCAAGGGAAAAAAAATCAGTGAGTTTGAAGATATGTCAATAGAAACTTCTAAAACTGAAATGCAAAGAGAAATAAGAATGGAAAATATGAAACAGAATGTCCAAGAACTGTGAGATAATTACAAAAAGCATAACATTTTATGATGAGGATACCTGAATGAGAAGGAAGAAAGAAAAGAGCACATATTTGAAGTAATAATGGCTGAGAATTTTCCAAAATCAATGACAAACACTGAAGCACAGTTCCGGGAATCTTGGAGGACACCAACCATGCATGATAAATACCAAAATGTCGACACCTTGGTAGATCATATTCAAACTTCAGAAGATCAAAACCTAAAAGAAAAACTTGAAAGGAGTCGGGGTGGGGGCTGGAGGGTGGGGAGAATACCCCACCTGTAAAGGAACAAGGATAAGAATTACATTGGACTTTTCTTTAGAAAACAAGCAGCAAGAAGAGAGTGGAGGGAAATATTTAGTGTTGAAAGAACAAAACCAGCAAGCTAGAATTCTGTATCCAGTGAGATTTCCTTCAAAAGTGAAGGAGAATCATTAATCATTAGAGAAATGCAAATCAAAACTACAATGAGATATCATCTCACACCAGTCAGGATGGCCATCATCAAAAAATCTAGAAACAATAAATGCTGGAGAGGGTGTGGAGAAAAGGGAACACTCTTGCACTGCTGGTGGGAATGTGAATTGGTTCAGCCACTATGGAGAACAGTATGGAGGTTCCTTAAAAAACTACAAATAGAACTACCATATGACCCAGCAATCCCACTACTGGGCATATACCCTGAGAAAACCAAAATTCAAAAAGAGTCATGTACCAAAATGTTCATTGCAGCTCTATTTACAATAGCCCGGAGATGGAAACAACCTAAGTGCCCATCATCGGATGAATGGATCAAGAAGATGTGGCACATATATACAATGGAATATTACTCAGCCATAAAACGAAACGAAATTGAGCTATTTGTAATGAGGTGGATAGACCTAGAGTCTGTCATACAGAGTGAAGTAAGTCAGAAAGAGAAAGACAAATACCGTATGCTAACACATATATATGGAATTTAAGAAAAAAAATGTCATGAAGAACTTAGGGGTAAAGCAGGAATAAAGATGCAGACCTCCTAGAGAACGGACTTGAGGTTATGGGGAGGGGGAAGGGTGAGCTGTGACAGGGCGAGAGAGAGTCATGGGCATACACACACTAACAAACGTAGTAAGGTAGATAGCTAGTGGGAAGCAGCCGCATGGCACAGGGATATTGGCTCGGTGCTTTGTGACAGCCTGGAGGGGTGGGATAGGGAGGGTGGGAGGGAGGGAGACGCAAGAGGGAAGACATGGGAACATATGTTTATGTATGACTGATTCACTTTGTTATAAAGCAGAAACTAACACACCATTGTAAAGCAATTATACCCCAATAAAGATGTTTAAAAAAAAAAAAAAAGTGAAGGAGAAATAGACTTGCTCAAACAAAAAAAATGAGGGTTTTTGTTGCCAGCAGACCTGCCTTGCAGGACATATTAAAACTTCTTCATAGGGTTTCCCTGGTGGCACAGTGGTTGAGAGTCCGCCTGCCAATGCAGGGGACACGGGTTCATGCTCCGGTCCGGGAAGATCCCGCATGCCGCAGAGCGGCTGGGCCCGTGAGCCATGGCCGCTGAGCCTGCGCATCCGGAGCCTGTGCTCCACAACGGGAGAGGCCACAGCAGTGAGAGGCCCGCGTACCGCAAAAAAAACCCCTAAAAAACAAAAAAACAAACTTCTTCGTAGAGGAGAAAAACGATATAGGCCAGATATTCAGATCTACATAAGCAAGGAAGAACATTAGAGAAAGTATAAATGAAGGTAAAATTTAAATGTTTCATTTTACTTTATTTAGGACAATTATGATAACCTCTTAAAATATAGTTTTGACATCTTGTTCATGCCAGATTCTGGTCAAATTACTTGTCTTTTCCTGTATCTTTAGAATGTATTCCATTTTCTTGGTTTTTCACATGTCACGTAATTTTGGACTGTATTTTGGAAACTGTGTTCAGATGTTGAGATTCCAGAATCTGTTATTTTGTTTGAAAACCATTGTTTCCTTTTTCTTAGCAGGTAATTTCCTTAGCTGGGTGTGAACTGCAAACTCTTGCTCTTGGGAGGCAGCTCAGTTCATGAAATTTGCCTTTAGCTGAGCTACATGGAGTCTGTTCTGCACATGAGTGTTTTGGGCTCCATCAGAGACGTGGGTAGATGGAGTAGGGGGCTTCTCCTCCAGTTCTTCCCTTCAACAATCCCCTACTCTCTGCAGTGTCTGTAATTTCTCAGCCTGACTTTCTGGTTCCCTAGGTAAGAAAGATTACAGGTTACCTATGTGGACTGTGCAGCCCCTGTGCGTGCTGTCGGCTGCATGTAGCACGGGGCAAGCCTCGGAGATGGACGCGAGCTCCGGTAATTCCCCATCTCCACTCCTCAGGTGAGGAGGTCTCCCACACAGACTGTAGGAGTTCTCCCCCTACAGTCTATGTACTTCTGTTCACTTTCCAGCACCTTCGGGTTGAATCTTTTTGGTATCGTGTCATGGATCATAGTTGTGTCCCGAAGGGGGATGCTGTCTTATTGAGAAGCAAAACCCCACATTCATTTCTGAAAGATGTTTTCACTGGGTATCGGATTCTCAGTTGAGAGTAACTTCCTTTCAGTGTATAAAGATGTCACTCCATTTCCTCCTGGCTTACATCATTTCTGATGCAAAGTAAGTTATTCTTATCTTTGTGTGTCTTATGTAATTATGTAATATGTGTCTATGTTTCTCATATAAACTGCTTTTAAGATTTCTTCTTTTCTGGGAATTCCCTGGTGGTCCAGTGGTTAGGACTCCACGCTTTCACTGCCGAGGGCCTGGGTTCAATCCCTGGTAGGGGAACTAAGATCCCACAAGCCCCACAGCACAGCCAAAAAAAAAAGATTTCTTTCCAGCATGTTCAGTGTTACATGGCGTGCTTTCTTTGTTTCTTCTGCTGGACATTTGCTGAGCTTCTTGAATCTGTGGGTTTATGGTTTTCACCAAATTTCTTTTTTTTCAGCTATTATTTCTTCAAATTTTCTGTACCTCTTTCTCTCTGTTCTCTGTATATAGGACTTGAATCACACTTAGTTTAGACCACTTAAATTCTCTCACTAATTCTAATGCTCCGTTCATGTTTTCTATCTGCTTTCTGTGCTTTATTTCATTTGCTATTATTATATCTTCAAGTTCACTAGTGTGTGTGTGTGTGTGTGTGTGTGTGTGTGTGTGTGTCTGCGTGTGTGTGCTGTTTTAATGTCCTTATCTGCTAATTTCATAATCTGTCACTTCTGGGTATATTTCTATTAATAGAGTTTTCTCCTGGTTATGAGTTTTATTTTCATGCTTATTTGCATAGCTGGTATTTTGGTTAAATGCCAGGCGTGAATTTTAATGTCATTGGATGAGATATTGCTAAAGGAATGTTGAACTTTGCTCCGGCATACAGTAATATTACTTGAAGTCAGCTTGATTATTTTGAGGTATACTTTTAAGCTTTTTGGCAGAAAGGCCAGAGCAGCCTTTCATCTAGAGTAACTTATCCAGACTTCTAAGGTGATATCCTTCTGAAGGTTCTACCCAATACCTCAGGTGCTACTAAGTCTCTCCAGACTTGTTGGTGCGAACATGAAATTTCCTATACCTGCATGAGCTCCAGGGATTTCTTGTCCCAGTGCTTTCAGTACTTCTCTTCCCAGCCCTACGGCGATTCACCCCACATATGTAGTCACAGGTGAATATAATGCAAAGATTCTACAGGGGCCTGCAGATCTCTGGAACTCTCTTCCTGTGCAGCTCTCTCTGGTCTGCAGCTAAAAGCTCTAGTTGCCGCTGGCTCTCAGAGCTGCAGTCCCCTCATCCCAGAAAAATCTGCTGGGCTCTGCTTCTTGTTCCC
Source organism: Aethalodelphis obliquidens (assembly GCF_003676395.1). Lineage (NCBI taxonomy): Eukaryota > Metazoa > Chordata > Mammalia > Artiodactyla > Delphinidae > Aethalodelphis > Aethalodelphis obliquidens. The sequence continues at coordinate 43,517,010 of NW_020837955.1, read as the reverse complement.
TTTTCTGTGCTTCAGCCTGGAAACTTCTAAGCAGTAAGCTGTGCAACTGTATGGCTAACTGTGTTCATTTCCATGTGCTTTCTATTGTTCAAGGTTGGAAATGGTCATTTCACATCTTGTTTCATTTTCTGGTAATTCAAGGCACGAGCTTATGGGCTGGAAGCAGCAGTCCTCAGAAGGCGTGTTTTTCACGGGGGAATAAATGAGCGATTCTGAAAGTGCTTTCTGCATTTGTAGGATTAAGCAACTAAGTAAATACCATGATGACATCAGGTGGTAAGTTTCTCCTGTTGGCAAAGGAAGCTACATATATGAAAGGCAGGCAGGCTGGGAACATGGAGAACAGACGTGTGGACACAGGGGTGGGGGAGGGGGGTGGGATAAACTGAGAGATTGGGATGGACATATATGCACTACCATGTGTAAAACAGATGGCTAGTGGGAACCTGCCGCAGAGCGCAGGGAGATCAGCTCGGTGCTCTGTGGTGACCTAGATGGGTGGGATTGGGGGGGTGGGAGGGAGGTCCAAGAGGGAGGGGATATATGTATACATAAAGCTGATTCACTTAGTTGTACAGCAGAAACTACACAGCATGGTAAAGCAACTATACCCCAATTTTAAAAAATGTAAAAACCAAAAAACCCCACAAAATCCCATTGTGTTGGATTGGAATTGTGTTGGAGATCTAAGCATGAACTGGTAGTTTTAGCAATACGAAGTAGATACAAATAGAGAACAGACAGATCGTTTGTTTCTTTGCTTTGTTTGCTGAGAGAAGCAGAATCAATGACACTCCATTAGTAATGAACCCACCTAGCACGTAGAACTTGGTTTCTGAATACTGTTTCCCACTATAGGATGAATAACATAGACGAGTGACTAATTCCTAGGATGGATCAGGGAAAATATAAACTAAGCCTGCAACAGATTTTTGTGCAAAAAAAAAAAAAGGTCCAAAAGTATTGTAAACACGTCAAAGCAGAAAGAACCAGGGCTTCCCTGGTGGCGCAGTGGTTGAGAATCTGCCTGTCAATGCAGGGGACATGGGTTCCAGCCCTGGTCTGGGAAGATCCCAAATGCCGCGGAGCAACTAGGCCCGTGAGCCACAACTACTGAGCCTGCACGTCTGGAGCCTGTACTCCGCAAAAAGAGAGGCCGCGATAGTGAGAGGCCCGTGCCCCGCGATGAAGAGTGGCCCCCGCTTACCGCAACTAGAGAAAGCCCTCGCACAGAAACGAAGACCCAACACAGCCAAAAATAAATAAATTAATTAATTAATTTTTTTAAAAAAAGGAACCAGTTTGAACGGGCTCTTACTGAGGAAATAGAGGATTGTAGCTTCAAAATCAATAACAACATTAAAGAATTTTAACCCATTTAATTTTTTAAATGGGTTAAAACCCATTATCATATCAGCACTATTACAATAAATAGTCTGTTAATATCATTATATCAGTATGGGCTTACAGATTCTTAATAAAAATAAGGAGAGAGAGAAGAGAGACTATTACAGTAAATACGGCAAAATATTAAACGTTAGTGAATCTGGAGAAAGATTAGATGGGAGTTCTTTGTACTGTTCTTGTAGACCTTTTTAAAATTTTAAATTATTTCACGATTAAAAGTTAAAAATGTTTAGCTTATTAAAACAAGTCCTAGTGGCTAAACTAATTAAAGGGAGAAGGCCACACCCTCCACATCAAGACACAGAGCGACCCCCATCTCTCGTGAGCCATGGAACAGGCCGATGTCAGCTCTCTCCCTGAATGGGGCAGCCCCAACCCTCACAGCGCTAGCAACAGGTGGGGGCCTGGGCATGTAGGATTCGACCCTCAGAAGGGAGATCTGGCTAGGAGTTCACATAGCAAGCATCTTCGGGGCAGAACTAAAATGTGCAAATCGTGAAAGATTGGTCCATCTCAGCCGTTCCCCATGGTTTCTGAAACTGTTTATGATAAGGGATGGAGCATGTTTCTGGAGGTTTTATAATCAAATCTATGTGGGGATTTTTTGGTTTTGTTTTGTTTTGGTTTTTTTACATCTTTATTGGAGTATATTGCTTTACAATGGTGTGTTAGTTTCTGCTTTATAACAAAGTGAATCAGCTATACATATACATATGTTCCCATGTCCCCTCCCTCTTGCGTCTCCCTCCCTCCCACCCTCCCTATCCCACCCCTCTAGGTGGTCACAAAGCACCGAGCTGATCTCCCTGTGCTATGCGGCTGCTTCCCACTAGCTATCTATTTTACGTTTGGTAGTGTACACATGTCCATGCCACCCTCTCACTTTGTCCCAGCTTACCCTTCCCCCTCCCCATGTCCTCAAGTCCATTCTCTAGTAGGTCTGTGTCTCTACTACCCAAATCTATGTTTTTTTCATGCCGCTTCTACTGCCCTTCCCCTCATTCCAAATGGTGTTTAAATATAGGACTATCTTTATCAATTGCCAAAGGACATCTTATAAATCCAGCTCTTTGATGTTTCCAGCTCCAGCTGAGCTTGGAGAATGTGAAGGAAGCCCAGCCAGCAGAAGTGATGGTACCCGCTTTAGCTGTGGGCCCCCTGTGAAAACCCAGAGAGCATTTCATTTACAGAAGAACCAGGTGAGTCGGTATTCGCTTGTTCACACCTGCAAGGAGGGAGCACTTGGGTTCCATCCGTCCATGGCCAGGAATACGATCTGGCTTTGGAGCAGAGGAGAGGGATGGGAAATCAGGAAACTCAACAGCCTTTGAAATGCCAGCCTAGCCTTGGGAGACACAGATAAAACCGTGGCTGCCTGGAGAAACCCTGCTGCTTCTGCAAACCCCATGGATGGTGAGCACAGAACCAAATGGAGCCCAGCAACAGGACTGACACCTCGTGAGCGCTCAGAGCACCCAGGAACTGGAAAGACATGGGGAAGCAGCGCAAGCAGAATACGCCTGAGTTAGAAGGGACCTCGTGGGGTGCAGGTGGCTCTCTGGCATGGCTATGGCTCAGCCCATGGGACTGTCCTGTTGCATCGTAGTATAGTGACCGTCTCCAGCCTCGGGGCTCTAAATGCCGGTAGAGTCCCCAGTCATCTGACCACTGAAAGCACCCCCATTCATGTCCAACACCCCCAGGGCAAAGATTCCACACCAATTAAGAACCACTGCTTTCAGCCATTTTATTAGGTTGGCCATGAAGTTTGTTCCCGTTTTTCCGTCAGATGTTACAGAAAACCCTGAATGAACTTCCTGGCCAACCCAACAGAATCGCAGTAACATCGCTGAGCCACCCAGAAAGCAGGCTTTTCCCTCACTTAGATGTTAACTGCACACCTGGTCGTTCCGGAGTTTGCTCCAATCAGCTGCTTGCTGGTCGGTCTGTAGGAGCGGAGGTGAGGCTTCTCTGGGACTTTGTGCTTAGTCTTCTACTGAGGAGATTTGCACGGAGGTGTCTAGACGCTGCACGGACTGAGGGTATAGGCGGGTGACCAGTGAGGGTTGGCGTGGGGTCCTTCGCCAGGGCACAAAGCCCACCCTGCCAAACCCATGACCATGGCCTCTGAGCTCTGAGAACTAAGCCTCAGCTGCCCACCAGGTACGGGAAGCAGAGGCCTGCGGCAGGACGACCTTGAGCTTCAGGGGATCCAGCAGAGAAGGACAAGGGGTGGGATGAGAAGTAGGAGCACAGAGCAGGTAGACAGGCCAAACCGAGAAGCGGAAAGTCAGGGACATTCAGGAAAGTGGTAAGAAGCTGTAGTCTCAAAACACAGTTCCCCCAAGTCCCGAAGCCCCCAAACTGCCACAGGCCATCCTGGCCCACGATGTTTACAATCGGTTCAGTGAAGAAGGGCTGCTCCAGCCTCCTCACACGGACACATTTGGATTAGAAGTTTCCTCAAAGTGTGTCTCTCACCGTGGGGATGTTTCTGAGGTGCTAATAGCAGACGCAGAATTAAAGAGGCTGCTGAGTTTCCTAAGAGAAGAAAAGGGCTGTGCTGCGAGCTCCAGAGTGTCGCGGCCGCCTCCCAGCAGGGAACGGAGACGCTTTATCGCAGGAGAGGCCGTCAGACCAGGGCAGCTCCCACCTCCACTCTGCCGGACCATGAGAAGCTGAAGGGTGCACAGAGTGAGACGGACATCCAGGAAGTCAACATAAAGTAAAACACGGGCTGCGCTGGGGTGAGTTCCAAGTCGACAGAGCAGGGTACCAGGCTCCTCTGGGAGAGGCCAGCACCGTGCAGGCATTTCCCGACGTGCCAGCGTGCATCACCGCTCACCCAACCCAGAGACTGAACTGCTTTGTCGTTACCAACCTGACCCTGAATTTGAGGCTTCTGCCACGCCAGCAGTAAGGACATAGTCTTGCTTTAGGAAAAGGAAGCTTCCTGGAGAGCTCCCAAACATCTTGGCTGGAACTGTTGGCCTTGGCAAGAAAACTAGTGATCACCAAAATGTCAGGGGAGGCCAGATTTTCTCATGGGACTCAGAAGCGCACCATGGGGAAAAGTGCACGTTCTGGGCAAGGCCAGGGCGGGGCTTGGATCTCACCATTTTCCCGAGAATTGGGTGCCGGCAGCAAGCACCATATTAGAGCCCCCGCCTGGGTAGTGGGTGTGGCTCCATTGTCCTCACCGCCTGCATCAAAGGTGTGCTTGACGGGGCAGGTGCGTGTGTACACACACAGCGATATCTAGGAATATATGTATCACACATATGCGAGCATATATATGCAATATATATGTGTATATGTATATATAATAAATATATACGTATATTATATATACAGAAGTATTAACTATGTATATGTTATAGTGTAATATATAAGCTTACGTGTGCATACAATATACGTATATAAATGCTTATAATGTATACCTATATGAATATATAAATATACATGAAGATATATGTGTGTGTATATTTGTGTGTTTATACACATATTGGGTCGGCCAAAAAGTTCGTTCGGGTTTTCACAACATCTTACAGAAGAACCCGAACGAACTTTTTGGCCAACCCAATATGCACGTACATACACATATATATGATGCCTCTGTGCACATTTTAAATCAGTGGCAATGGCCCTCCTTCCCAAATGCATCACGAGATACAGACGAAATCCCTTTGCCAATCCAGCAGAATTGCCAAACTGCCTTCCAAGTTCCCAGCCTGTCGGAAGGCACCAGAGATGAGCTCCTTGTAGGAATCTCGCAGTGTAGCGTTGACAGCTTTTTTCTCTACCAGATTTGTGGTGTTTTCATGAGTAAACCAGCAGCAGAGGATATGGCTATCCTCTGCTTTCACAGCCCAAGGACGGCTGGTCCACAGCATAAGTTCACACAAACAAACCAACTGAAGCAATTTGCACTATTGCTCAAAGCTGAGCTTCTCAAGTTCTTCTGTTGCAGCCTCAATTGATTCAGGGAAAATCCACGTTTGGCTTTGTTTTTCCCTAGTTAATAAATGAACTTGTCCTGCCCCCAACCCCACCAATAGCCAGAGAGAAATATTAAAGGAGCAGATCGCAGGATGGGGATGGGGGCCATGATTCAGCAGCAAACCCCACAGAGAGGATCTCGGCGTCCCTCTGCAATAACTCCATTTCATAAATATTTACTATTCAGCTATGTTTTCTTAAACTAAGAGTTGACCCTTGTTTAAAGTAATCATACAAATGATCAGTACTTCACTGCCTGAGGAAACAGGAAATTTGCATCTGGTTTATCTGACCCAAAATTAAACATTTATACATTTTGTTCACACTGCTTGTCATTAGTCCCAGTTTACTACTACCCTCTGCATTCCCTTTCGCGCTAGAGAAATGTTTCTTCTTTGAAACAAAATCACCCATGAAAATTACACTTCTTCCAGGAATGGTAATGTGCCCCTGTAAGATTTCCTAAATTGTCTTTTCAAGGGAGAGAAAGTTTATAGGGAAATGCTCTTAGCTCATGCAGAGACCTCCACGTCTAAGAGGGCTCCAGCTCTCAGACTCCAACACTGTTTGTTTAGCATAATTCAATTCTTGAATAACAATTTTGTACCCTTGTTTTTTTACTAACAACTCAGTGGCAGGGAGAGCTGGCCAGAGGGACAGAAAGAGATGGTAAATAACAGAGAGGTTGGCAGCTGGAATCATGGGCAGAGAGAGGGTGTGATTTTTCCAGCACTGTGGGGTTGAGTTTGTCATTTTTCAGAGCTGGAAGCGGCGTTACTTAGGTCTGTCTCAGCCTCTGACTTAAGTAACATCTTAACCAAGCGATGCGAGGGCCATCCAGGAGCTTAGAATAGTCTGTTCTTTGCACTTTCCTTTTTAGACTCAAAAGGCGTTTCCATTTCCAGGACAATAGTTGGATTTGTCTTGTCCTGTGTCCTCTTCCTTCTCTCAGTGACTCCTGTGATGTCCTACTGTGGGGTCTCAGCAGGAAGTCCTTGTGAAATTACCTGACTGGCCATGCACTATGCCTAAAAATGGTTATTTTTAACCATTTTATTGTTTTTTAAAATTTTTTATTTAAATGTAACGTCAACGGAATGAATTATGATAAAGTGAAGGATCCAAGTCGTCCACAGCACCTTGTCGGGATCCCAGGAATTTTCCAAATTCCCTTCCTCCCTCCTTCCCCTTTATTCGCAACCTCTGTCTCGGTTTTCACAGTGATCAATGCCTCGCTTTTTCTATATTAGCACCACCTGGGAATTCATCACTAAACACCACAGTTTCATTTTGCATTGAGTTTTCACTTTACACAGATGCTGCTTTTGTCTGGCTGCTTCCACATAACGCATTACATCTGTGAGTTTCATCCACGCTCATGTGGATTAGCTGCAGTCCCTTAATTTACTTATAGAGTCCATATCTGAGTTGTTTCCAGTTTTCAGCTATTGCAAATGATGAAAGCCCTGAGCATTCTTAAATACAGTTTCAGGCTCACGTGTGCATGCATGGCCATTGGGTATTTACCAAACGGTGGAACCCCTGGGTCTTGCAGCAGAGATGTGCTGAACAATTTTCCAGAGTGTTGGAAATTTACATTCATATCCATGAGTACATGAGAGTTCCTATTGCTTCACATCCTTTCAAGGCTAAGTATTTTCTACCTTTTAAGTGTTAGCCAGTGGGTATTGGTATCCCGTTGTGGTTTTAATTGGCATGGTCACAGCAGCAAATTTTTTGAAAACTCCATTCCTGCCTCATCTTGTAGCAAGTACCAACTCTGCAGTACAACTCTATTGTACATCGAGTGGTGACATAAATACATCTTTATCTCCGAACTCCTTCTTCTGTACTGTCAGGGTCCAAGCGCGGGTTGGAAAAGAATTTCCAGACACAGGCAGAATGTAAGGAAGATAGAGTTTATTAAAGAGAAGGGTCGCTGCAAGAACAGCAGGCCGACTTCCTGGTAGCCAGGGAAAGTCGACCATGGGCATGGGTTGCTTGTCTGTTTTTACAGCCAGGGAACCTGCGAGTCATCTGCTGACTGGGCAGACTATGTATACTCCCAGCGTGCTGAGCGGGAGAAGAACGGGGCAAGTATCTTTCCTTATATGGGTGGGAAAGGGGCAGGGCATGCTGCTTGGGAGGGCGCTGGGACATTGCAGTGGTCGCAGCGTGACAGAGCGATAGGAGTCCTGTAACTCTTCGTTCCGGCAATGTTGGCCCTTTGAGTTCACCTTGTTCTTTGTCCTTGGAGCGCCACATGTACCATTTGTTTATACGTCCATCCTTGTACCGATACAACCTTGACTCAGTTCCTGTAGCCTCTGTACCTGGAAAAGCAAGGGTTTCCACTTTGTGGTTTGTCTTCGGGAAGGCTTTGCCTGGTCCCGGCTTCCTTGAGATACAGAACAGAGCAGAGCAGAGCAGAGGGCGGTGGGGCACTTACCTGAGAGCAAGCAGGTGACAAGCTCCCCTCCTCCCAGAGTCTGACAGGTAAGCTATTATCTTAGGTCAACCAGCTATTAAGATGGTCCACGTACGTGCGGTGCTCCTTCTGTGGCGACAACGTCCATTAGATTCTCCTGCACACACACCTCTTTTCTGTTCTTCATTCCTTCCTGCATATCTTACATGGATATGCATCTTACATCTTCTTCTGCCTAAAGAACACCCTTTAGTACTCCTTCCAGGGTGCACACGCTCGGGACCTGCCTTTCGGTTGTGTTTGCCTGAAATCTACTTCGTCTTCATCCTTGAAACACAGTTTTGCTAGATTAGCAGTTGTTCTCACTCTGCTGTCTCTGCCCCTTTTAGTGTGTTCATCAGTCGGCTGAGGAACCCATTTCATTCCTGGAGGTGTCCTTTTAGCTGCCTTCAAAAGCTTCATCTCTAGTTGCAATGTCCCTGATGGTATGTCCAGATGTATCCTTCTGTTACGTATGGTGTTTGAGGTTTGCACACTGTCATTCACCAGTCTGGGAAAATTCTCAGCTATTGTCTTTTCAAATTTTGCTTCTTCCCTATTCTGAATACTCTCTCCTTCTGGGTCTCTAATTTCGTATGTTAGATTAACTTGCTATACCCTCAATTTCTCTTACCTTCTATTTTGTGTGTTTGATCCCAGTGGCTCACTGTGAGTCATCATAGAGACTTTTTCTGATATCTTTTGGTTTACTAATTATTTCTCTTCACCGTGCCCAGTCAGTTGCTAAGCCAGTCCATGGCATTTCAAATTTCAAGGATGCTTTCTTAGTTCTAGAATCTCTATTTCAAATCAAATTTTTGATTTCTAGAATCAGGTTTTTTTTTCAAATATGCTGTTTCTTTTGATCATTTCCAGCTGTCTACTGCATTTTTAAATTTTTGTCTTTCATCTCCTTGAACAAACAAGTAATTTTGAAATTTGTACCTGAAGAGTTCTATTTCCTCTTTCTAATCGTCATTGTTTTTTTAATCTCTCTTCCTCACTGTAGTACCTGGGCTGGACTAACAGGCCAATGTGGACAGTCTCCTGGATGCCGCTCCCTGGAGGCTTGGATGGCGTGGGAAAGGCTCTTACTAAACAGCTCCCAGAGCAGAAATTCCACGACTAGGGGTGCTGTGCATAGGGAGATAGATTTTAATTATCTTGAGGGGAAGCTTAGTAGTGGAAAGGGCGCTCAGTCTCCGGGACACTGCTGTCCGCATCCACGTGGCAGAGGGACATCAAATTGGGTCATGAGGGAGGGTGGACAGGTGATGTCTGGAAACTTTGGGCCTCCCTCTGGGTGCTGGAGGAGTGTGGTGGGCTGTGCACAGTCTCAAGTGGTCCCCCGCATCCTTCAGGGCCTTTGCAGCCCCTGACACACAAGCAGGGCAAAGTGAGGCCAATCTATGGATGGCCGTAGACACATAAATCGTATTTTTCTGAATATTAGCACATGACATCTTTAAAAAAAAACCCGAATTTAGTGTGCACTCTGCCTCAGTGGTCAGGTGAGAGCTATGTGGATGGGGTCGGGTACCCTTGGCAGGTCCTAAGAGAATGGTCTTTCCTGTTATTCAGGGGAGCAGGTGGCTGGGGTAAGCAGACCCACACGGAAAAGCAACAAACCAGCAAAAGACGTCTGCACCACCAGGAGGCTCATGCCTGTCTTCCGTCTCCAGCTGGAGTGGTGGCCCTGCCCTCCACACAACAATAGACCAATGTGGCAAATAAAATGAGAGCAAAGCCAACCGTTCCCTCCTTCTCAAAGATCGGAAACATATTCCCACAAGATTGCAAGAACCCACCTCAAATCCAACAACAGGGAACTGTGGACGGCAGCTCTCCACACAGCTGGATTAACAAGAAATGAATGAACATAGAGAAATCTGCACAGTGGTCCAGTAACTAAAAGAAAAGCAATAATCTGTGTTGTCAGAAATGTCCTCCTATGAAGGAGTTACTACAATATCCAAACGAAATATTTAAATTCCCTATTTTTACTTTTTCTAAATAAAATTTCAGATGACAGTCACTTTTCTATCAGGAATATTGCTTCCAGTTGAAAACACTAATTGCTGAATTTAAAAGTGCAATGGAAAGAGAGAACAGAAGCAACACAGAAATTCTCATCAGTGAGTTAGGTGGCCAGCTGGAGGATTTCTCCCTCAGCTGCTGATAAAAGGGATAAAGAGAGCAATGGAAATAAAATATTAAAATGAACAACGTAACTATGTGCTCCTAGGACTAAGCAGTGAAAGTGCATCACAGTCCTGGGAGCTCTCTGAGTCCAGGTGAGCTCATACCCTCACCTGCCCATTTTCACAATTAAATTACGGAGCTGCTTGTCAAGTTGTTCTGAGGCCCAGAGGAGGTAACACAGTCCTCAGTACCTTCCAGATGTGTGTAAGCATAAGCACAGAGTAAATCAGAGCTTTTATCAACCTCAAAAAAAGTCAACAATTTCCATGAAAATCTCTCAATGAGATGCACATCTGCATGTAACATAGGACATTGCTAAAGTTTCAGACCCATGGAAAGGCTAACCAGATAAAGCAGTTTAACTAGAAGAGAGTGAGAATTCAGGGGTTCTGTCTTTTCCTCTTCTTCACGGGGAGCGGATGCTTTCACCACCTCTTTCCTCCCAGCTCCCTCACCGAAGTCAACGGGCCCCATGGTCCACCCCCGCCAAGCTCTGTGATGGTCTACCTCCTGGGGCCATGACTTTGCTGCCTTGTCCACGGAAGAGCAAGAAGAAAGCTCACCATGGTTTGCACAAATTCTTAGAAATTCACGTTTCACAACATACATTCAGAACTATTCAATTTGAGCATAACAGACAGCAGGTGAGTAAGTATCACACCAGGAAGTCAGTGGATGGATTTGCCATTGACGATCAACAGACCAACAAACGATACAAGCCCAAGCCTTTCCACGAGAACATGCAGGGCTTCCCTGGGGGCGCAGTGGTTGAGAGTCCGCCTGCCGATGCAGGGGACACGGGTTCGTGCCCCGGTCCGGGAAGATCCCACATGCCGTGGAGCGGCTGGGCCCGTGAGCCATGGCCACTGAGCCTGCGCGTCCGGAGCCTGTGCTCCGCAATGGGAGAGGCCACGGCAGTGAGAGGCCCGCGTACCGCAAAAAAAAAAAAAATTACATGCATAGCCCCAAACACTAAAGAAACAGAGTAAAGAAACAAGGCATCTAATTTGAGAAAATTAGAATTTAGAAAACAATTTTTCTAAAAAAATTTAGAAAAACAAGAGTAAAGCAAAATTAAAGAGAAAAGAGAAATCAATACAGTTAAAAGGAGAAATGAAATAAATCCCTTTAAAATAGTAGAACCCATAAATTTTGTCTGTGGGTTTTTCATTATGGGAAAAAATGATAATAAAGAATAAATGAATTAGAAACCAAGCGTTCCAAGCAAGCAGAGAAAAAGGAGACAAAAATGTAGAACTCTGGGAATGAAAACAAAGATAATCACAAACAGGGAATAAATTTCACAAAGAAAATACCCTAGAAATACGGGCTAATTCTTTTAATGATCGTAATTTTAGTAAATCCAAAGGTATAACTTTAAAATATGCTTGAATGTCAGCAGAATGAGGTCAGTGATTTTGGTCTGTTTCATTCAGAGGTGTCTGCTAAGCCTCTAGAAAAGTGCCTGACACAGCAAGTGTTCAATAAATATCGTGGAATGAATGAATGCATGCTTGAGTGAAGGGAGGGAGGGAGAAAAAAAGAAAGCAAATCTGGATAAAATTAAAGATCTTCTAGCAAAGCAGATGTTTCCAAGTGATTTCCAAATGTTCAAGGAAACATTAGAAAATATAAATATACCAGTGACCACAAAAGGCTAATTAAACTAAGGCGATTTCCATCACACGTTATTCAGTAGTAAAATGAAGAATTAGACAGAGCCACATAGATTCACATGGGAAGATTTCCAAGATGTATTGCTAAAAGGAAAAGGCAAGTTTCACAGCATACACCCAGAATTATTCAATTTGTGTAAAAATAAAGCAGAGAGGAAATTTTTCTATTTCTGTAAGTGCTTCTCCATGCTTTGAAATATGCCGAGGACAGTCTGGAAGAATCCATGTTCGGTTGATGTGTCTGCTTCTGCTGAGGCAACATGGGGAAAATCAAGAGAGACGTTTGCTCTATCCATTTTTAAAACTCACATAGCAAAAGTATATTTACATATGGCTTGCAGTTAGAAATTAATTTAAACATGAAATGTTTAAAACGGCCCAAGAATGAACTTCATAAAATAGCCTAGGTCCAGGCATTTTTATGGGAAGGTTTATTTCAAAACTCAGAAAGAGATTATTCTTATGCTATTTAACTTACTTCAGCACATAGAAATCTGGACAACTTCCCAGTTCATTGTACATATAACCCTGACACCAAAAAAAAATTCTAGAAGCACAAATATAAAGCTCTTTAATATCTTAGCTATTTGAAATCTAAAGCTGTTTGTGAATAAATATTGGAAAATTCCAAATGAGTATCAGTCAATATAATCTATCAATATATCTAACAGAAAACGACCAAAATGTTTAACTCTAGAAAAAAGTAGTAAATTTATTAATATAATTTACAATAGCAGGTCCAAGAAAAACAATCTAGTTGATTATTGATTAAATGTCTAAAAGCCATTTGGCAAATTCAACATTCCTTCCTGATTTTTATTTGTAAAATAGTGATAGAAGAATATTTCTAATATATATTTTAAAATAAGATAAAAAAGATTTATCTCAAATTTTCTCTTCCTATTAAAGCAAAATTCTCATTATCACTACTATTTCTGAAATCAAAGCAAAGTTTAAAAACATGATATAGTATAAAATAAATTATATTGTAGTTTTTATAGGTGACATGACATTTACCTTAGAGAATCAAAGAAAAATGTATTAGAATGAATTGTTTTAATCTTTGTAAGTTTAATGGACTCCAAACCTAGTAACTTTATTACAGTCCAATAACAACCAAGTATAAGGTAAGAATACAAATGTATCTGTGAAAACTAATAAAGGGAAACCCCACTAAAATGGAGCTGGGAGGACAGAAGGGGGAGCTCTCCTGCACTGGACCTCAATACAGACCCCAACACAAAGAGATATCCCTTGCATCTCCAGCAGGAAGTGACTCTACTTGAGTACTGCCAGCAGGAGGAAGAAAAGCTTTCTCCTCTCCTGGCAACAGCTCAGCCAATAAGAGACCATCACAACTCTGCCAATGAAAAGCCACTATACTTCAAATTCCCTGTTTCCTCCGATCAACTTTTTGTTTATAACAGCCACTCTCAGCTTCCGCTTCTCCTCTATAAGAGTTTCCTCTCCTTTGCTTTACTAAACTTGCATGTGATTCACCATAGTTGCAGGTCCCAAACTGCAATTTTTTGCTGCTCCCAAATAAACCCATTTTGCTGGTAAAAATTCCTGGCCGTTTTAGATTATGGAGCCCATTTATGAGAGCAACAAAACTGCAGCCTTCCCAGGAACAAAAATGGACTGAAGTGTGTTAAGACCTGCACAAAGAAAACCACACACATCCATTTTATGAAAGTCATAACAATGACTTGAACAAATGACGCTGTGCCACGTTTCCAGATGAGACATTTCAAAATTTGAAGGTATCATATTTTTCCCAATTAACCCTACAGATTTAATGCAATTTCCATAGAAATCACAAATAGACAGTCAGACTTGACTCAATGTTTGTAAAATTATTTTGAAAGGAATGCATATAAGAATATTAGAGAAAAAATTAAAAGTGATAAAGGCACTTACCCTATAAAATATTTTTTAAATGCACACACACACACACACACACAGTCAAAGTCAGAACACTGGAATATTTTAAAAGTTAAGAAATTCAAGTGCATATAACTACTGAAAGTATTACACTGGAATTTCAAAGAAATGGGAAAAAGATGACTTAGTCACTAAATGATGTTGAAAAAATGGGAAACCATATGGAAATAATGTTTAGATCCCAAAAATACATCTTTGGTGGACAAAAATTTAAATGTAAAATAAGCTATTGAAAGAAAATGCAGATGCCTTTAGTATGTGGCGGAAAGGATATTCTAAATGTAATACCAGATGAAAGAAAAAAATGCTCTATGTAACTATATAAAAATATAGAACTCTGTATATACAAGCGTCATAAACACAATTAGAAAGTAAACAAGCCCTGGGGAAAATATCGATGGCACATACGACAATGGTTTAGTAATCCTAATACATAAAAGTTGTAACAACTCCATTTAAGAAAATTACTGTGAAATAGAAATACATGCAAAGTCAATCCACAAAAGAGGAGTTCTGAGTAGCTCATACACATATAAAAACGTTCAGCCTCAAGAGCAATCAAAGAAATGTAAACTACAACAACAGTGCAAAATCATGTTACAAATCAGACTGGTTTTACATTGTTAAAATCTAATAATAAAAACAATATCAGTCAACCCATAAAAAACAAAAATCAATGCTTCTAATGCAGTGGATACAACTGGACACCCGTTTCTGCTTCATAAAAAAAGAAAAAAACAACTTTTGAAAACTAGGCATATTCAGATACTTCGATCACATATAGGATCATAATTAATGATAAAAGACTAAGAGCATTCTAATAAAAATAAGAAAAATCAATACATCCAGCCTCACGATAATTACTTAAATTCCTTCAGAAGCGTGGCCAGTGTACTCCATCATAAAGCAGAAGAGGAAAAAGTACATTTACTTTAAAGGGAGTTGTTTTAAAATCAGAGAGGGAGGAAACAATTGCAGCAAACTGAAGTGGTCATGCAAACTCTCCCACAGGTAGAACTATAAAACCTAGATAAAATAGCTAAAACAGCTACTTAAAGACGTTTAGAAAGCAGGAAGCAGTGGACAAAAGCCAGGGGAAGTGTTCATGCCCTTGAAAAATTAAAAAGCAACTGAAAGGAGTAAGAATTGTGAGTCTGTGGCATTAGGGGCCCAAGGGAGCTCTCCAATGCCCACGGCTACTGCAGCAGCAACGACCGGCAGCATGACCACCCAGGTGCGGGAGACAGAAGTCAGGGCTGGAAAAGAAGCTAGAAATGTCCAGGGGAAACTCTTGCAGTGAGAGTGAGATAAAACATGTAAATATAAACCCTACCCAATCACTGGCTGACAGCAAACTATCTTCAGATGGGGCACCACAGTAGACGCAGTGGAAAAAGCACAGAGACCCGGGAGTGGGAGGGAAGGCTTCTCGAAAACGAGAGCCGCACAGGTGAGGCCTGTGTTTGCTGCTTTACCAGCTGAGCACATGCCCCAAACATGCAGCTCAGGAGGCATGGAGCTAACACCTCCTGGGCTTGACATGTCGGAGGACAGAGCCGCAGATGAGCAGAGCTGTTGCGATCTAGGGGACCCCCTATGAGCTAGGAAACCTCAGAGGAGCTCCCCAACCCGAGTCTAATCGCAACTTAAATCTCTGATGGACTGCTGAATTATTCGGGCACAGGTCAACTCTCCAAATACACAAAGAGCTATGATAAATTGAACATTACAATGACATACAAATATTAGCAAGTTCAATTTACAAAAGCAGGCTACCTAACAGCAGCTGGAATCCATAAAAACAAAGCAGAGATTTCAGCAGCAGCATGAAACAGAAAAGCAAAGTTTGTAATTTGAGGCCGGGCAAGTTAACTGCATGTTAGAACGAGAAAAATAAATACTCAGAACACAATGGACTCCCAAATCACTGTACTATACCATCTACAATGTCTAGTTTTTAAACCCAACTTACTAGACATGCAAATAAAAAGAAGAGTGTTCTATACACAGGAATAAAAGACAGTCAACAGAAACTGACTACAAATGACCTGGGTACTGGGTTTAGCAAGCAGAGATTTCAAAGCTTCTCTTATAAACGGAATTAAAGGATGAAAGGGAAAATGGTCTTAATAACTGAAGAGACAGGAAATCTTGACTGAGGAATGGAACTGTAAAAATGGAAATTCTAGAGCTGAAAAATAGAGTTACTGAAATTTTTAAAAGTCACTATAAGGGCTCAATAGCAGATTTGTGATAGCATGGAAGAAAAACACCAGGTCCTATACAGATAAATAGAAATTAACAAGTCTGAAAAACTGTGAAAAAAAGTATTGAGAGCCTCAGAGACAATATCAAGCCATCCATAATACACACCCTTAGAGTCCCATTTGGTAAAGAAAGAAAACATTGGACAGAGAAAATATCACATTTAGAAATATACAGAAGATTCCCAAAGCTGGCAGGAAACAGACCCAAGAATGGCCATGAACTCAGCAAGCTAACACAAAGAAACCATTGCTAGGTCCATACTAGTACTTTTCCTTTTATCTATACACAAGCTAAATATTAAAGAAACCAGAGAAAAAGTGACATTACATATAGGGAAAAATGCTATATCAATCATGGAAAAATAAAAACAATGCTGTATCAATGAAAACAACACTTATATATCAAGATACCTGTTACCAAAACCAGCACAAGAACACACAAAAA
The DNA here is from genome assembly GCF_003676395.1 of Aethalodelphis obliquidens. NCBI lineage: Eukaryota > Metazoa > Chordata > Mammalia > Artiodactyla > Delphinidae > Aethalodelphis > Aethalodelphis obliquidens. Next base: position 43,500,603 of record NW_020837955.1, on the reverse strand, counting down.
TGACCAAGAGTGAAGATGCTGAAAATCTGAATGTCCCTATATCCCAAGAAAACGTAAAACCTTCCCGCAAAGAAAACTCCACACCAGGAATGCATCAATGGCAGAATCTATGGAATGTTTAAAGAAATTACACCAATCCTTCACAAACTCCTTCAGAACATAGGAGGGTAAAATGCTACTTAATTCATTTTGTGAGTTCAGTATTACTCTGATACCAGAACTACAGCCACCATCAAAGGAAGAAAACACCAACAACCAAAGAATAACCCTTATAAACATACACACAAGAACACTTAATAAAATATTAGCAAACCAAAGACAACCATATATAAAAAAGGAGAACACATGACCAATTAGAGTTTTTCCAAGGAATGTGAGATTAATAGTTTTAAAAATTATACATTTAATACACTATATTTTAAAATGAAAGAGAACACTATACATGATTATCTCAATTGGTGCAGGAAAAACTACTTAACAAAATCCAAACTGTTCACAATAAAAAAAAAAAAATCTCAGCAAGCCCGGAAAAGAAAGGAACTTCCTTCATTCAGTTAAGGACGTCTATGCTAATCCCACAGCTACCGTCACACTTAACAGCCTGAATGCTGCGAAATAAGGCAGAAGGGCTGCTCTCAACCCTTCTATTCAGCTCTTAGTGAAAGTCATACCTGATGCAATAAGACAAGAAAACAAAATAAAAGGAGTGCAGGTTGGAAAAGAAGAATTAAAGCTGTCTTTGTCACAGATGAGTTGGCCATGTAAGTGGAAAATACTAAGGAAGGTACCTAAAAACTACTGGAACTAATAAATGAATTTAGGCAAAAATGTTCTTGAAGGCAAGGTCAATATAGAAAAACCAACTGCATCTCTATATACTGGTGACAAACAGTTGGAAATGAAATTAAACATTTAATTTACAATTTAATTTACAGTAGCATGCACAATTATGAAATATTGGGGATGAATTAAACAAAATATGCATAAGACCCATACACTGAAAATGACAAAAAATACCTTAAAGCAATGGAGCACTAAGGTGTTAATTGATGGGAAACAGGCTGATTCTCCTCAGTTGGCTCTTCTGTTCAACACAATCCCCATCAAAATTCCAGCAAGTTTGAAATTTGCAAGATGATTTTAAAATGTATATGAAAATGCAAAGGACCAAAATCATTTCTATAAAAAGGAAAAACGGTTCGACAACATACTGTGTTTGCCCAAGTCCTCTGAGAGGCAAATGCAAGGGTCTCATTAGGGGAAACCCTGTGTTCTCACAGAAAGGAAGAAAACGGGAGCTGGAGAAGATAGGAAGGGAGGTCAGGCTGTGACCCAGGGGAGGGAGAGAGGGGAGGGAGACTGGTGGAAACACCCCAGGCTGCCATGAGGTCTAAGGACGTTCTGCAAGTCACGGGTGCCCTTGAGCCAGAGCAGCTGTCAGACAAGCCCCATGCCTCCCAGGGGTGTGTCCGGCTGCACTGAGCACAGGTGGATTTCGGAGCCCAGGGCTGGGGCCCTCGGTCATGGGCACTTCTCTATGGCTGCCACATTTACACTATCCGATTTCAAGACTTACTATAAAGCTACAGTAAGGGACAGTGCAGTATTGGCAAAAGGATAGGTGTATAGATCAACAGAACAGGAAAGAAAGCCCGGAGATGGACCTGGGCATACATCTTCAATTGATTTTTGACAAAGGTGCCAAGGCAGCTCAATGGGGAAAGGAATATATTTTCAACAAACGATGCTGGAACAATTGGATGTCAATATGGAAAAGAGAACGTCACATCATATACCAAAATGAGCTTGAACGTTCTCATAGACCTAAAAATCAAAGCTAAAATTGTAAAACTTATAGAAGGGAACATAGAAGAATATCTTTGCCATCTTGTGTGCTCAAAGATTTCTTAGAAAGGACACAAATCTATCATGCTCATAACAAAACCTATGAAAGAGGTGCCTTTATTTTCTCCATTTAAAAGTGAAGGATCAGAGACACAGAGGGCTGATGTTCACACCCTGTAAGTGGCAAACATGGGCAGTGTAGATGCAGACGCCACCACCGGCTACCCCGTCAAGTCCATCAACACCAATTTCAAGCTAAATCTCAACATGGATTTTCTTTTTTTTTTTCCCCTCAAATTATTCTAATGATTGGGGAATAAAACACACAAGAGCAAGAAGGAAAATAAGAAACACTGCCCTACGTAATTCTAAAATACACTGTAAAAATACCAAAATTAAAACTGTCACATTGGGCCGCAGGCCAACTGTAATCCAACAAAAATATCCCCAGATGGACCTTCATATAATCAGGACTGTGTGACAGGAAGGCAGCATGAGTCGCTGGGCAGAGAGGCACTTCACATAAGATGCAGGCAAAAGTCACCGGTGAGCTACTTGAAAAGAAGTTGACTTAGAATATCATTTCAAACCACACAGAACATTCTAAATGGACTAGGAATCGGGATGCAAAGGGGCAGAACTGGCCTTCGTTCTGCTTTGCTTACAAGTCCCAGAGGAGCCTGGGGTCTTTCCACTCTGAGCCATGAAGGAGGAAAAGAAAACAGGAGAACTCAGTTGACCTGGGTTCCAAGCAGGGCTGGTCTGGATGTGTCCTCTCTCCAGGAGGGGACAGGCAAAACCCCCTAACCCCAGGGGCGGAGAGAGAGGGCAACAGACATGTGGACCTGCTCCCAGAGGACCGCGCCGCACCAGCCACACTCTGGTGTAATCTGGGGATGAGAGGGTCCCCGGCAAAGCAAACCCCACCCACCACGGACCCAGACAGGGTCACTTGTGTGACCTACAGTCATAGAAGGGACCCCTCTGCTGGTGGGGGGGGCAGCTTTGTCCTTGATTCCCGACAGCGTAGGGGTGAGCGTGGAGGACAGAAGTGGAGGAAAAGCAGGAAAAAGCACTGAGGTGTAGAAACGTATCAATTTTTTCACACACTGAGTTAGCCATGTTTAATTTTCAGAAGACTTTGGAAAACAACTTAGAACACAAATCCAAAGCCTTCAGAAGCACTTCTGTTTGGGCCAATCTGCTCTGGGCTTCACTCCCAGCTAATCGTCTTATTGATGAGGGGATGGCAGGGCAGCCACAGAGATGGCGGTTAGCCCAGCTTACCAGGGGCCAGGCTCCGCTCCGCACACGCCTCGCCCCACTTGTAAGGGTCTCTGCCACCTCATAAGTCATCCGGCAAATGTGGAGGATGGAGCACAGAGAGGTTTAGCAACCTCACCAAGTCACACAGCTGGTAAGTGGGGAGCTGGGGTTTAAACTCAAGCTGGACCCCAGAGCGAACACTGTGTCTCAGTGCTTCCTCCAAAGGGACCCCCGGGCGCAGGCAAGAACTTACGCAGAAAAACGCCCACTCACAGCACATAATCTCAGAAAAGCCAGAAAAACACTCGTGCAACTCTAGGAGAGGGCCAAGTAAAACAGAACTCGCCCTAGGATACAATCTCACCCAGCCGTTAAAGGCCCTTATGAGTGTGATAGTCACACGTGATGCTTTGGATATGTTATGAAACAATCAGAATAAAATTATCTGAAAACGCACTCAGAGAAGGAAGGGAAAAGACCAAAATGTAAACAATTTTTATCTCTGAATGGTGCTGTTATTGTTAATTTTTATGATTGCCCTTTTCTTTATTGCTGACATTTATTTAACAATAAGCACTTATCACACTTTCCAGAAAAATCCACATTCCTGCTGTAATTACGGAAGCATTATACTTTGCTGAATTCATCGTGCTTCGACAGGTAAACAATGATTTCAGAGCCCCTGCAGGGCTCCTGCCACGAACAGCAGGCCCGTCCGCGTGGGCGTGAACAGCCCAGAGACCTCGGAGGCCCTGGCTATTTACTACCTTGACTAGGAGAGGAAAGGAAATGGCTCTTGTCACTCAGAGGTGCCTCGTCCTCCCAAAACGTACTCCACAAGATGCTGTTCCTTCCTGGGGCGCGACGCAGCAGCTGTCCAGAGGCAGGAAGGCTTCCTCTCTCCCCAGGGACGAAGGATGACCCCCCCCCCCATGCTGGACTGCCCGCCTTCGTGGACAGAGACGTCGTGTGACAAGACTGGGGACCGTGAGTGTGAGACGTGGCACGTGGCAGTGGAGGCAGGGCCGCCACCCCGTAACCGCTGCAGACAGCACCGCCGCGTCTCCCCACACCGGCCGGCGCAGCAGAAGGGCCCTCACCCCGGCCCTACAGGCAGGGCAGCAGGCTGCCTCTGAGGGTGTGCCTGGGCTTCCCCATCAAAAGCCTGGTACTGACCCCAACGCAAGGTGTCAGGCCTCGGGCTGGGGCTGCAGAGGACAGAGGCTGACGAGCAACCAGTCCCTCAAGGGCCGAAGGACCACAGGACAGGGGACACGCACCCTGGCCAGGGCTGCTGACCGCTATCCGCACAGCACCAAGGATGAGAAGCACGCGGGAAGCAGAGCACGCCCGGAGGAGCCTCATCCCCTCGTCCCCTTGGCTCAGGGGAAAGACGGTATCCACAGATTCCACCCGGTAACACTGGTTTGGTTCTGTTTCCTTGTTTTTCAAATATCAAAAGCAACGGTGTGCTGGTAGATGCGTAACAACCAGTGCTCTTTAGGAGGGAGATCCTAAAGAGAATCCTAATGAGAATGGGGGGATCCTGGTTTGCAGCTGTGCTGATCTCCACGTGTGAATACGCCCCCGATGGCCACGTGAAGCTTCCTGAGGAGCTCAGTTGAAGGTGGGGCTGGGAAAACGGGCACCGTTGGCTCTGGGGACCCCTGGGGCCAGCTCCAGCACAGCTCTGAAACCGGGCGGACAAAACGGGCGCTTTCGTCCGTGGACGTTAGGCACAGAAATTCCTGTAACTCACCTGGAAAACAACTTGGGGATTTCATCAGATGCCTACAAAGTGATCATCATTTTTAACCTAATAATCCCATATTTGAACATCTATCTTAAAGCAAAAAAGTACAGAAAGTAGTCACTGCCATGGCTCTATGACAGCAGAAACTGGAAATAACTTAAATACTTAAAGATAAGTGAACAGTTATAAAAATTGTCACACACTCCAGGAAATATTGCAGAATAATTATAAGGATGCTTGTGGACTGTTTATGATGAGATGTCCACGCCACACATTGTGCTGTAGCAATGAAAGGGCTGTTTATACGTGATTACGTGGAGGGTTCCTGGGAGCCGGGGGTGGACCTGGAGAAGATTGGGCTCCTCCAGGTGCACAGACTCCCTGCTCTTCGTCAGACCTGCCAAGGGGAAGGCCAGGTGGTTCCAGAGAGGACCAGGCCGATGGGCCTGGCAGAGGCGGGTGGTGGTGGGATGCATCAGAGCCTGAGGACAGGGCAGGAGCAAGGACAGCTCCAGGTAGATTCCCAGTTTGCTGATGGACACAGACATCACACTGCCAGGTGGTTCTCGCCTTGGGAAGAGCATTTCTTCTCTGCCACTCCAGAAAGTGTCCTAGGGCTAAGTCATAGGAATAAGTGCAAACTTTTTAGCTGGAGGACACAATTCATCTTCTATTTTGCGTTGAGTTTGCAAAGGGGTACTAATGGTATTTCTGCACTTCACTCAAAGATGTATACAGAGCAGGGAAAAAAAGTGGCTTTACATCTTCTTCATGACTTCAAAAGAGAAAGAAATTAGAGGATGTAACACCACTAGACAATAAGTTTTTTGTGAAATAATAACAATGGCATCCAGGTTCAAGCGGGCCGAGTCCAGAGATGATGTGGGTTTGAAGCCACAGACGGGTCCCTCTCAAATCTACGTTCCTTCTACTAGGAACTTTTCCATTGTGAATAAATGGGAAAGCTAAAACCAAAAAGAGATGTCTCTTTAGGTATCCCAAGTTTCTTCACTGCCTTCAAAACGTAAAACGCACACCAGAAAAGTTACAAATGAGGGCTCTGAGCCCACCGAGGTGACAGCGATCACAGCAAACAAGCCAGCGTGAAGTGCTCCTCTACGCTGGCAGCCCATACTCGGCTGACACGCAGGTGATGGGTAGAAATTGGTCCCCCCGTGCCCGTGACCAGGGCTGAGTGTCAAAATGCATGGACTCAGGGAGAGGACAAGGCACTGCCTGTAGCTCAGCTCAGATCTCTGACAGCAGCCTGAGAGTCAGGCTGATGAGCAGAAATGAGAGAAATAAAGAAACTGCATTGTAAGCAGCTCATGACTTGCAGATGTGGCAGCTAGGGTGGCCCCTGCTTGCAGCCGTGACCAAGAGTTTCCTCCTCAGAGAGTGGGGCTGAAACCTCACTTAACTGGGAACCCCAGGGTTGAGTGAACAGAAGGATGGATGGACAGACAGCTGGATGAGTGAGTGAAGAACCCACGATGAATGACCAAGCAGGAGAGCACGCCCTGCTCCGGGGACCGGGCAGGTCAGCCAGTGGCCAGGAAGAGTTTCCGAGGAACAGTTAGCTCCCTCGGAGACCCGGCGCCCACCCCCCCCGGGGCGTCTCAAGCCACAGCCACGGCACAGTTCCATTCCAGCCCCGGCAAGAGCCACGCGGCTGCTGTGACGTCGCAGCGGGGCGTGCGCGGTGGTGGAGGTCCCTCATCCTTGCAGCCACACTGTCGCCCCTGGTGCTAAGTCCCTGGCAAAGCCGTGCCCCCGGAAAGGCAGCCCAGAGGGCAGCTGTCTTCAGTGGACGCTTCTCTGGAGACTTGGCCCAATACACCCGTAATGAGATGTGACACAGGCCCATCTATGGGGCAAACACGGAGAAAAATGCCCTTCCTTCCATCTGCAAGTCGGGTGCCAGAGTCATCGGTACTAAAGTGCTCTCTTCTTATTGTGTGCGGTTGACAGTCTCAGGGCAAGTCAGGTGTGACTGTTTCTCCATCCCCTGTTGGAAATCGTCAGTTCTAATCGAGCTGACTCCAAGCCTGTGTCATAACCCACAGGACACCAGCCGCAGAAGAGAGATCCTGGCTACTTTTCTGGGGACATGTGTTTAAGAGCGATATGCAGGAAGTGTGATCAAACAGGGCAGAGGGGATGCCACCATCCCCAGCAGGCCAGCCGGGACCCAGCCAGGACAACCGTGGGACCAGGCTTGCACAGCTGGAGCCGTCCCCTGTGCCCCCTGCCATCAGAGCCTGAGGGCAGGTGCGGTCGCTCTCCAGAGACTGCAGACAGGGCTCCACGTGGTCCCAAGGGGGTTCTCACCTGTCCTCAGTGGGGAGGGGCTGCACACGGAGCTCAGAACCCCAGCCCCTCTGCTCTGCCCACGGCATATAACTGATGAGGAAACAAGCCAGTTCTCCAGGGGGCGGGCTCAGGCGTCCCAGCTCGTCCCATCTCATCCCCAAGTCCTGTGCCGCAGAGCCTGTCCAGGTACCTCTCTGTGTCCCTTCAGTCCTCGAGACTCTCCTCGCCTGCAGGGCCCATGACTCACTACCTTCCTAGCAGAATCCGATTTCCCTTTGAGGAAAGTCCTTCTCCCTCTGTGGGAACAATCCCCCTCACGGAAGTCGGGAGTGGGGGGCCGGAGCCACGACCCCAGGCACAGCCCAGAGCCTCCCTGTCCCCCACGTGGCCGACCCACCGTGCCAGGCTCGGTCCTCCCCGAGCACATCTTGGCCCCCCTCATGCCATTCCCCAAACTCTCCCTACCATCCTTTCTTCTCAACTTGGCCCAGAATGTGTATAAAAAATGACAGAATCATAGAAGTAGATTTCATTTTAGAAGGATGCTGGCCTCTCCAGGAACGATTTCCTGCTACCCTACAAAATCCAATTTGAGACAAAAACATTACACTTAAAATCCCCTTCGTAACTCTCCCTGGTCCCATCCCTTCCCTGTCTTTTCATAGGCAACACCAAACATGAATTTATGTGTATCCTTTGTGTTTGAATTTTAATATCTTGACTACATATAACCGTAAACCTGCAAACAATAGGTTGTGTGTTTTTTAAAGTACACACAAATGATGAACTATACTTTCATTCTACAACTTGCTTTTTTAATCGACGCTGTTTCTATGATCTCTCAAACTGATGTATTGTTGATCTGATACTTTCAATCGTTTTAATTTCTGTATACTAATCTATATTAAAATGTACCACAATGTATTAAGTCGAATTTGTATGTCAATGGACATTTAAATTGTTTTCAAATTTTATTACAGCCAGCAAGAATGCAATAAGCAACCTTTTGCACATCTTAGGCATGCAAGTGCCTGGAAACTGAATTGTTGGGGAAGGTCCATTTCAGTTTTACTAGATACTGTGATATTGCTCTGAAAAGTGGTGTAGAAATTTACACTCCCATCATCAGTATTCCCATTTCACAATATCCTCACCAACACTTAGTATTACCAAGTTTTAAAAGTATTTCTAGCCTTTTGAGTATAAAATGGCATCTCATTGTTTGACCTGAACCTCCAGAATTAGTGTGGACGAGACTTAGTGGAATTTATGGATGGAAGAAAAAAATGCAAATATTAAACACAGAACAACTCTTCTTCCTTGATTTCTAGTATATGATTTTAAGACTAGAAGTGCTCTAAGAAATGACCTTGCTGAATCCTATAGGATTTTGTATCTAATGTTCACATTATTATTTATCCACTCAACAAATATTCACTGAGCACCAACTCTGCGTAGGCATCACTGTGAATGCTGGGGATACAGATTTCTAAATATTTTATAATTACCATGAATCACAGTTTAGTTTCATATGAGCATTCTTTTTCTTACATATTTTTATTACTAGATTCTAGATGTATTGCTTTTAAATCAGAGAACCTGTTATATCCAATATTGATTCTTTAGAATTTGTATGGGCCTCTTGTTTCATAGTTCTTGATCAATTATTGTAAATGTACTTTGGGTGAAAGAAAGGATACGAATTCAATTTGGGGGCATATAAACATCTATGCGTCTGTATCATCAAAAAGTTAATCGATCTTCTAAGTATTTGCCTAATTGGTCCAATTCTAAAAGAAGTGTTTTAGTCCCATGCACTATTAATGTGATGGTAGGCTTCATGATTTTCCTCTTAATTTTTTCAGTGTTTTTCCTTTCTATTTTGAGCCTATAGTGTTTAAGTGCATATAATTTCATCATTATATCTTTGTTGATTTCCCCTTTTATTACAGCTCCTCAAAATTAATGAAAAATATGATGAGGCGCAAATTTAAGAACTAACTAGAGTTTTTGTAGAGAAACTGGCAAAGGACTTCAGAGTTTGTTTGAACAGATAAACACATTTGCTTATTTATTCAAGGAACATTATCCACAATGTGTCAGGCACTGTCTTGGACTTGGGTGTATACTGATGAATGAAGAGATATGGTTCCTTCCTTCAAAGTGTTAATAAGAGCGATGGACACCAGTGAAATAAGCACAACTTATATTTAATATCAAAGAACAGGTGCAATGAGAGAATGATGAGAAGAAATTGATTATACTTCAACAGTGAGGGAAGACCATTCTGGGGCAATGACAAACAGGCCCTGATCAGAAATATATAGATAGGTTAACAAGGTAAAGGGTGGAGGGAGAAAAAGAGATAAAAATTGTCACGTTTTGAAGGTGATATGGTTGTGTGTATGGAAAAATCCAAAGCAATCCATAGGTGAATTATAAGAGTTAGTGAGAGACTTTGCCAATTTAAGGTTAGTATCGCATATCAATTGTATTTCTCTATTCCAGTAGTAAAAAGATGCAACATGAATATTTTTACATAATATTAAGAATAGAACCAAAAATTATCAGATAAGATTGTCAGAATAAATCTAACAAAAGATGTATAAGACCTCAACAGGGAAAGCTAAAATTTTAAAGATAAATGAAGTAAGACTTAAATAAATGGAAAGATATTATGAAGCTGGAAATTCTGTCCAAACTAATCTATTAATTCGGTGCAGTGCCAATCAAAAGCCCTACTTGTGGAACTGAGAAGATGACTGTAAAATGTATATGGAAAGGCAGAGGTCCATGGATAGCCAAGTCTCAAGTGAAAGAAGAGTGAAGTGGGAAGACTTGCTCTACCAGATTTCAAGCCTTATTAGTGAGCAGAATAGAATGGAGAGCCCAGAGCCAGTCCCACAAATACATGGACACTTGAATTACAACAAAGAACAGTAAACTAAGATTGCCTTTTAAATAAACTGTGCCGGAATGACTGAGTATTCATGCGGAAAAAATTAAACTGGGCCCAGACCCTCACACCATACACAGAAATCAGTTCCAAGTGAATCAGTGGTAAATGTTAAAGGACAGCATTAAAATTTTAGATAAAAAATATGGGAAATAGCTTCAAGTATTTAGGCAGAAGAATATTTCATAAACACACACAAAAACTAATCATATAGAAAATATTGATACCTTGTCTATACTAAAATTAATAACAGCTATTCATCAAAAATCACCTCTAATTAAGTGAAAAGGCAACCACATAAGGAAGAGATATTTGTAGCAGACATAACCAATAAAAGGTGAGTCATTTCGTATACATACAGAGGACTCCTACAAATCAACAATAAAAATACAAAAGAGAAATTTAATCTAAAAAGTGAGCAAAAGACCTTGAACAAACACTTCACAAAGAGAGTATCCATCTGACAAACAGAAAATGTGCTCCACTTCAATGGCAATCAGAGAAATACACATTAAAACCCTTTGAGATACAATTTACCCTACAGAATGGCCAAAATTAGAAAGACTGATAATACCAAGTGTTGGTGAGGAAATGGAGCAACTGGAACTCTCAATCATTGCCAACGAGAGCATTAATTCGTTCAAGTAACTGGAGAAAAAGCTTGACGGTATCTCATAAAGCACAAGTATACATACCCTATGAGCCAGCAAATCCACGTGTAGATATTTACCCTTCAGAAAGGTATACTTACACACCCCAAGACTTAAATACAAGAATAGTCATAGCAGTGTTATTTGCAATAGCCCAGTCTATAAATTACCTAATGTCTACCAACAAAAGAATAAATAAGCAAACCCTCAAACGGTGGTGCATTTATACAATATTCTACTACATAGCAATAAAGATGAGCACACTACAGCTGCACTCGGCATAGATGAATCTCAAAAATATGATTTTGAGCAAAAATCAGCCAGACACAAGTGAATACATATCTCACTCCACTGACATAAAGTCAGGCAAAATTAAACTCTGTTTGTCAGGGATGCATGATTAGGTAGTAAACCTATAAAGAAAATCTAGGAAGAAAATACCATAACATTCAAGATAGCACAGCTACATGGTAAGGGTATGCATAGGGATTCTGGAGTGCTGACAATGTTTCAGTCCTGGCCTAAGTGGAGGTAATGAAAGGATTTGCTTTATTACAATTTGTTAGTGTGTATAATGTTCTCCCCATTTCCTGCATGTTTGTCACAGCTCACAATACAAAAGAAAAACAACCACCACTATAACTAATTACATACCTCCTATATATAATTAAAGTTAAAAGAAACAAAAAAGGAAAGACAGCACAGAAGGAACATTCTAGTTTAGAGGACAACCTAGGTGACAGACCTGACACAGAAAGGAGCTTGTGTTATTAGAGGATCGGGAAGATGACTGTTCAGCTGGGAGAGCTGGATTAGGGCCAAATGCATAAATGCCAGGTGAGCAGGGGGCCAGAGCGTGTGGGGCCAAACATCACTTGAGGAGGCTCCTTTTTATTCTAAGTACGAGGGGAGCAGAAGAATATACTTTAAACATTTTTAAAGACTGCAGCTCTAAGGAGAAGGAATCTACACAGCTGGATATTAAAACATATTCTAAAAGTAAAACTGAAACCATTTGAATTAATTACTGAACACATATTTACTTGATAGCTGCCATATACAAGGCACTGTTCTAATTTCTAGGAGTGAAACCACAGAGCATTTATTCTAGAGGGGGAGACAGGCAATGTGATAGTGACTTTATATGTCAACTTGACTGGGCCACAGGGGACCAGACATTTAGCCAAGCATTATTCTGGATGTGTCTGTGAGGGTGTTTCTGGATGAGGGTAACATCTGAATTGGAAGACTGAGTAAAGCAGACTGTCCTCCACAACGTGGTGGGCCTCGTCTAATCAGTTGAAGACCTGAATTAAAAAGGCTGACCCTCCCTTGAAACGCTGCCTTGTCCTGGGACTTGAGCCTGCAGCTTTCGGATTGGAATTAAACCATCAGGTCTTCTGGGCCTCCAGCGTGCTGACTGCAGATCTTGGGACTGGTCAGTCTCCATAATCATGTGACCCAATTCCTTATAATAAATACACACACACACACACACACACACACACACACACACACACACACACTTTATTGGTTATATTTCTCTGGAGAACCCTGAGTAATATAGGCAATAAATACAAAATTAATAAATGAGTAGGATCATTTCAGAGTGTGGTTAATACTATAAGGAAAATTAAGCCAAAACAGAGAGGGACCGGGAGAGCAGGGTATCTTTTCTGGGGCAGCATGGGAAGGTTTCCTGAGAAGCAGACACCTGACCTGAGACCTGAATAATGTAAAAACATGCACAGATGCCAAGGAAAACAGCAAGCCGACGAAACAGAATGAAGAGTTTGAAACATGTAAGAATCTGCAACACGGTAAAGGTGGCATTAGGGGTGGATGCTTTACTGAGCAGACAGGGCTGGGAAGTCGGCCGGCCATTGGAAAACAACGTCTCTCTTTTTCAAGCAATACACAGTTTTAGTCATCTGTGAGTTAAAGATTTCAGTGCAAAGGAAAATCACTAAAGAGCCTCCAGAAGGTGCCAGAGAGCCTGTCTTCTCTCTGGCGGGACGTCCTCTGAGAGCAGAGGCTCCGGAGACACAGTGTGACTGATGGTGCTTGACGCACATCTCCCGCATCAGGAAAGCCCGAGTGGGCCCTGGATTCTACACCTCAGAATCCACACGAGGATGGAAGCAAGATGCTGAGAAGGGTGAAGTCCCTGGAGTGTCGTGGAGGCACCATGCTGCCTAGGGTGCCAACCCCCATCCTTCTCGCCGTGGGACCATCCAGGACCCCCCCCAACTCTGCAACGCAAAAGAGTATAATGGAATGAAACAAAATAAACTTCAAAATGACAAATTCCTCCCAATTTTCAAAATGGAAATCACCATAAAACTGACCTCCAAGAAGTGAAGGAGACTCACTCAATGAGAGAACTCACAGAACCATCAGCAGAGTAAGCCAGAGGGCTAAGGATTTAATACATGGAGTGTTCCCAAAATCAGGGAGGAAAAATATAGAAGATGAACACGAGCAACAAGCAAAGGAAGCAATACAAATGGAAAATAAATGCACGAAAACATGTCACTCTCATGTCATTAAATTTCTGTGAAATGTAGCAGGATAACACTCTTGTCTCACTTGACAAAGGTTCCAAACATTTTAATATCCTTTGTGGGTTAAGTTGCAGGGAAGTAAAAATGGGGGTAGTGGAAGTTCTGGAAATCACCGGATACTTCAGGTCTCACACGTTTGGAATGAGGGGCTGGGAACCACAACAGTGAGCCTGAGCCCTGACAGCATCACCACGGCACTGTGGCTGACAGTCGGCGAGAAGGGGGGAAAGGGAGACCCAGGGAGCCTCCGTCGTCAGGGCATGGCTGGGGCTTGGAAGTGCCCTAGGAGCTCCCTCGACAAGAGGTGAGTGGTTTTGTTTGTATCTTTTTAAGCCACACTGTGCTTTAGATCCAATGCTTTAAAGAAATGTTTCTAGGACCTGAAGTATTGGCAAGAACTTGGTGTCTCTTCATTCTGAAAGGAACCCCTCCAGAAACATCTTTGGATTTAGGGCTATTGATTTTTCTGGGTCTCTCATGTCTTTGCTGAAAGACTTTCCTTCAGGAGCTGGTATTTCCACACTGATGTCCTGACACAAGATCAACATGTGTCTCGCGGGGCGGCGGCTCTGTCAGGAGCAATGAACAGCAGGCACACCCGCCGCTAACATAAACTACCTCCCAGATTGAGATTCCAGATGCCTTTCGGCCAAGCCTCTGCAGGGCAGCGGCTCCCGGCTCCACACCAGCTGAAGACATATTTCCACATGGCACGTTGCCGGGCCACCCCCTGCTCCCTGCCCCTCATTAGCATCCAAACTGACAAGGCTGTGGCTGCCCACGTACCTTGGGCAGCCATATTATCATCGTGGGCTGCTGTTCATTTCTTTCCTTCTTTATTGAGGAAATTGCTTGTGGTTCCACAGGACCATAAATGTTATGACAGTGAAAAAAACCAAGCTGAGAATTTCTCGTGTGACCCCACACTGTTGATACATCTATTTAGATCTCGAAATTAAAGTTGCACACCCACGAAGTCCTCAAGAATAGAGCAAATGACACACAATGTTGCATCCATGACAGACAGCATTCAATCATATGCATATATTACGTCACACGGAAGTAAGCGCCTTTGTTAACGGGAGTCACCAAAATTTATTAATCTCTCATTGTGTGTGAGGCATTGCTCTGGGGACATCATAGCAGCTGGAATACCAAGAATAACACACAGCCCCGTGTCTCCTGCCATCACAGGCCAGCAGGAGAACACGTGAGCAATTCAACTTCATTCAACTCCAATTCAAAGTAAAATGTCTTAAGGATTGAGTGGGAAATCATGGAAGCCAAAGAAATGCAGCAATTAACTATGAAATGAAAAGGAAGATCTGGGCAGAGAGATAGCAGAGTGACTTTTCTCTCCTAAGCTCCACAGAGACCACCATGTTCTCTATTCCAAAGACAGGCACAGGGTCCACCAACAGCCCCAGCCAGAACCCCAGGCAACATCCTGCACATCCTCTCCCCTCTAGCCCCACGTTCAGCTTGTCACTGGATCCTCCCCCTACACTGCTGCTCTCCACCCATCACCGCTCACCCACTTCTGGGTTTCACCATCTCCCATGTGGCCCGGACCGCTTCTCCAGTCTTGACCCCCTGACCACACCAAAGCTGGAGTAAGTTTATAGAATACAAGTCTGACCATGTCAGTACCTAGACTAAAACCATTCCACAGTTCCACATCACCCCCAAGATTAAGTCCAAAGTTCTTAGGGGCCTCATAAGGTCTTCTACCTTGCCTCTCCCTGCTCACATCCACACCTTTAGTATCATTCAGCTCTTTGCATGTGCGTGGCTTTCCTCCATGCTAGAACCCTGCCTGTCCTCGCCCTGCTGAATCAACTCCACCACATAGCATCTTCTTCACATCTCACTACGGAGATTACTTCCTCTGCAACCCCAAATCTGTTGTGTGGCTTCCGTCCGCCACAGCCCCTGACACTTGATATCATGCGACTCCCCGCCCTGCAGCACAACTGTCTGTTAACTAGATGGGGAGCTCCCACAGGACAGGGACGTGCTGCTCAGCCACCACTGCTGTCTCCAGCACCTAGTGCAGGGCCTGACTCAGAGCTGGCACTTAGTATGTATGTAAGGATGGATGGATAGATAGATAGGATACATAAATAGAGAGCGAGCGAGAGATAGGATGGATAGATAGATAAGGAGGGGGGAGTCTTTACATTGACCAGGGCTGTGAAGCATCAGTAACCAATAACTAGAAGACAATGGGAAGCGGCATCTGCCATGTGCATTTTAGTCAATTCACGCTGCTATAACAAAATGCCACAGAATAAGTGATTTACAAACAGCAGAAGTTTGTTTCTCACAGTTCTGGGGCAGGGAAGTCCAAGTTCAAGGTGGTCACATTCTGGTGAGGACCCTCTTCCTGGTTCATATAGCTGGTGGTTCTCACTGTGTCCTCACATGGTGGAAGGGGTGGGGATCTCTCTTGGGTGTTTTCTAAAAGGGCACTGATGCCATTCATGGGGGCTCTACCCTCATGACTTAAGCACCTCCCAAAGCTCCCCCTACTAAAGCCATCACACTGGGCATTAGGAATTCAGCACAGGAATTCGCGAGGGACACAAACACTCAGATCACAGCAATGTGCAGAGGCTCGAAAGTAGAAAACATGCACCCCTTAGAGGGAACTTCAGAAGACAGGCATGTCATGAAAAATTCACTTGGAAAGGCAGGTTGAGGCCAGATCCCAGAAGGCCTTGAATGCCAGCCTACAGAGTTAGGAAACAAGACTCCTGCTACCACCCAGGGAGAGGAACCTGAAACAACCAGGAAAAATAAAAGTAGACAGAGACAAAACATGCAAATTAAGTTTCCAAGACACCAGACATGACATCAGGCAATGAAAAACAGTGATCTGCGGCAGTCAAAAACCAAACCACATAAGCCCTTTGATGGCCCCCCTTACCGTCTTAAGTTCCCATAGCACCTGGGAACCCAGGGGGAGCTGGCGGTTCCCGAGTGAAGGACACAGAACTGAGACTCTAGGAAATCAATGTGGCTGCAGTTTGCAAAGCAGGTGTTCACAGAGCTGCACAGTGAGAGAACCCGAAGTTCTGCAGAAAGATGTCCTGGGATAGTGAGAAAAGTAGATCAGAGTACAAATCAGCACATGCGGTCAGTGCAGGAATCTGCAGCAGGCCAGGGGGAAAACTACCCCAAAATATTAGAAAACAGTGCATCACATAGGACTAGAAATAGCGCTTGGTCCCACCAACCAGATTGAGAATTCTCATAATTCATAGTGCCTTGGGGAAAATTCTCAGGAAGTTCTTGCCTCAATAGAGGGGAATAGTTCTAGATGGTGTACTGCTAGAACTAGTACACCAGTTAGTTTGTTAGGTGATGGACCACCTAACAAATCAGAAAAGCAAGATGTGAGAGAATCAAACTGTGTCCTTTTAACTTGACTGTGTCCCAGAACAAAGCTCAGTAATTATGGGAATACAAAAATATCAACAACTAAGTAACATGT
This sequence comes from Aethalodelphis obliquidens, assembly GCF_003676395.1. Lineage (NCBI taxonomy): Eukaryota > Metazoa > Chordata > Mammalia > Artiodactyla > Delphinidae > Aethalodelphis > Aethalodelphis obliquidens. The sequence continues at coordinate 43,483,760 of NW_020837955.1, read as the reverse complement.
ATTAGTGTCTGACAGTCAATCAAAATTAATAAATACACAAAAAAGCAGGGAAACACAACCCATAATGAGGAGAATAACTGATCAACTGCAGCCAACCCAGAATGGACACAAGTGTCAGTCAGAAAACAAGGACATTAAAAATTATTAAAAATATATTCCATATGTTCAAGTTTCTTGGAGGCAGGAAATACATAAAATAAAGAATAAACAGAAATTCTGAAAACTAAAAGTCTGGAATTAAAATTACACTGAATGGGCAAATTAGACACTGTAGAAGAAAGAAACAGTGAAGCTGACAGCATAGCAACAGAAACTCTCTAAAATAAAACACAAAGACAGTAAATAACAAAGCAAGATAAAACAGCCATTAGTCACTCGTGAGACAGCTTCAAGAGCTACAATATACATGCATTCAAGGACCTGAAGGAGTGGAGGGGTGGGGAGGGCAGAGAAAAATATTGAAGAAATAGTAGCAGAAAATTCTTCAGTTTGATTAAGCAATAAAACCACAGATACAAGAAACTTAATGAATCCAAAGGCACATAATAATTAAAATGGTGAAATCCCGTGATAGAGATCTTAAAAACAAACGGAAAAGAATGATTACGTACAGAACAACGAAGAAAAGAATGGCAGTGTATTGCTCACCAGAAACAATGCAAGAAGATGGCAGAGCAACCTCTTTAAATGACTGAGTGAAAAAACGATCAACCTAGAATTTTATACTCAGATAAAATTTTTCAAGGGTAAAATAAAGACATTTGCATAAATAATGAAGATGAGAGAATTTACAATGAGAAGTTGAAGTTTTCACTACAAAAATGTGAAAGGAAGTTCTCTGTACAGAAATAAAATGATACTGGATGGAAATAAAATCTACAGGAAAGAGTAAGGAGCCCTGGGAACGTTACTTACCTTGGCAGATATTTAAGACTTTTCCCTATTATTTAAATCTCATTAAAAGATAATTGACTAAACAAAAATAATAATGATGTATTGGAGAGTTTATAACATACATATAAGAAAAATAAATGACAACAAAAGCTTAAAGGTCAGGAGAAGGGAAATGGTAGTATGCCATCATAAGGCTCTTCTACCATATGTGAAGTAGTAGAGTTCCAGATAGACTGTGGTAACTTTAAGATGTGTGCTACATACCCTAAAGTCATTGCTATCTTTTAAAAGCACTACAGTTAATAAGCCAACAAAGGAAATAAAATGGAATCATAAAATGTACACCATTCACTGAAAAGACAGCAGAAAAAGAGGGAAAGGGAGCAAGAAAAAGATGGAAAAAGTAGAAAACAAACAGCAAAGCTTATGGACTCGAACATAACCAAGTCAATAGTCACATTATGTGTAATTTGACCAAACATTCCAATTAAAACAAAGAGACTGTCAGACTGGATGACAAAGCAAGACCCACTATCTGCTTCCTATAAGAAATGCACTTTAAACAGAAATGTAAAAGTGAGTGAAAACAAACACTTAGGGAGGATATATACAGCCAACCCTGCTCGAAAGAAAGTTGGATTGACTATCCTAGATCAGACAGAAGTGTTTCAGAGTCAAGATTATTAGCAGAAATTTAGGAAAGGCAGTTTCATAAGAAGATGGGGCTCAACTGATCAAGCAGCTCAAACCATCTTAAACCTTTACGAACTTGATGACAGATTTTTCACAGTACAGTAAGCAAAAGAGATGTAACAGCAAATTAAAAGACAGAAACTAAAACTTACGGCACCTTTCCTTCAGGACCTGACTGAAGATGTAGAAAGAAAATCGGCAAGGATATGGCTCACTGCTGCAGTGCTAGAGGCAAACGTAGCTGACACAGAACACTTCACCACCAACAGCAGAATGTGCAGTCTTCTCAAGGGCACACCTAAAACTGACCAAGACAGGTAATATCCTGGACCATAATTTAAGTCTAAACAAATTCCAAAGGATTCAAGTCACGTATGTATGTGCTCTGACCAAAATGGAATTTAATTAACAATTAATAACAGAAAGATATCTAGAATATGCCCAGATATTAGAAAACAAAATGACATACTTCTAAATGACCCATGGCTCAAAAAAGAAAACAAAAGGGAAATCAGAAAGTATTTCAAACTGAATGAAAATTAAAAGACATCATATCAGAATGTGTGAGATACAGCTAAACAGGGACGCCTACACCAAATGCCTACATTAAAAAAGAAGAAAAGTCTCAAATCAAGAACCTCAGCTTCCTCTTTAAAAAAACTAGAGAAAGGATAACAAATTAAAGCTAACGTAGGCAGAATAAAGGAAATAGTAAAGGTCAAAATGGAAGCCAATGAAAAAACAGGAATGAATAAAAGCAAAAGCTGCTTCTGGGCTTCCTGGTGGCACAGTGGTTGAGAATCTGCCTGCCATTGCAGGGGACACAGGTTCGAGCCCTGGTCTGGGAAGATCCCACATGCTGCGGAGCAACTAGGCCCGTGAGCCACAACTACTGAGCCTGCGCATCTGAAGCCTGTGCTCCACAACAAGAGAGGCCGCGATAGTGAGAGGCCCGCGCACCGCGATGAAGAATGGCCCCCGCTTGCCACAACTAGAGAAAGCCCTCGCACAGAAACGAAGACCCAACACAACCAAAAATAAATAAATAAATTAATTAATTAATTAAAATCTGCTTCTTTGAGAAGATCAACACAATTGATACACTGATCAAGAAACAAAGAGAGAAACTACAAATTACCAATACTAGGGATGAGAGAAGTGGCATCACTATAGATTCAATAGGTGTTGAAAGGGTAACAAGGGAATATTATGAACAACTTTAAACCTATACATTCAAAAACATATTGGAAATGAAATATTTCTTGAAAGATACAAACTGCCAAAGAAATAGACAATGTTAGTACCTTTATATCTATTAAGGAAGCTGAATTTGTGGCTAAGGATCTTTGCCCTGCACCCATCCTCCACCCCCCAAAATAAAAATTTCTAGAAGCAGATGGCTTTACTGGTGAATTATACCAAACATTTAAGGAAGAAATATCGATTCTGCACAAACACATCCATAAAATTGAAGAGGATGGAACACTTCCCAATTCATTCTTTGTGGCCAGCATTGCCCTGATTCCAAAATCAGACAAAGACATTATCAGAAACTTAGAGTAGGGTCCAATAACCCTCATAAACACAGATGAAAAAGATCTAACGAAAATTTACTCTGGGGCTTCCCTGGTGGCGCAGTGGTTGAGAATCTGCCTGCCCATGCAGGGGACACGGGTTCGAGCCCTGGTCTGAGAAGATCCCACATGCCGCGGAGCAACTGGGCCCGTGTACCACAACTACTGAGCCTGCGCGTCTGGAGCCTGTGCTCCGCAACAAGAGAGGCCACGACAGTGAGAGGCCCGCGCACCGCGATGAAGAGTGGCCCCAGCTCGCTGCAACTAGAGAAAGCCCTCGCACAGAAACGAAGACCCAACACAGCCAAAAAAATAAATTAATTAATAAATAAATTTTGAAAACAACAACAACAAAAAATGTGTCTGTGGTGTCTGTCCTGTGGAAGGCACAGACAAATACAACTCACACAGTGAAAAAAAAAAATTCACTCCGACAAATTATCCACCGATATATTAAAAGATAATATATCATGTCCAAGTAGGCTTCATTCCAGAAATGCAAGGTGTGTCTAACATTTGAAAATCAATCCGTGTAACTCACCATATTACCAAACTAAAAAATAAAAACTACATGATTGTTCTCAATTGAACAGAAAGGGCATTTTACAAAATCCAACATCTGTTCCCCTTAAAAACTGTCAGAAGACAAGAAATAAAAGTGAACTCCCTCACCCTAATAAGAAGCATCTATGAGAAAACTACAGCTAATGTCAAATGCAATGAGGAATGTTTTCCCCTAAGATCAGGAACAAGACAAGGATGTCTACCCTCATCACTTCTGTCGATACTGTATTGAAGGTTCTGTCCAGTACACTCAGGATGTAAAAAGGATGCAGATTAGCTAGGAAGCAGGAAAACTGTCTTTATTCTGAGATGACATGATTATTGATGACAAAAATTCAATGAAATCTACAAAAGCTACTAGGACAAATAAGGGAGTTTAACAAGCTTTCAGTGTAGAAATAACACCAGTACTCCAAAATCAATTTTATTTCTCTATCAAGGGGCAATCTGAATTTAAATTTTAAAACTGTACAACTTACAATAGCATTAAAATATGAAAAATAGACAACTCCAATGAAATAAGTGTGTAAACTAAAATCCACAAAATATTGCTAAGAGAAATTAAAGATTTGAATGGAGATATAGGCCTTGTTCATGGGTCAGAAGACCCAACAGTGTTGATGTCAATTTCCCCCAGATTGATTTTGAGATCCTGTGCTATTCCCAGCAGAACCCCATCAAAGTTTTTTTTTTGAAAGTGACAAACTGATTCTAAAATTCACAGAGAATTGCAAAAGGACTTAAAATAAGGAAAAGGAGTATTGAAAAAGAATAGCAACCTTGAAAGTATAAAACTATTTGACATAAAGTTCTACTATAAAGTTATAGTAGTCAAAACAGTGCATTATAATTTTCAAAATGAAGAAATATGCTAAAGGAACCAAGTAGAGATTTCAGCAATAAACACACAAGTATGGACACTGAGTTTTGACAAAGAAGCAAAGGCAATTCAGAGGGGAAAAGACAGTCTTTTCAACAAATGGTGATTGAAAATAAACTTTCTATATGCAAAAAAACCTTTGAAAGTTACCTCATACAAATATACCATATACATGGTATATACTCATACTATACACAAAATTTAAGTCAAAGCATTTCATAGACCTAAATGTAAACGCTAAACTAACTACAGAGCTTCTAGAAGAAATTACAGGTGAAAGAAAGTATTTGTGATTTTAATTTAGGTAAAGAACTCTTAGATACCACACTCAAAGCACAATCCGTAATAGAAAAAAATTGATAAACTGGAATTCATAAAAACTATAAATTTCCACTTTTCAAAAGACACTTTAAAAGAATGAAAGAAAATATATAGGAGAAAATATTTGCAAATCACATATATGATCAAGGACTTATATCCAGAATTTGTAGAGAACTCTCAAAATGCAAGAAAAAATAATAACCCAACTTTTAAAATAAGGAAAAGATTTGTGAACAAATACTTCACCGAAGAAGATGTATGGACAGCAAGTAATCTAATAAAATATCTTCAATAACATGAGTCATTAGGGAAATGCAAATTAAAACCAGAGTAAGGTGTCACTACACATTAGAATGGCAAAAATGGATAAGAATTACCATACCGAGTATTGGTGAGGATGTAGGGAAACATCCTCAAGCATATAGAGTAGTAAAACACTTTGGAAAACAGTTTTCCATACACTTAAACATACACCTAACATACAATCCTGCATTCCACCCCAGGTATTTACGCTAGTGTAAAGAAAGCATATGTTCATATAAATATTGTACATGAATGTTCATAGCAGCTTTGCTTTTAACAGCCAAAAACTGGGGGAAAAGTTTTTCACCAGAGGACAGTGGCTAAATATAGAGCATTGTACACATACCTCAGAATCCCACTCAGGGGCAGTAACAAGTAATGCAGAACTGACACACGCAACAACATGGATGACTCAGTAAAGGCAGGCAGACGAAAATGAGTACCTCCTGTACGATATCCATTTATACAGAACTCTAGCATTATAGTGACAGCAGGTCGGTGTTTGCTGGGCGGGGGGAGTGTAGGTTGAATCAGAAGAAGACGTTATTAGGGGCATGAAGAAATTTGTGGGGTGACGGATGGATTCACTCTCTTGATTGTGTTGATTTTACAAATGTATGCACATGTCAAAACTTATCAACTTGTACACTTTACATATGTGCAACTTACTGTATGTCAATTAAAAAGGGTTCAAATTAGAGCTAATAAATAACCAATAGCAAGGTCACAAGATACAGGATCAATATATAAATATCAATTGTATTTCTATATACAAACAATAAAGTATTCAAAATTAAAAATATGATATCATTCATAATAGCATCAACAAAGATAAAATATTTAGGAATAATTTTAACACAAGAAGTGCAAGACCTGTACATTGAAAATTGCAAAATAATGCTGAGGGAAAATAAAAATCTAAACAAATGAAAAGAAAATCCACAATCAGTGGATTAGAAGCTTAATACTGTTAAGATGACAATTTTCTCCAAGTCGGTCTTTAGACTCAATACAATGTCTACCAAAATTCCAGCAGGCTTTATTGAAGAAATTGACAAGGTGATCCTGAAATTCATATGGAAGTGCAAAAGACCTAGAACAGACAAATCATTTTGTAAAAGAAGAACAAAGTTGGAAGACTTTTACTTCCAACTTCAAAATTTGCTATAACTCTACTGTTATGAAGACAGTGTGGTTCTGGCCTAAGAATAGATATGTGGGTCAATGAAACAGAATTGACAGTCCAGATAAATTCTATATCAATCGATTTTTTTAAGTTAATTAATTTATTTACTTTTTGGCTACACTAGGTCTTCGTTGCTGTGCGCAGGCTTCTCATTATGGGTGTCTTCTCTTGTTGCAGTTGCAGAGCACAGGCTATAGGCGTGTGGGCTTCAGTAGTTGTGGCACATGGGCTCAGTAGTTGTAGCTTGCGGGCTCTAGAGTAGTTGTGGTGCACGGGCTTAGTTACTCTGCGGCATGTGGGAACTTCCTGGACCAGGGCTCGAACCTGTGTCCCCTGCATTGGCAGGCGGATTCTTAACCTTTGTGCCACCAGGGAAGCCCCTATCAATTAACTGATTTTTGACAAAAGTGCCAAGGCAATTCATTAAAAAAAAGAAACGATGACTTTTTTAACCAATGATGCTGGGACAATATGCAAAATAATTAATTTGAAAAGGATCAAAGACTTAAATGTAAAAGTTAAAACAATAAAACTTCTACAAGAAAACAGAAAATTTTCAAGCCTTTGAGTTAGGGAAAGACTTCTTAGACACGACATCAAAAGCATGGTACATAAAAGAAAAATATTGATAAATTGGGCCTCGTTAAAATTCAGAACTTTTGCAGTTCCATGACACCAGTAAGAAAATGAAAATACAAGCAACAGACTGGGAGAAAAATATTTTCAAAACACATATCTAATAAAGGCCTTTGTCAAAAATATACAAACAACACTTACAACTCAATGATAAAGGAATAAGCAACCCAATCAAAGCATTAGTGTAAAATTTAAATAGACATCTCCCCATAGAAGATCTACAAATGGCAAATCAGCCCATGAAAAGATGCTCAACACCATTCGTCATTCGGAAAATGCTAATAAAACCACAATGAGATACCACTTTCCATCCACTAGAATGGCTATAATGAAGAAGGCAAACAATAACAAATGTTGGTGAGGATGTGGGGAAATTGAAACCCTCATACACTGCCGGTAGGAACCTAAAATGGTACAGCCAGTTCTAAAAACACTTTGTCAGTTTCTTAAAAAGTTAAACATAGGGCTTCCCTGGTGGCGCAGTGGTTGAGAGTCCGCCTGCCGATGCGGGGGACACGGGTTCGTGCGCGGAGCGGCTGGGCCCGTGAGCCACGGCCGCTGAGCCTGCGCGTCCGGAGCCTGTGCTCCGCAACGGGAGAGGCCACAACAGTGAGAGACCCGCGTACCGCAAAAAAAAAAAAAATAAGTTAAACATAAATTTTCCATATGACCCAGAAATTCCACTCCATTCCTCTCTTTAAGAGAAGTGAAAATACATGCCCACACAAAAGCTTTTTGCATGTTTGTTTGCTGCATTATTCATAAGATCTCAAAACTGGCAGCAACCTGAACGTCCATCAACTGGTAAAGAGACGAGGGAATAGTATTCCGCAATGACAGTGAAAAACTACTGATACATCATAACATGGATGGACCTCAAAAACATTATGTTGAGTGAAAGAACCCACTCACAAGAAACCACACATTTATGATTTGATTTATAGGAAAGATCCAGAAAAAAGCAAAGCTACAAAGAAAGCAGATAAGTGGTTGCCTAGAACAAATAAATGTGCCCAGGGAATAATACTGGGGTGACGAAAATGTTCTAAAACTGATTTATGGTGATGGCTTGTGAAACTAAGTCAATTTACTAAAAAATTTTTTTTAAATTTACATTAAGAAAACCACACTTAAAAATTATGACATATATGATATGCAAAATATGCCTTAATCAAGAGTTTCTTAAAAAGAAACAAGTGGTTCGAAGAAGTGTTACATTTTTGAGGATTTGTGATCAAAAACATTTTAGGAAGATCCGAACTGTATATTAGGAAATGACTCCTATAGTTATATGAAGGATGGATCAGATATGTGAGAATGACAGTTTTGAAGTAATAGAACACGTAACTCTGGTACTTTCCGTCAAACACACATTATGATACAGAAACCTGAGGATAATCAAGACACATTTGAAAAGCCCGTGTGATAGTTTTACTCCCAAAGAAAACACCTCCCCTCAAAGGAAACAATGCCACCGAATCCGGCAGAATTAGAGCTAAGTGGAGGTCCTCAGGTAAGGCCCGCCCCACTCACAGCATCTACTCTGCTGTGACACTTAACAAACGTTGATACAGTTTTGTGAATTACTCTCCTCATGCAGCAAAATTCTGTTTCCTGTCACAGCACATCCTGCTAATGTGACAAGCTGGAACTATGACAGTGCTGATGTCCTGTGCCAAAAACCATCCAGCAGGTGACTGAAGTCACTTCACTGTTTGCAAACCAGAGCCACGTGCCAGTTGCAGGCAGGTGACACCTGAAAACTCCAACACGCCGTTTAAGAGAAGATGACGGATGTGGCCATCCTGCATTTGATTTTGACAAAACGCCTTGTTCCAATGCAAATACATGGGATGCGTCAAAGATATAATTGTTGGTGACATCAAAGCTGGTACCAGGTCGTGTGAAGGGAATTTGCCTTCCTGACAATTTCCTCCTTAGATCTCTAGCAGAGAACTGCCACTTCAACTTCTTTTTAAAATTTTCCCTTCATCACGCCCTAATGCCATCCTTCCTAAGACACTTTCTTGAAATCATTAATATGATAGGGTTTTGTTCTTCTCTGTCTTTGAACTACAAATGGGTTTTAAAGCAATATGCCGCAGCCAGGCAGAACCTCGTCTCTCTCAGTTTCCATTCACGCCGTCAGCAGCTCTCTTTCACGTTTGCAAGGAGCCTTCCCTTACATTTGTCTGAAATGCAGCCAACCTCAAGGCCATCATTTTAGGTTATGTTTGAGGTTAAAAGGAGTAAGAAATAATGGAGCTTGGGTGTAGACCACACACTATAGGCGGGCTGTCTGCAAAATGAGAAGCAGTCATAGAGGATCAAGCTGCCTGGTGAATGGGTGAAAACTCTGCCCTTGGGGGCAGGGAGGCTGCGGGGTGGGGTGGGGGTGGCAGGAGGAACCTGACAGTAAAGGATGAGAATGTGTATTGGAACTGACTGTAAACGCCCAGAGGTCTGTCATCTGAAAGAGCAATTCTTTTTTGTGTGTTTGATTTTTGGTTTGGGGTTTTTTAAATGTTTTTTAATTTAATTCTTATTTTATATTGGAGTATAGTTGATTTACAATGTTGTGTTAGTTTCAGGTGTACAGCAAAGTGATTCAGTTATACATACACATATATCCATTCTTTTTCAGATTCTTTTCCCATGTAGATGATTACAGAGTATTGAGTAGAGTTCCCCGTGCTATACAGTAGGTGCTTGTTGGTTACCTATTTTATATGTAGTAGTGTGCATATTTTAATCCCAAACTCCTAATTTATCCCTCCCCCACCCCCTTTTCCCTTTTGTAATCATAAGGTTGTTTTCTCTGTCTGTGAGTCTATTTCTGTTTTGTAAACAAGTTCATTTGTGTCATTTTTTTTAGATTCCACATATAAGCGATATCATATATTTGTCTTTCTCTGTCTGACTTACTTCACTTAGTATGATAATCTCTAGTTCCATCCATGTTGCTGCAAATGGCATTATTTCATTCTTTTTAATGGCTGAGTAATACTCCATTGTCTATATGTACCACATCTTCTTTATCCATTCATCTGTTGATGGACATTTAGGTTGCTTCCATGACTTGTCTATTGTGAATAGCACAGCTATGAACATAGGGGTGCATATACCTTTTTGAATTAGGGTTTTGTCTGGATATATGCCTAGGAGTAGGATTGCTGGATTGTATGGTAATTCTAGTTTTAGTTTTTTAAGGAACCTCCATACTGTTCTCCATAGTGGTTGTACCAGTTTACATTCCCACCAACAGTGTAGAAGGGTTATAAAGATCTAAATGGACATTTCTCCGAAGAAGACATACAGACGGCCAAAAAGCACATGAAAAGATGCTCGAAATCGGTAATTATTAGAGAAATGCAAATCCAAACTACAATGAGGTACCACCTCACACTGGTCAGAATGGCCATCAGCAAAAAGTGTACAAACAATAAATGCTGGAGAGGGTGTGCAGAAAATGTAAGAGCAGTTCTATTCGAGAGTATAAATGCTAAGGCTGACGGAGGGAGGTCATGGGGAGAAAGATGACCGGAGGCATTGAGGAGGCTCTTTCTGACTGTCCACGGTCGGCATGAGCTTCCTCGGGAAAACTTCAACAGAGAGACACCCAATGAGAAGTGAAGTCGTCAAATGAATTCAGCGGAATTCAGAGAAGTGGAAAGAGCCCCCACTGTAACAGTGGGATGTGTAAGACCTGTAATTTCTCTTCCGACACTTAGATTATGATCAAGTATGATTACTGTTTCCTCCTAATCTTAAGATTTATCATTTTAGGCTTATTATAAATCTGAAAAAAGTAAAGATTAGGTCAATTATGGTTAAAAGAAGGAATAAAAATAATCCACATTATAACGAGGTCTAAAAATTATTAATTTCAAAGTTCATGTTTTTGAAGAGGCAACCTTCTGTTGTTAGAAAAAAATATATAATAGTTCATGCCAAATGACTGACTTGTTTCTATGATTTCACTATTAGACAATAGTCAAAAAGGTATCTACCCCCAGTAAGTCATCAGAAATTCTTTACCTGTGATCTGAAACTCCCTAAAATTGACGAAAAGTGTTGTTGTTATATACTTTGGCTTATTTTTCTAAGGTGAAGACACACAAGTTTCATCAGATCTGCAATGAAGTCCATGAATCCTCACATGTGTAAATCTCTGCAGTAGGACTTCTGTTCGGGGCGAGACAGCACACTGGACAGCTCAGAAGTCTTCCTCAGTGAGCGTGACTTGGAAGCAGAAACCCTGTGAGTGTCAGGGCCTGTGGGGCCTCTCCCAGGATCCATGCTCCCAGGGTAGGGGCAGTGCAGAGCTGGTGGGCGGGGCAGGCCAGGCTCCAGGCTTCCTGCAGCACTGAGTTTTGCAGGGAAATGGGAACCCAGGCCCAGCCCGCTGCCCAAGCAGAACCACAGGGGAGCTGATGGCAAAGCACACAGCAGGCTGAGCGTCCGCCCAGCGAGAGGCCCGGGTTCCCCTGGCCACTGTCGGCCAGCAGGGCTGGCAGGAAGGAAGGGAGCTGAACAAGGAGCGTGGGGGGCTGAGGACAAGCTTGCAGCAGCAGGAACCATCGCGTCGGTCTCTGTCTGACTCTGACCACGACAGCCTTCCAAGAGCAGCGGCTGCCCCCCGCGTCCACCTTCTAAAATGTATGTGACTCTCTTGGTCAACTCCATTCAGGAACATGCAAGGAAGGGGATTCCGGGGATACTTCCAAGTCAATTTAACCAAGTTAACACAGGACAAAACCACCACACAGTATCTCTACTACCAAAAGAAAAAATCGTAAAATGCAAAAGACACTATTTCAAGTACATGAATAAGCTTCAAAACAATTACGAAAATAATCAGAGACTACAAACAGAGCTAATATATGAAACGAGGTAAGCACCAAATCTGGTGGATGCCAGGGTCACAAACGGATCTCCAGGGACCTGGGGACTCCACCGTCCATCCCTGCAGAGTGACAGCACGTAAAGCCAGAAGCCCTGAAGGTACCCGCAGAGAAAATGAAAATAAACTCAACTCACAAACGAAGAGAGCAAGGAAATACGGCTCTGGTCCCAGCTCAGGTGCGAAGGGAATGTCCCCCTGAGATGCTGACGTGCCCACCCAGCTTTACACAGGTTAGAGAAGCATCTTCCTACCTGCATGGCCCAACAAGCCAAGCATTCAGGTGAATGTGGTCCCAGATAGTAAGTCAGCAGTCCCTGGGCTTCCTGGTAGAAGCAACTCCAAATACTATCCCCACCAAAAAACATATTCCTAACCTATTTCCAGAAGTGGAATCCCAGATAATACTATTTTAAAGTCTCAAATTAGGGGCTTCCCTGGTGGCGCAGTGATTGAGTCTGCCTGCCGGTGCAGGGGACGCAGGTTCGTGCCCCGGTCCGGGAAGATCCCACGTACCGCGGAGCGGCTGGGCCCGTGAGCCATGGCCGCTGAGCCTGCGCGTCCGGAGCCTGTGCTCTGCAACGGGAGAGGCCACAGCAGTGAGAGGCCCGCGTACGGAAAAAAAAAAAAAGTTACAGACAAAATGTGTCCCCCTCAAAATTCATGTGCTGAAATCCTAAGCCCCAGTGTAATAGTATTTGGAGGTGAGGGTCTTGGGAGATGAGTATATCATGAGGAAGGAGCTTCAGGACGAGATTAGCGCTTTTAGAAAGAAGGCCCCGGAGAGCTCTCTCACCCTCTCTGCCACGTGAAGACACTGAGAAGACAGCCATCTATGAGCCAGAAGGCGAGTCCTCCCTAGAGACCAGGTCTGCTGCCCCCTTGAGCTTGGACTTCCCAGTTTCTAGAACTGTGAGAAATAATGCTTGCTATTAAAAAACCACCCAAACTAAGACAAAACCCAACAAATGTTTCATGAAGAACCCCTATAAAACAATATGAAAATAATAGGTCATGCAGTAGAAAAAAATGGGAGAGAAGAGGCAACGCACAAAAGAAGAAATTCAAATAGTAATTAAACATACGCAAAGGTATTCAGCAATATTAATAGTCAGGAAATGCAAACTAAAACTACTGAGTGTATATTCACCAAAAGGGCTGAAATGAAACCGACCAATAGTACCAAATGTCGGTGAGCACTTGGAAAAACGGGAATTCTCACACACTGCTGGTAGGAGTTTAAATTGTCACAAGCACCTGAGAAAATCACTTCGTATCACCTGCTGAAGTTGAACATACAGTGCCCTACGATCCAAGAATTTCACTCCTGGGTATGTTCGCGGTCATAAGCACATAAACCACAAAATAAAAGGTACAAGAATATGATTGCTACATTGTTCAACATAGTCCTGGTAACCAACCAGGACCTACTGAATAGCACAGGGAACTGTACTCGATATTTTGTAATAACCTATAAGGGAAAAGCATCTGAAAAGGATATATATAGAGATAGATAGATATAGATAGATAGATAGATAGACAGATCTCTGAATCACTGTGCTGTACACCTGAAACTAACACGATATTGTATATCAAGTATACTTCAGTTAAAAATTAATCAAATAAACCCTCAGAACAAACAGTCCTAAACTAGAAATAAGCTCAAGTGTCTGTCAACAGAATAAATAAATTGTGGCTTATTTATATAAAGAAATAATATACAGGATGAAATGAATATATTACAGTTATACTCTACAACCTGAATCACACTGACCTTTGTCAAGGGCCAGTTCCTGAAGATTATGGATTTATACGTGAAAGGCAAAACTCCAACACCTTGAGAAGACAGTTAGGAAAATATCTTTATGAATTTGAAGTAGGACATGATTTTTAAACATGAGAAAGAAGCACAAACATAAAGGGAAGATGGATAAATTTGACTGTGTTAAAATAAAAAATACATGTTCATAAAACATACCATAAAGCCCATGATGACCTATATTAGCAACATTTAAAAACTACAACAAAAGGTGAGTATCCAGAATATGTAAAAAATTCCTCAAATCAATTTTTAAAACACAATCAATTCAATAGAAAAACAGGCAAAAATCTCAAACGGAAGCTTCACAAACATATGAAAAGTTTCTTAGCCTCACTAATAATCATGAAAATGGTAGCTAGAACCACAATGAGACACATTTCACACCTACCAGTTGAGGAAAAACTAACTTCTAACAGGAAGTGGGAGCAATTAAGTTTTTTGGTGGGAATGTAATTTTGGTGTAATTACTTTGAAAGAATAAGTTCTAGGGATCTAATGTACAGCATGGTGATTATAGTTAACAGTACTGTGTTACATACTTGAAAGTTGCTGAGAAAGTATATCTGAAATGTTCTCACTACAAAAAAGAAATGGTAATTATGTGACATGACGGAGGTGTTAACTAACACTACGGTGGTATTTTGCAATATATAAGTGTATCAAATCAACATTCTGTACACCTTAAACTCACACGATGTTATATGTCAATTATATCTCCATAGAGCTGAGGGATAAAAGGAAACCGATTGGCATTACCTCTGAACTGGAAAGAAGTGCACAACCTATGCCCTGAAATATATATATATGTATGTGAATATATATATGAAATGTTTGCTTTTATGTACCAGGAGACAAATTCAAAAAAATATTTATAGCAGCATTTTGTAATAGAAAATGTCTGAACAGAATCCATTGACAACAGAATGGATAAATAACCCCATCTCCATTTAAAAGAACCCTGAAAAGCAGTAAAGGTGAACGAACTATGGTTCCTTCCATTCATCACCATGCATGAATCTCACAAACATATTAAGAAGGAAAACCACAGGAAAATGCATACAGCGTGATCACAATTACATAAAGTCCACATTTCTGAAAAAAATAAGTAAAATATTGTTTAGGGATTGCTACACATGTAGTAAAAAATCAAGAGAAACAAGAATGGTAACCACAAAACTAGACTTGGTGACGATCTTAGGAAAGGAGGATGATGCTATGGGGGGAGGAACACAGTGGGCTTCAAAGAATCACTAATGTTCTCTTTCATAACTTGGGTGGTGGGTACATGGGTCTTTGGTTCCTTAGTATTACTTTTGCATGTCATATATACTATAAACATAATTCTGTCACAGAACACACCCACTCCTCTTACTCTAAATTGTTCCTTTGGTCTATCCTTGGCTACCCCTCTCTCCTTGGGAGAACCTCTGATGCTCTGCATGTCTAGCACTTAGCTCTCTCCAGCTTGTCCTGTCTGTCCAGCTCCCACGTGGGTGTCGCTCAGTTACCTTCAGTCAACTGAGCCCCATCAACGCCCTCCTCAGGCTGCACGGGTTCTGCTGCCAAAACTGATAACGGAGATGTCATGATGTTAAATGATGTGTTAGATCACATCCAGGAAACCTCTGATGATGGGTCCCCTGGGTGTCATTCACCTTTTCGCTAAGCTACTAGCAATACCAGACACCTAGAATGATCTTGTGGTTGACCTTGGATAATACATTTTGAATCCACCATGGCTCTCCCTTCCACAGCAGCCTCGGATTTGCACCGCAGCTCACTGTTCCGTCATCGGATGTCAGAAATGTCCACAGCAGAAGACAGAAGTCAGGCACTGGCTCATTTCTCCAAACGGTACACAGGGAAACTCAATGGCCAGGAATTTCTCTGAATCTCAGGGACGGCATTGGGTGCAATAGTCTATTGAAAATTAAAATGACCAAAGATTGTGCATAGGACCCAGCCAGCAGGCAAACTAAACTCTTCCTTCTTATTACTGGTAACAGCTATGGGATTCCAGAGGAATCTGGAAAAACATCAGGAAGAAAGGAACCAGAGAAGGAAAATAACAGGGAAATGTGGGAAGAGAACAGCAAACAGCAGCTGGAGATAACAGGAGAGGCACAGCAAAGATCAAGGGGGCACTGAAGACCCTGAATTATGCTTTCATCGCTGACCTCAGGAAGGAGGCAGTGCCCAGGGTCTTCAGTGTGGGTGGGCCAGGTCTGCAGAGCAACTTGGCCCTTGAGGCATCAGCCTGTGTCATAGAAGCTCTCAGCTCTGCAGCCACCACCTGAGATCGCCTGGATGCCCATGAAGGCGCCATTCAGCAGGAAGTCTGTGAGGGCCAGTGTCTCAGGTTAACTAGGCGGGATATCATGCACCACCATGTATGCAGACTACCAGATGCACATGGTGACCTTACTGATGGGAGGTGTTGCCAGAATTTGCCCTCCCCTTCCTAGCCGAAGACAAACAGCTCTCTCTCACCATTTCTCCCACAGCCTCCCTCTGCTCTCCTAGCCAGAGTCTTTGAGGCCAAGTCGGGTGAA
This sequence comes from Aethalodelphis obliquidens, assembly GCF_003676395.1. Taxonomy (NCBI): domain Eukaryota; kingdom Metazoa; phylum Chordata; class Mammalia; order Artiodactyla; family Delphinidae; genus Aethalodelphis; species Aethalodelphis obliquidens. Next base: position 43,467,432 of record NW_020837955.1, on the reverse strand, counting down.
GGAGACAATTAAAAGGATTAGAGATGTGCTGGGCAGGCTTCAGGGAGGTTCCCCAGAAAGTTTTAAGAGAGGTCTGGAAGCAGACAGGCCTGTAAGAGAAACAGATGAGAGAGAAGAGGGGGCTGGGTCTCCTTGACATTTTCTGGAAAATGCAAGTTAAAAAATTGAAATATTTGGAAACATATTTTTGAAAGTAATTCTGAACAATGTTCTGAGATAGCTCATGGACATGACATCATTAGGTTACAGACAGTTTTGGAAAAGTGTGCATCTTTATGTTATAAAAATAGTTCTAACAGCTATCACACTAAACTAACCTACCTGGAAATCAAGTTAGGGGACTAGATCACAAGGTCTGGACCCATAAGGCATAAAATGCCCCTTTTCCTCCCATTTTGCACCTGATAAACCTTTAAAGCCCTGTTCAAGTGTCACCTTACCTTCTGCAACTAAGTCTGCAGCCTGGAAGATTCCAAGTCATTGGTTAGTAGCACCAAATGACAGTTAAATAACTGGGTAGTATCACCATCATCATCACCATCATCACTGTCATCGTCACCATCACCATCAACACCATCATCATCATCATCATCACCATCACCATCATCATCAACACCAAGATCATTATCATCATCATCATCACAATGAATGTTTTAAATTCCTTTTAAAAAGGCTGCCAATGACCTCAACCTGTAGACGTAATCATTATCATTCCCATTTAACATATGGGGAAATTAAAATTCAGAAAGTTTAGGCAATTTCCTCCAATCTTCCAGCACTTAAAAGAAGCTAGAATTCAAGCAGGACTGTCTGACTCCAAAGCCCTCAGTCCCAACCGCAGGACGAGGTGTTGTGTACTGTCAGTTCTGTGGATGGCAGCCTCCCTCCCCCACCCGAGGGCAGGCTCGCTGGGGGCACAACAGGACTGTGCTGGTGACAAATCCAATGGGACTGGCACAGAAATGGGCAAACAGACGACACTGCTTTCTGATTAACCTAAGGCGCTATTAGACACGCGGGGATTTTAAACCACGTGGAACAATGTTTGTTTCCTCATTACATTGACTTCACCACAAATTGATGGGTGGCACTCCTTTAGGAAGACAGATCTACTTCATGAAATGCATAGATTAGCCGCTACAATCACACACACTTTATCACTCAACCTAAAAACTGCAATAATTTGTTTTTTATTTAAGCACTTTTTTGATGGAGCTATTGCCCTTGAAAGGTTTGCAAATGCAAACCAGTTGGTAGTCATTTAAATACATTCCCACTTTAAATATACAAATGTGGTGACTTTTCTTTTTTAGAAGAAACAAATCACTAAAAGCCAATCTTTCTAAGAATTTAGATGGTGTGTGAGGGTTTGCTTTCTTCCTACAAAGGTCCACTTTTTAATAGCCCTGGAAAATACAACATTTCAGTCTACTGAAGCCCAGTGGTTAAACACAAAGCTGACCCTTTACTGTGCCAAAGGACAACAGGAAAATCAAACACAGAAGCACATGCGCACAGGCAGAAGGAAAGCTAAAACGACAGCCTGGCTGAGTCCCACGTCTATGGAGTCTAACAAAATATTATCAAAGAGCCATGAGAATTCTAGATGTAGAAGGGGACAAAACTGACTCAGAAGGAAATGAAAAATCGAAGAGTCCAATAACTAGTGAATAAACGGGACAATGTTTTCAATTAATTACCTTTAAAAAACCTCTAGTCTCAAAAGTTTTACTGAAGTCTTTCACATTTCAGCTATCAGGTGTCGACTGAAAAAAAAATGCACAACCTAAAAGTTGAGAATTATCGATATGTCTTATTCACTGGACATACCGAGAATTCAAGCCTGGAAGGCAGTCTCTCAGGTTGCTCTGAGGGACTGTTCCAAAGAGGCGACCGGGGGGAGCCGTGATCTCGAGGAGTTTCTGCAACAAAAACCAGGTAGTTGGAACATCAAAAGATTACTGTTAATTAAAGAAAAAGCAGACATCTCAAGTTAATGAATTTAGTGCTTTTCTATGTACGGGAAGATGCAAGAGTCTGGGCTGATGGAAATCATTCCTCGGATGTGCCCCTCAGCCATCTAGGGCCAGTGTCCTGCTTTTCTCCACCCTGAATCCCCTCAAGGGTGTACCATCGAGGGAGGCTACAGTGGCTGCTGGCTTCATGGCTACAACATCCTTTGTTTACTGACATGGCTGGCAACATTCTTCATCCACACAAGACGCATTAGCTTCTCGGAGCTGAAAAACACTGACAGCTTTCCAATTGTTCAAGCGGCATGCCTGACAGAAGTCTGATCAATCACTGTGTTGACTGAGGGGGAAGAGGAGAAAGCAGTCAATGAAACGAAGGTCCAGAGGAGACGGGATAGGGTGAGGCTGCCCTGGAAGAGGTCCGGCCATCCTCGCAGCTGGAGGGAGTGGGGAGGAAGAGGGCCCCGTCCCCCGCTGGAGATGAGGTGGCCTCAGGGGGTGGGAGAACACAGAATCTGCAGGACGATGAGTGCAACTTTCCCCACCGCGTTAAATTCGGCTCTCAGAACCCAGAGCTGAGGACAAAGAGGCATCAAAGACTTGGAAAGCTTGGGCTTCCCTGGTGGCGCAGTGGTTGAGAGTCCGCCTGCCAATGCAGGGGACGTGAGATCGTGCCCCGGTCCGGGAAGATCCCACATGCCGCGGAGCGGCTGGGTCCGTGAGCCATGGCCGCTGAGCCTGCGCGTCCGGAGCCTGTGCTCCGCAACAGGAGAGGCCGCAACAGTGAGAGGCCCGCGTACCGAAAAAAAAAGACTTGGAAAGCTTCACATTCTACGAGTGGTGCAAACACCTGGGGGGCGGATGGCCCCTCATCACTCACTAGGAAGTGATCCCACGGCCCTGTGGCCTCCACCTCAGCCCCCCTCCCCTGCCCAGGCCCGCAGAAGCTGCAGCCCAGAGGTGGGGCAGAGGAGAGTCAAGACTTGGGCCCTCTACCTAAGGGGAGTGGCGGGGGACACTTTCCTGCCCCCCAGGCAAGGAGAGTTAAAGAGATCCTGGCTCACGAGGGAAACCAGTGCGACTGTGCTTTTCTAAAGGCTGGTTAACTGCCCCCTGCTCTTCCTTAAACAGGGAAGATGGCAGAGCGGAGAGTGCGGCGGTCAGTGGAGTCCCTGCACTGCCTCTCTGGGTCGAGTGGACACTGGGCAACGGTGCTGGGCTTCAGCGATCTTGCTGTCCCCACCCAAGTGGGAAGCCCACTGGGCAAGGGGATCCAAGGAACAAGGGGCTCCAAGGCAGGGTGAGAGGGTGTGGGAAGAGGTTCTCCACGACTGGGAAGGGGGCCTGGAGAGGCCCTGCCATGGCCCTCCCACGAAACTCACAGAGGCACCTGCCAGACGGCCTCAGAGGACAGCCGCCGCTCAGAAGCCACGTACCACAGAGGCAGCCACAACCCGCAAAGTCGTCTGACAGCAGCAGGTGACGGAGGACCCAGGCCCTCTTCCAGCCTCGCAAACCAGCGGACACGGGACCTGGGATGGGAGGGGAGGCGGGAAAGCCTGGACCACACTCCCTCTCCCGCAGCTCCCTGGGGCCTCATGGGGGCAGGGAGTAGGTGAGACTGGAGTTCAAGCTGGATTCACTTGGTCTTTTAATAAACCAAGTGGCCAGAAAGGTATGGAATCCTCCCAAGATGCCAGCAGGAGGTGGGTGGAAACAGGCTGCAACACACAGCTGAAGATGATTCTTAGAAAATATGAAAATGGTTTCACGTCCGGACTCCACAGAGTTGATAAGCCACATATTAGTGTTCGGATCATGGCGGATGGAGCCGGAAAAGAACGGAGACAGACAAGGAATGTCCACCTGTGCTGGGGGGCGGGAAGCTGGGAGACCGAGAAAGCACCGACCACAGGGCTGTGGTTTTTCTCCAGCGAAGCTCAAAGCCCAGGTTGGACACAGAGAAGCAAGTAACGCATAAAATGTCCTTGTAAACTAAAACCCACCATAGAAACAATTTATAATGACGTCCTTTTTCTTGTAAGTGTAGTAGTTTAGTCGGTTACATACCCATTTCTAGTTTCGACTTTCCACAGACACCACCAAGGATAGCTGTAACTTGTGACACTATCCAAAGTGTCACAGTCGCAGGAGAGGAAGGACCTCTGCATGTGCCTGCCTACAACTCTGGGCTGTCCAAGGGTTTGGGGACAGGACGGTTCAGTGGGCAAGGCATGTTTCTGGAGCTAGACTGCTACGGTTCAAATCACGTCCACCATCTGCTCACTGTGTGGTCTCGGGCAGGTTATATATACATCAACACCCGACCGCCTGTGCTCTCCGATCATGAGTTATTGTTGGCGCTTTCTCAACTTCATATGAAGTTGATGCAAACATAGCTTCAAGCCCTCACCAACTGGATCACCACCCAGATGGCACTCAGGGGAAGTCCTGGAGCTGCTACTGGTCCCAAAGTCAGGCTACACCGCAGGGGAGCCCCGTGGGTGGAGGGGTGAGATGCAGGAGGGGGGACTCTTCAGTCACCTGCTTCCCCCTCCAGGGCAGAAACTTTCAGCCTCTCCACCACATCCATCTCTGTGTCTCGCCCCATGTCTGCACAAGCAGTTAAGTTAAATGTCACTTCATCTTGACAGGGCGTCATAATCTACTCAACACTCCAGCCCTGATTAAGCTCAGTGGGGTCCGGACCCCAACTGGAATGACGGAAGTTTGGTAGGTGAGTACGTTCCCTAAACTCTGCACATCACAAAGCCAGCTGTCGAGTCCAGCAACCCGGCATCCATGTGTCAGCTAAAACCGCAGCTCAGAAGAAAGACAGAACGTTTTGCTCAATTTAGAGCCTACTTGAAATTAATGGAGAATAAATGTTCCAAATTCAAACCTTTCGAGGGACAATTTCCATTAAGCCCGAGCTCAGCTTCATTTCTGATCCACTGTTGCAAAGAGTAACAGCTGTTCGGGGCACGATAACTGTAATCGAACTACTGAGGCCATAAACTTGGAAAAGAAAACTCTCTTTCTGACGGTCATCAGGAGAAAAGGGGAGTGAACAGCACATCTGACGAAATCTCATCCCACTGCGAGTGGCCGTCAAATCCGCCAAGCTGCACTAAAGGTCATTTCGCAGAGCGGCGAAGCCACCAGACGACTCCCTTCCCCTTGTGGGGAAGGCAAGCCTGCGAGAGCAAAGGAGCAGCAAAGGAGTGACAGCTTAGTAGGGAGGGGACACCGTCCCGACATGTCTGGTGGGCTGGGAGGAGGGGACAGAGGTGACCTCCTTCAGCCTGTCAACCTTTCAGCGTCTGGCTCCTATGTCCAGGGCTCGGGCACACAGGTGTCAACAACCTCATACACTCCTTCCTGCAAGTTGACAACCCAGCTACGGAAGTGAAGAGGGGGTAAATACACACAAAAAAGGTTTTCTTCTAACAGCAATAGCTACTCTAACACTCAAGCAAATTTGTGTCCTAGAGGCATCTAACACAGCCTTAGGGAGTGACGCATGAGCTGCAACTTACCTGAGCCAAGGCAGGGAAGGAGGGTGGTCAACACAGAGCCCTGCAGGCAGAGGGTCTCCCACATGAACAGGAGCTGGAGAGCACAGGGCACTGGTGGGAAGTGGCGAGCGGAGGACAGGAGCCGGGAGAGCATGGGCTGGGCCGTCAGGGCACCGCCACACGTTAAAGGATTTCAGTAGGAGAGGGGCCATGTCTGGTTTGCATCGTTAGAGACCCCTCGCTGTGGCGTCCCAGCACCTGAGCAGACGGGAGGACGACCGCGACAGTCCAGGAGGAAAACGATGCAGGGTTTGGGGTGGAGAGGTGGAGGATAAAGACTCCCAGGCCCTGGGAATGGACTGGACGGGGTTGGGGGTCTTCCGGTTTCAGCAATGCAGCCTTGTGCCCTCACTGGCAAGGGATATTCTAGAGAAGGAACGGGCTCCTCCTTCGGGTTTGCTTGTTGCCAAGTGTGGGGTGATAATCAACAAGGGAGGGAACCAGAGGGTGAAGAGGATGAGCTGAGCTTTGGACGTGCTCAGTTTATGATTCTGGCAAGACATCCAAGCGGAGATGTCAGTAGGCAGGTGGATACAAGTTGGAGCTTGGGGGAGGTCTGAATGGTGAGGCAAATATTGATGTCGTAGTATCTGGACGGCACAGGAAACCGTGACAATGTCTTCTTACCCACGGGAGACACAGAATCTGTGAGATGAAACAGGGACTGACTAATCTCTGCTGGAGAAAGATGAGAGAGAGGAGACGACCAGGGTAAGAAGGCTGGAGCAGGAATCCAGCTGAGAGACACGATGCACTCTCCTTGTCGGCTCCCTCTACAGTTTCCTCCCAGCCCAGGAAAGTCTACTGCCACCTGTTAGTCTCCTAACAAAGCATGGCCGTCTCCTGCTTCTAATATAATGACTACGCTGCATACGGAGAGCACACGTCGCAGGGGAGACAGCTGTGCCCAAGGCTGATGAAAAGTAAGGTAAAGACTAAAATCTTCTACTGCATTGCGCAGCACAGAGAACATCGGCTGCCTTAAGAAGGAAGTGTGGGCGAAGTGACGGGAATAGAATGGGGGGAGAAGCCTGCTGGAGAGCACCGTGGAGGGGATGGAGGGAAGAAAGGATGGAAAATATTGATGATTCTTTCAGAAAACCTGGCCCCAGCGAATCCCCCTGAGGGTAAGGACCGTAACTTTCTCATTTCTACATTCTATCAGAGTACCAAGTGCCTAAGAACACGTTTGCAAACGTTTGATGTCTGAATGAATGAATTTCTGTGGAGGGTCACAGCAGGGAGAGCTGAAGACCAGGTGTCCAGGCCAGAAGGGCGTGAGAATGAACAGGAATGTGGGCCCCCCGGGGAAAGCCCTGGAGATGGTCACGGTTCCCGAGGTGGGGCATGTGGGGCGGCAGGGGGATCAGGGCACCACGCAGAGGAGGAAGCAAGCCTACAGCCACCATGGGGGTGAGGCCAGCTGCGCAGACGGAGTCTAGACGGCGAGACCCCGCCGCCACACGAGAACGCTCCTACTGCACTGAGGAGGCCGTGGGGAAATGTCCACGGTCCTGGAGCAGAGAACACCGCGGCTGGTGGAGCACAGATGGCTCCCATGAGAATATGAAGTATAAGCCCTCAAGGGCAAAACTAGACTCTGTTTCTTATTGGTGTCCACCAATAACATGTCACTGGTCTCCCAAGTGGAGGGATGAAAGTAAGAAATGTACACATATCACCATTCTAGGCCTCACAGTCAACACACAGCAATGGCTGAGGATATAACCTGAATAACACACTGGCTGCCCACTGCGACTGGACCACAGGCTCCAGGAGAACACACGGGCCTCAGTTCAAGGTTAGGAAAATAATCTGGATGCAAAGCCATGCTGTGGGCATTCAGACACTGAAGTTTGTCCCTCTGAAATAAAAATGCAAATAGCTTCATCCACAGTTTGGTCTTTAATCAAGCCAGACTCTCTAGTCTTTCAGCGGAGATGCCCTGAAAACCCGCCAGATGCCTGGGCTGATGGGAACCCAGGTGGGGCTTGGACTCCTGTGGTGTCACGTGGGTGCCCACAGCGGGCAGGCAACTTCCGAGGCTCAGGGGCCCTTCTGCTGCCTGACGGTTCCAGCAGCTTCACACGATCTCCTAACCTGCTCCCTCCTAGAACCCAGGAAAGACGAAATCACTGTACTTGTTCCACCTGCAAACTCTCCTGTTAGAAGCAAGTCTCAGGTGGTAGAGCTCAGAAACTGTCCGTGAGACTTTCCTGCCACAGAGGTCCTTGCGTGTTAAAAAGCAGTTCGCTCCAATCAAGGGAAATTCAATTTTAGGAACCGAAATCTTAAGTCAACTTCACTGGCCTCCTCCAGTTTCACATGTTTTCTTTGAAAACCAGTATCACAAGAATACAAAAGTCGGGCTTTCCATTGTTCTTGACTTTCTTTTTAATATTTATTTATTTATTTGGCTGCACCAGGCCTTAGTCGCGGCATGCGGGATCTCTTAGCTGCGGCATGCGGGATCTTAGTTGTGGCACGCAGGATCTAGTTCCCTGACCAGGGATCGAACCTGGGCCCCCTGCATTGACAATGCGGAGTCTTAAGCACTGGACCACCAGGGAAGTCCCTTGAATTTTGATAGAAGTAAAAACAGTTTGGTTATTTTCAAGAAATACAGTACCAGCCTGTTCGGTGCTAGTGTCACAAACAGGGGTTTCTTTCGAGGTCCCTCACAGGGATAAGGCCAGTTAACAATGTTAAGGTCCTTAACAATGATAAGGCCAGTGGAAATACAACCAAAACACCTGGGATCTGTCTCCTGGGAGTGAAGGTGGGGCACAGCAGTGATGACCGAGGAAGCGGTCCATCAGCCTGAGACTAGCGTCAGCATGGCCACAACACATCCTTGCAGGCTCCACACTCGAGATGGGGCCTGCAAAGCAGACAGTGTTTCCTGGAGCTGAGAAATTAGGAGGTGAGCCAGGGCATGGGTGGGGGCTGGGAGAAGGGTGCGTCCTTTGTCAACCAACTCAGTCTTACTGAAGGGGGTCAGTCTTCGCGAAATTATCCTCAGAAACTTATAACCCTGAAATCTTATACCCCATGTCTTGCTGAAAGATGACAGAAAGAGCTAAATTTTTAATTCTATTGAAAATTGTACTATAGCCTCCTCCCAAATTCTGTAGCAAGAGAGAAATGAGGATGAGAGGGGCTGAACATGCAGAAACGAACAGGAATCGATGTTTAGGAAGGGGAGGTTTCCCCAACTCAATAAATGCAATCCAGTGAGACACAGCCCCCGCAGAGCAGGTGGAAACAGCACATCCACAGAGAACTCACTGCGAATGAAGGGGCGAAAAGTCAGTCTCCGGGTCATGGGCTTAAAGCGTCGTGATTTTAGTCTTGAAAAGAGAAAGCCGTCATGACTTCTAACCTCAAGTGCAAATACAGTGTTTGGGGAGGAGAATTAGCCAGTTAATACCACAACCCGCATCCTCGAGCCCGAATTCCATCGCACTCTGTGCTCACAGGACAGAAAGCGTGGGCGTAAGAAGCATTTGATGAAAGTTGCAGGGACGGTGGATGACCAGCCTCAATGTCCGCCACCCCATCCGGCAGCTCAGGGGCTTCTACAAGAAGACCTGGCCATCAGGTCAGCCGAAACCTGACGCTTGGGTCCAGCTGGCTGAGCGCCCTGGCCAGCAACCTCAAAGCCATTCTCCTGGACGAGAACCATTTCTACCCCCAGAGTGGTGTGCACTTTGACCCTCTGCTTTGGTGGGATTGATCTGCTCACAGGTACAACACACTTACAAGGTATTGCTGAACCGGGACGGTCCAAGGAGCACGCAATCACTTTTAAAATCCAGCTCATTTTTTATCACATATTTAACCGAAAAGAGCATAGGACTTATAGATGGAGTGTCTGACTTTGAAGGAAAGCTTAGTGACGGCGGCTGCATCAGGACTCACCCTCAGCTCCCACAGGGGCAGCCGAACGCTGAGCGGTGTCCCACTGGCAACAAAGCAGAAGGGGCCGTATTTTCGAAGCCCGTTTATAAATGGGTCCCCACAGGGTGTCTCCTCTCTGTCCACTGTGGAATATTTTAAAGTGTGAGTTAACATCTACCGAGATTCTGATTTCAGTATCACTGATCGAATCCAACGATGGAACTTCAGGGAGAGTTATTGCCTCTTCAGAGCTTTTTCACATAAAAAATTCAGGGGCAGGTCCTATATCGCAAAAACACGGTGTTTCACCCAATATAAACTCACTCAAACCCGGCAGAGGGTAAAGGCGCGGGGGGAGAAGCGGAGACATGGAGAACAAGACCCATCCTGTCTGGGACGCCCCTCACCGCCACGGAGACCCATCCTGTCTGGGACGCCAAGACTTATATCTGATCCGGGCCTGAGGCACCACCTCCAACAGAAAAACACGGAAATCTTGCTACCCGCTCACACTTTCCAGTGCCCTCCGCAAGGCACCACCGTTCTGGAACCCTCTCTCTGGGTCAGCCATCGAGCCCCTGTGCCCTTGGAGCTGGTGCAGAGCCAGTAGCGACAGGTGTGCACCTCCTGGGGGCCTGCAGAGATGCTGCGGGGACCTGGGGGGCAGGGGGTGAGGCCTCTGCTGGCCTGGGGGCCGGGGGGGCTTCCTTAGAGACCCCCAGATCCGTGCCTCAAATCGCTGTTTATCCCTGCAGATAACTCAGATTAAACCTCACTTTAAAAAAAGAAAGGGGTTCTTAGAAGGAAATGACAAAGGAGATTTGAGCACAACCAGAGGAGAGGAAAGCCGATGGGCCTGAATCGCCACCTCTCGGCCACTCACCAGCTTTTCCTCCCAATTTCTCAGCCAAGAAGTGTGAGAAGGAAGGAATTGCAGGCGATGATCTTCACGTCCTTTCCAGCTTTTAAAAATTCCCTGTGATTGCACTCCTCTCTAAAATGAAAACGGCATCCATTTGCTGATTGGAAGTGTGGTTAAAAGGTGCCACGTGTCTTTCTAGAAAAAGCAGTTCTCGGTCACTTTGGAGGAGGGCTGACAGCTCAAAGGCCACCTTCTCTTCCCACAAAGCTTCAGCTTCTCCGCCAGGTGAGGGAGGGTCGGCAGCCCCCAGCCAGCGCCCCGTTGCTGCTCAACCACCGTGGGGATAAATGATGCATCCATGGCATCTGGTCTTTGGGGACCACTTTCCCATTTACATCGTCAAACAAAGTTGGTTTCATTTTTCATAAAGGATGACAGGATCAGGACTTTCTCAGATTCTCTTCCAAAAGAAATTAGTGTGGAAATAAAAGCTCTTTCTGCTGTAACATTACCAGCTTTGATTGTGAAGCAGGTGGCAATCAGATCGTGTTTACTGGAGGAGAAGAGCTTGAACTTGACGCTATTTCCTATCACTCCTCACCCTCCGAGGAGACATCGTCAGCTTCCGTGTCATGATGATGTGATTTACCCAGAAGAACCACCTCTCCTCATTAGTTTGATTGGAAATTCAACAAAACTTGATGTGCTCCCTCACTAAGGAGAGCCCAAGAGTAGTGTGTGCCAGCAGGCAAATCAGTGCCAGCCACAGCGTCCAGGGGTCAACCAGAGCCGCCGCCCGAGTCAGCCCCGCCCAGCACCTGCCTCTCAGCCACGGTGCATGATGACCAGGTAGAAGCGGTGCCCAGCATCCCCATGGACCTGCTGTCAGGTGTGGGGGTGATGGGTGCAGGGTTCTCCATTTTCAGATAACTCGGAATGACATCCCAGGATCCCCACTATATCTTTTTGTTTTTGTTTTAAAGATTTTATGAGCATGGCTTTTAATTAATTAATTTAGTTATTTATTTTGGCTGTGTTGGATCTTCGTTTCTGTGCGAGGGCTTTCTCTAGTTGCGGCGAGCGGGGGCCACTCTTCATCGCGGTGTGCGGGCCTCTCGCTGTCGCGGCCTCTCTTGTTGAGGAGCACAGGCTCCAGATGCGCAGGCTCAGTAGTTGTGGCTCACGGGCCCAGTTCCTCCGCGGCATGTGGGATCTTCCCAGACCAGGGCTCGAACCCGTGTCCCCTGCATTGGCAGGCGGATTCTCAACCACTGCGCCACCAGGGAAGCCCTCCACTATATCGTCATGATATTTTCCTCTGTTACACTTCTCCCAACTACAATTGAATTATGACTTATGTAATTATTTGATTAATATCTGTCTTCCCCCACCTGATGAAGACAGACAGCAGTGGCCTGTCTCCCTAATCTCATTCTCCTCGTGCGAGGAAGCTCAGTGTCTGAAGCAGAGAAGACCTTCAACTGAATGAACAAACCAACCATTCGCTGAATCAACCAGTGAATCAGGGTTCTACAGTGATACCTATTTTCTCTTTGGGGCGGTTTTGAAGGTGAGCATTGCTGGAGTCATCGGAAGGAACAGGGATGCGTCCGTCCACGGCAGATCGAGATCATATGCTTTCCTCTTACAATCCAGTGTGTGTGGATCCCACGGTCAACTCACCCCCACGAGGCCCCATGGCAGTGGGCCCCAGACTCATCTCACAGGAAGACTCCACACCCAGAACAGACTCTTCCTGGCTCACCCTTGGGGGGTGGGACATGTGCTGCCCACCTGGGCCGGCGCTGACAGGCTTCTTCTGAATTGCACTGGTCCCCACGTGGCCTCCATCCTCATAGGTGCCCAACACACACTCTCTGAAGCTTTGTGCTACCCCTGTTTACAAAGCTCAGAAGAGCCACAGGTTTGTGTGGGACTGATAAGATGTACAGCTTAGTAATGGAAAAATGCAAAAAGACCTTCTGCTAACGAACTAGAAAACTAAATGTTAATTCTTTGCCCAAGAGAGGAAAAGTGGGTTCCCAGAGGTCTCAACATGAGTGAAAATGTCACCTTCAGATGCGCAGCTGGAAATGGCTCCCCCATCCTGGGAGGCTTGGCAGGTAATTCGCCCCAGGTGATGTCTTAGTCATGCGACACCTGCAAGGGATGCTCTGCCACTGTTGGCGAAGGACCACGCCTGGGACATGTGCTTGTGGTCCCTGAACACCTTTCACACGTGTGGGGTGCGGGGGGAGCTGAAGAGCAGAGCAGGGGTCGGGCAACCCTCTAGACGCTCTGACCTCTGCAGACGTCACAAGTCACGCCCTCCTCCGCTCCTGCCAGGGCCCCACGTGCCTCTGTCTCACTCGCCCAGCTGCTGAAGGCAGGAGTACCGTGATGCTCATAAAGAGAAAAGTACGTTCTCATAAGAATAACACTTAATATTCACAAGTAACAAACCACGGCACTGGTAGCACAGCAGTACTGAGAACTTAGTAACAGGAGGTTAATAACCATAAAATACTAGGATCCACGTTCCTGCGGGACTGAGGAAACGGTTCCAGCTGTTCGCCAGCAACAGCCCGTTTCTGGAAGAAACCTTGATGGAGCGAAGACGTCACGGTCCCCACCTGGGCACTGACGGGTGCCCCAGGCACAGACCTCTAGCGGAGCTGTGCGTGGGCACGGATTTGGTTTTTGTTTGTTTGTCTGCTTAGGCTACAACACAGATAAAACACAAAACAGGACAAGCTAGAAGAACGGTAATAATTCATCACAAAGTCAACATCAAAAACGGGCTTTTGTTAAATTGCATTAGTTGCAGGTTTCTAAGTATTTTCAACAAGCCCAAGGAAGTGCCCTGAGGACGGCCTGGGCTCTCTGTCAGTCCTCCCATCGCTTTGTCTTGGGTGCTGAGTGAGAGAGCCCAGCAGTCGCCCTGACCACTGCACTCCCCAGCCTCCACACGCTGGGATGTCGGGGGGCTTCTTCCTCATCAGTGACAAGTCTTTTCGAATATTCTGTCCACCCCACACATGGAAAACTAATTATCATAATTAAAGTGAAATACAGCAATAAAGAATCAACTGATCTGTAACACACCTGCCAGTACGTTCATTCCCAAACCACTGAGGCTCCTGATGTGGTCAGCTGGGGAGCTGTGGTCCTGTCCTCACTGGAGGCAGGTCTTGGCCCTTTGAGGGGGCCTTGAAGCTCCCGAATGGGTATGGACACAACAGAGAGTGATGCCCGCATACGCGTCTGAGTTATTAAGGCTGGACTGAAGAGGCTGTAAATTCCTCTGCAGTTCATTCCAGAAAGACATTTGTAGAATGTCTACAAATGTCAGTCTACAAATGAATGCCTCGTTGGAAATTGAAAATGCTCTTAGCTGTTAGGGCTCAGGTGTATTTGATGAAAACAGTCTTGCTTTGTACAGGGTCAGGAGAGAATGGTTGGTTGAGAGTTTTCTTTGCACATACCCAGAGAGCTCACACACACACACACACACACGCACACACACACTCCAAACAGAAGCTCAATCTAAGCTGCTCCCCAAGTGGATCCTGCAATGCTCTGAGTAGGGATTTACAGCCATCTTCCTGGCAAAGCTGCCAGGAGGTCGCCCTTTGACACCTCGTCACCGTACTGGAGGTCTCTGCTCCTGTGGGCTTGATGCGGGCAACAGGCAGATGTGATTCTGAGCGACCATCAGTGGGGGAGCCTCACGGCGGCTTAGGGGACGTCCCTCATGGCAGCAAACGAACTCGAGGGTAAGCAGGTCGTTTAAACAGGGGTTGCCGGAAGCCGCTCAGTCTCAGGCACGGGCAGGGCTCACGGCCACCAGCCACCGAGGCCACAGCCACGGAACAGGGGCCCAGAGGTCCGGCCCACAGCACTGACCTGGAGGAGCTGACAGGGGCCTCTGGCCTCGCCACCAGGAATGCCGCCCACGGGTGGGCACTGTCCCCATGCCTCTCGAGGGCAGCACCTCACAAGCGCAACAGGGTGAGTGGATGTTATGCATGAAGTTGGGGTGCAGCACTTGGAGCAACCGTGGCGCTTCCGCCACAGAACGATGCCGGCGGGGGAACGGCTGGGGTGGCCACGGGCCTTCCGCAAGTCGTGGGTCCACAGCTTCACGCAACACGTGGACGTCTGTGGTCTGGGGAGGGGGGGTGGGCACTCCCAGGGCCATGGTGGGGAGAGGCGGGCATGCCTGGCCCCCGGGCTCAGAGGCCCCTGGACCCCAGGTGTGGCAGGGGCGGGGGATCTGGGGCCCAGAGAAGCCCGTGGGTCCCCAGGAACCTCTCGGGGGTCCCTCCACGGGGCTGGCCGGCTTCTCCCTTCTCCCTGCAGGGTTGAGGGGCCCATGAGAGTGAGCGAGCTGGGCTGCAGGGCGGGTGGGCGCACCTGTTGATGCCAGCGTCCCCTCCGCGTCTCGCTCTGACCACTCCCCCTGTTAACGTCCTCCTCGTGAGCAGGCCCGGCTCGATGAGTCTGTCGGATACACGGACCTCACGGGGCAAAGCCTCACACGGAAGCTGGGCCCTGAGCCCCAACCAGCGCGACTCCCAGTGGGCACACGCAGACACACAACAGATACAAACGACGCAACACGACACGCACACAACACCCATACGTGTACAATTCAAAAACTACACACATGCAACAAAACATACACATGACACACATACACACATGCGACACGATATACCTGCAACACAAACACATGTACATACAACTCACACACACACACACACCACAACATACACACAACACACCCACACACAACATATGCACACACAGACACATACCATAGACACGTACAACACACACAAAACATACAAGACATGCGCAGCACACAAAACATACAACACACAAAACATACAACACACATGCACAACACACAAAACATACAACACGCACAACAAACACACGCACAACACACAGAACATACAACACACAAAACACACACACAAACCACAACATACACACAACACACCCACATACAACATATGCACACACAGACACATACCATAGACACATACAACACACACGCACAACACACAAAATATACAACACACAAAACACACAGGCACAACACATAAAACATACAACACACGCACAACACACAAAACATACAACTCACACAAACAACACACAAACCACAACATACACACAACACACCCACACACAACATATGCACAGACACATACCATAGACATGTACAACACACACGCACAACACAAAAAACATACAACACATGCGCAACACACAAAACATACAACACACACAAACCACAACATACAACAACCCACACACAACATATGCACACACAGACACATGCCATAGACACGTGCAACACACACGTGCAACACACAAAACATACAACACACACTACACATACCACGTACAACATACATACACACAACCCATCCAACACACATAATAACACAACATGCACACAGACACGCATGACACACACACATAGCCCTGTTCAGGACCCACGAGCAAACTTAAACCTAAGAACACACTGTTTAAAGTTCCATCAACCCTCCACCACCCCCCAGGAGGGAAGCACGACTCCCCCTAAGTGTGGGCCGCACAGAGCGACGTCCTCCCGAAGAGCACAGTGTGGACAGGGAAGGAGCCACTGGACAGTGAAGACACCTGACAGACACGGCCTCGGCCAGGTGGTCAAGGTCAACATCGGCAGAAACGCGTCGTGTCGAGAGTACGCGCCCCTGAGAGGACGTGACGAGAAGGACACCTCCTCCTGTCTTCCTTCTAGAAACACACCACCCCAGTTCAGCCACCAGACAACCTCAGACGATGCCCAGCAGAGGGACATTCTACAAGCTCCCCGCTCCTCCGATCGTCAAGTCACATCAAAACTGCGGAAACACCGAGAAACCGTCACAGCCGAGAGGAGCCAAGGGGGACTCGAGTCTGAATGAAATGTGGTGCCCACGGTCGCCTCCTGGGGCTGAAAAGGGATTTCAGGTAAACACGAAGAAGATAAGAATAAAACACGCACTTTAATAATAATAAATATCAGTGCTATGCCTCAGGTGTGACAAATGTACCACAGAAATGTAAGATGCTAGCAAAGGGGGATCCTGGGTGTGGAATGTGCTAAATATGTCTGTGTATCTTTGCCACTTTTCTGTAAATCTAACATTATTCTAAAATAAAAAGGTGGTTAAAAATAAACAATTAAAATATAATTACCTCCCGTCGGTTGTGGGTGCTTTGGGAGGGGTGCCTTTGACCCAGCACTCAGACCCCACCTCCCTGCCGCCTCAGTTTGGCCGGAGCACGTGGGACCCACAGGACATCCTCACCCATCCACTCATGGACCCCTTGGAATTTTTTTTTAATAGATCTTTATTGGAGTATAATTGTTTCACAATACTGTGTTAGTTTCTGTTGCACAACAAAGCGAATCAGCCACATGCACACACATGTCCCCACATCCCCTCCCCCCCCCCCTCCCCATCCCACCCCTCCAGGTCGTCGCAAAGCACCGAGCCGATCTCCCTGTGCTATGCGGCTGCTTCCCAGCAGCTGATCTCTAAAAATGTCCATTACAGGTTCAAATAGTGGGAAAGGACGTAAATTCTGGCATGTTGTAAATATTATAGTTTACAATGAAACTTGTTACGTCATTATTAAACGCTTCACATGGAATCTAAATGGCAATGTTTACCACTCCCACCATCTCCCATTTTAAAAATTCACAGACAGGTTCTTCTTAACAGCCAAAAATCTTCCATATTTCTGTTTCTTTCTCTTTTTTAAAAAATTCAATTATTTATTTATGTATTTATTTTTGGCTGTGTTGGGTCTTCGTTGCTGTGCATGGGCTCTCTCTAGTTGCGGCGAGCGGGGGCCACTCTTTGCTGCAGTGCACGGGCCTCTCACTGCAGTGTCCTCTCTTGTTGCGGAGCGCAGGATATAGGCACGCGGGCTTCAGTAGTTGTGGCTCATGGGGTCTAGAGCACAGGCTCAGCAGTTGTGGCGCACGGGCTTAGTTGCTCCGCAGCATGTGGGATCCTCCCGGATCAGGGCTTGAACCCGTGTCCCCTGCTCTGGCAGGCGGATTCTCAACCACTGTGCCACCAGGGAAGTCCCTGTTTTCTTCCTCTTAAACTTGTATTTCCATTCCCCTTCTCCCATGGAATTTTAACTCAACAGGATGAGTGTTTATGCTTGAAATTGTGTTATTTATCATCCTATCATACTTCTCTGCACAAGAATATTGATATGAAATATATGCACACTTTATATTTCCAGTGACCATAAGACTGAAAGTGTTAAAAATAATCTGCTTCTGGATTGAATTTTTCTACATTACTAGTGCACAACTAATCAAAATGACATAAATGTTATCTATATCTCGATAAATACACATTAAGCATAAAAATACAGTTTTATTAGAAGTGCATCATTTAATGAAATGGTCGGGGTTGATTTTTCCAGATGGTTCATTTATCCTTGCATGACTCCATGACTTATTGCTAGATGGGGTCTGGGCTCAAGGATTGATTCTCTTTCCATCTATTTTTTACAGGCTTATGAACTGAGAAAACTCATTCCCCTACAGTGTGAGGATGAGAATTGAGCTTGGACTCACTTTCCAGTCAGCTGTGCTTCTGGGCGTCTGCCCCTCACACAGCAGCTCAGTGCAGGCGAGATGGGCCTGGACCCGGGCGTGGGCACACCCCTCCCCCCACCTCTGCACAGAGCATCCCTGGGAGGTGCCCTCACTCTGAAACAGTCGCCAGAGGATGCCGCCCCTGGGACACACAGGCTCCCTCCCAAAGGATGCAGCCCACACGCCCACAAAACAGCCCTTTCACTGCTGGTGTCAAAAGCCCAATTTTGTCAAGTTCCCCCGCTTCCAGAACAGGCATAGATGTAAATCCCTCCCACCTCATTTCTGCACCTTGGGAGGAGGTAACCCCAAGGAGATCAATGTCAAACCCACTCTGGACTGCAAAGGGCTCCCTCACACCCAAGGTGACCGTCAAACAGAGCTTCCCTCTGGTGCCTGGCATCCCTGGAGGGCAGGGTCAGCGCCCAGGGCAAACGTGGGCATCCTGAGGGAAGAAGGCCGTGGGCCAGGAAGAGTGCCTCTCGAAGGGAGGAAGGGGCCCCAGAGAACCGGGACGCAGGTCTTCCTAACTGAACACGGCCATGAATTCTCCGGGCACATTCGGAGCTGCAGAGCTTCACAGCATGGCATGCCTGGATCTCTAGAACTTTCTCCCACAGGCGTCCAGAGTAGGCAAGTCTCGGGGGCAGGGGCAGCCTGGGGCTCCTAGTCCAGAGGGTGAAGGGACCACAAGTGAGGAGGTGGGGATGGTAAGAGAGGCCTTGGCAGAAGGGGCCGGGACAGATGGCCAGAAGGACAGAGCGGCCGAGTCCTGACCGACCCAGGCCCTGGACTCCAGTCCCAGGTCTGAGACTCGATGAAGGCAAATGGCTAACCTCTCCAAGCCCAGCGTCATCGTCCACGAATGACAGGGCCTCCCGCATAACCTTCCAAAGGATGACATCCCTTTAGGCGGATGTGACGAAGGGCAGTCACAGCCGATGCCTACGTGCTCCTCGCTGAGGGTCAGCACAGCCCAAGTGCTTTCCTAGACTCACTCACCAGCCCCAGGACCGCCACGCAGTCCCATCTGCATAGAGAGCTGGCACAGCAGCCCAGGGAACACAGCAGAAAGTCAAATGCAATTTGACAAGGAGTCCCTGACACCGGCTCAGAGCCACCGTCAGAGCGTTGACTCAGGCACGTCCCCGCCTCCAGGGGCAAATGTCCCCAGCTTCTGCAGCCCTGGAGGCAGGGCCGGGAGGCGGCCACACCATACCCTGGGCAGACATGGCGTCCAGGGCGCCCCAGGGTGGCCACCTTGGCCTGCTCCCACCCTTCCAGGACACAAAGGACATCTGCTGGCAGAGCCCCAGGCTTCCTGCCTGGAAGTCTAGAAATCCATCCTGGGACAGGGGGCCCCAGGGAGATGTGTTTCAAGCGCCTAGGTCTCGGTGCCCCTTTCACTTTTGGTGGCAGTGAAATAATTACATGTAATCGTAGATCGGTAGTTTTGCTTCTGAAATAAAATGCAGCCGTGGTGCTGTCTGCAGGTGACGGAGGAGCAGACACAGTCTCACTGGGCAGGATGGTGCCGGTTGGAGGCCAGAGGACCATCCCCTTGCAGGCCCTGGGCACATGCAGACCTGGCCTGACGTGTCCAGTGTAGCAGGGACCACAAGGGCTACGTGCTGAACGACACAGACCCACCATTAACAGCGGCAGCACAAGCCTCAGGGACTCCTGCGTGGGTAGATTCCACTGGCTTCTGGCAAGTCTTCCTAAGCTAAGTAATAGCAGACCAGTTTTTCTTACATCCTATAAGCTTATTTTTGCAAACGGAAGTAACCGAACACAGAACTGCATTAGCCATTTTAGTCGAGCTACAAATCCCATAACTGCCCCTTTAAAAGCAACTGGGGGTTTCTGATATTGCCTTAAAGAACCAAAGGACAATTACTGGCCAAAAACAAAAAACCAAAAAAGTAATTTTATGCATATTGGTTGCTCGCTACAGAGGTCTCTTCAAGAAAAGGAGTTGGGACAAGAGGAGGATTGTAGGATTACACCTCCTTGGTCGTGGGTCTCCATCTCCTCGCACATCTGCAGCCCCTCTGTCTGTGCCATGAACGTGGGTCTGGACTGCTAAGGACACTGGCTGCTTTGCAAGGCTTCCTTGGAGCTGAGCATCGTAATTAAAATTCACAGCTGAGGCTACTGAAGCATGTGATCTATGTGCAGAGGAGAAACAGTGAAACAAAGAAATATACCAGTCCCGGTAAATTGCTAAGGAAAATTTCAAATAACAAAACAAACAGACACAGAAGAGGAAAAGCAGAACAGAATCGCTCCATCAATAGAATAAAAAGATCAGTCTTCGGGGAGCACACGGGGACCCTCCGTCGCCCACGCTCCGCTCAGTCGGGTAGGACGTAGGGCCCAGGGGAGGTCCTGCCGTCACCCCCTCTTCGTTCCTGGAAGGGACTGTGTGCCCTGAAAGCCCTGCTCCTTTGCCAATCATCAAGCTACATTCTAGAAGAAAATGCGAAGATCGGGCATTTTTCTATTCTCTGCAGCCGCCTGATGTAGGCAGATTGCTTCCCTGACCCCCAAGCACATGAGTCCCCATCAGGGCCCAGCCCTGCATTCAGAGGAAGACCCCACGCCAGGCAGTGCCCCGAGGGTCTTCTTTCAAAGGCTCTGCTCAGGGAGCGCCTTCTTCACAGCCCCTGCCCCCGCCCCCTCGCCCGCTCCCAGATCCTTTCGGCTCGGCAATGACACTGCTGAGTCGGTGTGGGCAGCACTGGTGCCAGTGACGTGGGAAGTGGGAGGCGGCAGGAGGCGGGCCGCTGAGAACTGGCAGGCGGCCCAGGGCGGTGGGTCCACTGGCAGGCACTGACCCGGCCGAGGGTCGCCCGTTCTCCACTCTGGAACCATATCCTCGGGGCAGCCCCCCAGCATCGCTGTGCTGCTCCCACTCTGAGCCCCTCCCCTCCACTTCCCAGATGAGCGGAGGGTGACCCCAAAGTCCATTCATCTGACGTTAGTACAGCCATTACATTTTGCAAACATCTATTCAAATATATGCTCCAAGATCACCTTACTAGGGAAACCGGGTCCACACTGTGGGTGAAAGAGCAGCTTCCCACCCACCGCACCTGCCACCTGCCCACCCTTACACGGCAGACCCTCAGCACTGTCTGCAGATAGGAGTCCCTGTGTGCCCGTCCACCAGGGCTCTGTCGGGCTTGTCGCGGGACACTTGGCCTCGAGAACGGAGCTCAACAAATATTTGTCAAGTGAAGGAAAATAGGCAGCAATTAGGCACCGCCGTGTGCTGCCCACTGGATCAGTGAAGATTTAAGATGTGCAGTCTTGGTTTGCTTTAAACAAAAGCAGCATATAGATCCTCACAGCAACATAGAGCTTCTTGGCAGTTCAAGACACTTCTGCGCTTTCTAGAACATAATATGCAAAAGTCACGATTCTAGGGGTCCATCAGGACGGCTGATGAGCCCTGGCTCTGAGTCACCAGGAGCACCTTTAAGGCTCAGCGAGGTGGCTGCACATGGACGGGTCTGTCGCCCAGACAGATTTCAGAACACGCCTCGCAGCCGGGCTGCTGCCCCAACGAACACCAGCAGGCTCCCAAAGGGCCTCGGCCCCCCGCAGCCCTGCTCAGGCTCCGGCTTGCTTATGGAAAGTGATTTTTCTCAAGCAAACGTCAGCCTCCAACGCTCACTGGAGGTTCAAATAGCTCTCCTCACTTCAAAGGGCACTGCTGTTTACCACCGGCTCCTACTGCACGCACACGTGTCTGTAAACAGAGATACGATCACAGCGGGTAATTGAAATTTCAAAATACTAAGCACTTAGAGTTTTAGGGATTTGGTTTTATAACAGAAACAAACAAAGGCCTGCCATATTGGCAAATAAAAGCTGACAGTTAAGAAATTAGATCTGCATACCAAGTATTTCATATTACGGATTAATTGGCAGCCAGC
The DNA here is from genome assembly GCF_003676395.1 of Aethalodelphis obliquidens. NCBI lineage: Eukaryota > Metazoa > Chordata > Mammalia > Artiodactyla > Delphinidae > Aethalodelphis > Aethalodelphis obliquidens. The sequence goes on along the minus strand of NW_020837955.1, from coordinate 43,445,512 downwards.
TCTGCTCTAAGTCAGCCCGTAAATGGGGGGAAAGCAGATGTGGACACATCCAGCCCTTCTCCACTCCATGGCCACGGAGCCTGTGCGCCAGCCCCCAAGGGCTAACCTGCCCAGCTGCGATGCAAGACAGAAGGTTGTTCTGGTTTCTCTTCTCCTGAGTGAAGAACAACTGAAAAGCACAGGAGCCGGAGAGCCCGTGGTGAACCTGCCCTCACAGGAGGGGAAATGCTGAGCGCTCAGACCGTGACACGGCTCAACAGGGCCACTCCAGAGCCACGAGGAAGTGATGAGGACAGAGTCGGCAAACCAAAGGGATTTTAAAATGTGACCAGTGTGAAGGAATTTCCTCCCCACCTCCCGTTCTCTGTCAAGCACAGACTGGAGCCAACGCCACTTCATCCCACAACCCCAGGGGGCACCGCTGTTCTCGGAGCATGTGGCATGAAGGGTCCCACCTGGAGAATCCGACCCAGAGGTAGGGGCAGGGCTGTCCTTCGGAGCAGTGGGGGACGGAGAAAACAGGTCAAGCAAATGGAGGGGGAGAAAGACTGAGAACATCACACAATGTGTCCCTGTTTTCACAGAAGTAGAACCAGATCATAGGAACCTTGTAACTTGCTGCAGAGCAGCTTCTACCTTCCCACAACCGTGACACGCAGCTCCGTGGGGAGAGGAGACTTCAGATGGCTCAAGACAGGGCCTCCCACTGTTTCCTTCTTCCCCATCAGTGTGTAGAGTGTGGCCTGAGCTCCTGAGCAGTGGCCTCAGGACATGCAGGGCAGCAGGAAGAGGACGGGTAGCACCCAACAGTCGACAGGGCGCTGGTGCCCTGGACCAGCAGGGATGGAGGGGGAGATGGACGCCCCACAGGAAGTAAGTCTCCTCCGCGATGAGGAAGGTGTCCCCAGCAAGGCCAGTTAGAAACTGCCCCTCCGCAGAGACCCAAGGTTGCTGTGCTCTCACACAGTCTGGAAGGAGTCTGGGTGGACCGGGCAGCAGAACAGAAGCCATGGGCTCTGCCTTATAAAATAATGTTTCATCATTTTTATGGGGTGACTGCTCTGTGCCAGGAAAGGTCCTGGAGGCCCCAGAGCTGGCAGTGAGCAGCCCAGGCAAAGCCCTGTGGTCATGAGGGTCACGTTTAGGGCATGCCATGAACGTGCCCGAAGGCGAGAAGGGCCGTGGGGACAGAGGTCAGGGAAGGGACACAGGGAGTGCCCACAAGGCTGTGATTCCGCCACAGAGGTTCCTGTGCAGAAAGGGGGCAGGCCAGTTAGGGTCTCCACAGAAGAATGTGGAGCCTGGCGGAGCCGGGTCCAGCCAGCGGCCAGAGCTACAGCTACAGCGGATGGCTCCCTGCCTTCAAGTCTGAGGTCTGAGCAACTGCAGACAAAGGAGCTGAAGATTCTCAGGTATGAAGTCCTGCCCGAGGGATGCTCTCGGCTCACTCAGAACCTTGGGGGGCCCGGGCGAGGGGCAACACACAGGGACACGAGGTCCATTGCTCCTGGCAGAGACGTGTCCTAACTCGCGACAGCCTGAATCGTCCATCCCTTCCCAATCAGAGGGCCGCAAAACAGGTTCCAGAACCACATGCTGGTTCGTGGCGACCGGAGCTCGCATCACTCTTCCACAAGTGCATTTTGTCCTCATTCTGTGCCGGGGGGGGGGTGGAGGGGGGCTCCCCACTCATTTACTGACTGTGAAACGAAGAGCCTGTCCTGGTCTTGAACCAATTAATTGACCAGGTGGTCCTCCTGGACAGAGCAGAGAAACAGAGTTTCACCTCTGTAGGTGCCGTGGAAGGAATAACTCTTTGAGGAATTTCAGGAAAAGGAGAGAGGCAACGCACCGATTCTGGCTGGGGTGGACGCAGTGGAAGGGAAGGGGTCCTGCGGGGATACAGTCAGAACCCCAGGCACAGATGGAGGGAACCCTCTGAGATCAAAGAAGTAAATAAAGACTAAAACTTGGCGGAGAACGGAGTGGCAACAGTAACTAAAAGGTGCCTCTAGACATGCAGTTAGGCTGGGCTCCCCGCTGCCTGACTTGGGGTCCCTAAATTCTCCTGGCCACCATCCTTCTCCACACAAATGTTACATTCATAATATTAATCACCTGTCAACTTACTGCAGAGGCAATTAAGATGAAGTTGATTATCACAGTTTAACACATATTCGAAAGATCTGGCCAACACCAAAGTAGCCTGGGTAATTTCTCTCCATCTAATTACCTCCGAATGCAGCCCAGGACTTCACTCCCCGTAACCCTGAAGGTCCGAGGCTACCAAGGGAAGCCGAAGCACAGTCTAAGCACTTTGTGGAAACAGGGCATGAAACCAGAGTTGGTTCACTTAGCCAAGTGAGCTCGAAATAAACTTACTTTAATTCCCATTTTCTGAAAAGTTGTCAAATGCCTTTAATTAAAACACATCCCCTGACATAGTTTTAAAATAAATATGTTTAAAAAAAAACAAACTTGAGCCTTAATCTAATTCTGATACCTCAGAGGGAAGGAAAAGCCATGATCCTGGTCCCTCTAAAGAAGGGTGAAGACTTCCCTTAAAATCAATCCCAGGGCACCTCTTCCAGGAAGCCCTCCCGATTCCCCAGGCACAACTACTCTCCCCAGCCCCCTTTCTTTTCTCAGAATTGTCTTTCTGATAGAGCACTGTCTACCCCATGATAGATAATGCTTTGGAAAATATGAAGTGCTATATGAACACTCCTAATGGTTGCTATCTGTGTGCCACCTGTCATTCCACTGCACCTGAGGTCAGGTAACAAGGGGTATTATCCAAGAAGAAACCTCCCCAAAAGGAACCACAGCGCTTAGTAACGGCAGGCAGGCTGGCAGGCAGAAGGAGAGGGTTTGGAGGACAGCGGTCCTGAGCTGGTCCTGCCTCTGCAGCTACTGGCCCTGTGACTGAGGCAAGGTTGGCGGATACAGGGGGCAGTAGCTGTGGGGAGAGGCTGGGACATTTCTCTGCAGTCCACTGCATGGAACATTCTTGTGTTTACAATCCTGTCCATGCCAGAAAGTGACAGGCTCCTTCCTTCCGCCACCTCTTCTGGAACCGGAGACGGGGAGAGGCGCTCGGGTGGGCCTCGTGCATCAGGATGGAGGAGAAAGCTCAGTGTGGGAGTGAGGACGCCTGCTGGTCCCACCCGCGCCAGCAAGCGGGGCCAGTCAGGGTGCCCCAGTGTGTGGGGCTGCAGGAGGCCGTGCCCAGGGTCCTCCCCACCCTGGACAGCGACGGGTCCAAGCGGCTCCCACAGGAGGCCTCTGTTACCGTAACGTGGGCTCTATTTATTTTAAAGTAAAGAACAAAGATAATTGCCAACAGTGCTCTTCTCTAGGGGCAGAGAGCCAGGTGCTGGGGGGAGCAGTGAGGGTGTTCATGAATATTTACTACATTTCTACTATTTTTAAAATTGAATTCTACGCTATTTCCCACAGCAAGCATACATTACTTTGATAATCATGACACAACACAACTTTGAAAAATCATTCACTGAGGCGCAAGACCGGCGACATCTCTTAAATTTAATTTATCATCGTATTAGCCACGATTTTCTGTTGGGAGCCAAGAAGTTTTCGCCATTAGAAGATGGCCGATACCCTGCTTCTCTTCCTGATTTATGAGATAGAAGTTCGCGCCTAAAATGAAAGCCCGCGCACGCAGCACCAATGATGATTAGCCAAGTACTTCCCTCATTCTGAATCCCGCCCCCCTTTCTCTGCAGTGTATAAATACAGCTACCGCAGCAATAAAAGTTTGAGGCTTGATCAGGATTTTGTCTTGCCTCCATTCTTTCGCGTCTCCTGCCCTTCCCCCTTTTTTCAACCCCCACAGGTTCCTCCTCGGACTCACAAGGATTTGTCCTGCTGGTCGGGACTCCCGGGGACGCCCGGGGCCGTACACAATTTTCCAATCAAACCACAAGAATGTTTGGTGCCCTGGTCGGCGGGCCCAGGGAAGCCCACAGGAGCGCTCTGTCCCGACGGAAGCTTGTTCAGACTCCCACGTCGGTTGCCCATCCCTCCCGCCCCCGCCTCCTTCCCCAGCACGAGGGAGGAATCCGATCTGCAGCACCCAGCGTGCCGGATGCCGCCTTCCAACCCGGTGCGCTGCCAAGAGGCAGTCTCGGCCAGTGGGCGTTTGGGAAGATGAAAAGCAGCCGCTTCTCTTCCTGAACCAGCCGGCATCCATGGCCCGCCGGCCCTGCCTGCCACGGATCAACCCCCTCAGGCGCCTCTGCTGGACGTCCAGGGAAAGTTCCGGAGGGTGGGCGAGGAGCGAGAACAAGGTGAAAATACCTGCACTCAAGTGATCTCTATTCTCACACCTTCCCAAATAAAACCCAACTCCAGGCAATGTGCTGAGGCCGCAGGGACAACTCGGAAGCCCGCCGTGATGCTGAAAACTTTGGGGATGCAGTGCAAGTAGCAGGTGAGCTTCACGGAGCACCTAACCGGCTGCAGGCCCAGGCTAAGCGTCCAGGAGGTGATCCATCATCAGGGCCACTTCAGAGACAGAGGCCCAGGCTCCCTGGACCCCCGAGAGTGGCCCCAGGGCTCTCTCTCTGGTGCTGGAGCCAGGCCAGGAGCCCACGGCCTCGCCCACAGATGGTGGGGTTGAGAAACAAGGGCATCAGGTGCACACACCTCCTCTAAAAGTTCGTCTTTGAGTCCCACGGTGAGCATCACCACGGAGCAAGGCTCGGGCACCGATCTGAACGTTGCTCACACCCCACGCTTAGAGTTTGGAGTTAAAATGTTGGCAACGCGAGCCGCCTGGGTCTCTTGGTGTCCATTTCATGGAACTTGGACGTGGATTCTACTAGTTTAAATGTTATGGAAACGTGCATTGCTTTTGTGCATTTATTTCATGTTACGGGTCAGATCTGTGGTTACTGGGAGACTGTAGTCAAAAATATGATCAGCAATGAAAACACTGCAGTCAGACCAGAAGATACGTGGCTGCTTCCGAAGGTGATAAGTGGGGCGACGTGTCACTTCATTTTCATTTTATCTGATGACATTCTGACTTTAAGTCAACTGTTCTTACAAACATGATCATGTAATTGGGGCATCTGTCTTGTTCATTATTTGGCAAACATGTCCTTTTAGCTCCAGTCCAAATGAAATTTGGGGAATTTGACTAATCACAGTTTAACAGATGTTTTGTCCAGTTCTACACAATCTTAATTTTAACAGACACAAATCCCTCCACTCCCTGACGCTCTAACTGGCATCTCTCCATGCCTATACAGAACTGTAAAGGCGAGAGAATAATAATTTTATCACATCTAGTCTTCATCCTGCAGCTTTATTTAATTTAACTGGCATCCCATTTGACCTAACAGCAATTATTTAAAGCAAGTCTTGACAAACCGGTTTCACATAGAACGAGTTTTTTTCTGTACTGTTATCTCAATAGCCTCCCAAAGCTGACATCTTAAATATTCAACAGCAGAGGTTCAACGCTCTCCCATGTGGGCTCCGATGTAGAAGTCCATGAATGCACAAAAAGAAACTAGAGTCTATTTCCACATACAGGAAATGTAAAAGGCAAACGCCCTCAAATAAGATGGCTTCTAATCCTTACCAAGGACAGCAGGGGCCTCGTCTAAGGGGCAGTAACGTCAGACACTTCTGCGAAGGCTCAGGGTAAAAACTAAACATTTCAATTACCCCTTTCTGCAGAAAAATCGGTTCTCTCCGCCCTGGACCGTAATTACCCAGGTGCCATCTCTGTCTGTCTCCCAAGTGCTGGCTTTTTACCTTAAGTGATTGGCTTCTCAAAATAAGAGTGCACACCCCACTCTACTTTGAATAAAGGTGAGAGCTTCTTAAAAGGATACATGTGAGAGAAATTAAAGCGAGGTAATAACACTATCACATCAAGATATGAATGGAAAAGACACGTTTTGACTAAGAAATGAGACAATTTGGGCTCTAAGAAAAGCATCTGGCACATTGTCTCTACTTATCTTGTAACAAAATTATGCCTCTTTTCATGCATAACTCGGAAGCATTTTCCATCATTTTGCTTGAGGAAGAGCACCGGCTTTCTTGGTTTCCTGATTTTTAACACTGGGAGTGCCTGCTTGACCCCACCCTGGCCCCCTGGACGACAGTGACACCCAGAGCCCAGGCTTGGGCCTAACTCACCGCTGACCAGTGTTGTGATGCAGGCACCCCAATAACCTCTTGATTCCTTGGTCTCTTTATCCCAAAGATGAGGATAGTAGGGTACCTACCTCTGGGGTGCTGGGAGGAGTAGAAGAGGTGACGGATACTCGGGGCCCAGTACACTTTGCTGTTATTCCCATGGGAGGACCCTCTCTGGAGGAGCCTCCAGACACATCATGGCAGGACCTATAGCCCCGGCCACCCACTGGCCCCGTGGCTCCCTCCCCCACCTCCCCTATATCCTCAGAGCCACTTACAATCCCCTTGGTCGTCCCATACACTTGCCCTGCCACCACGGACCAGGGACACCCAAGCGTCCACGGTCACACCGCCCAGAAGGAAGAGCTGCAGCACGGTGGGAATTCCTGCCTGGCAGCTGTCACCTCCACAGAGGTGCCCCTTCAGCCGCACCCATGTCTGCGTCCCTCTAGAATCGAGCACAGACAGACACGCCGCCGTGTGTGTGCCTCGTACGGAATGGTTCACCCCTCAGCCCGAGACTGTCACACCCATGTGTCTCCTCCGTCCCCAAGACACTCAAAAAAACCCTTCCTGAACCATATTAAATTCATTCTGATTTTTAAAAAGTTCATGTGAAGGCTATCTGAGCCAATGTATTGAAATGAGATTTCTTAGTTTGCTTTAAGTAACCATGAAAACACACACATGAAAAAAGAGCTGCTCCTACCATAGGACCTAGGAAGCATTCCGTGGCAAGAACCCAGGCTCTGGAGGCCAGAGTGTGCTTCGCAGCAGGACGCTTGGCCCCCACCCCACAGGGGTGCAGAGAGGACGCACCAGAGGCACCGGTGACAAAGCCCAGGGCACAGGGCGCTCTTAATATGTGGACGTCATTTCATTCAATAATTACTTATTATCCAAGCGTTTTTCAAAAAGAGAATGTCAAGGGTACATTAAGAAGTGACATTGGTGTCCACCGACATGCCACCTTCTGGTCCCAAACAATGGAAAGTGGGAAGCAGCATCGCAAAGGGCCTCCCTCTCATCTCCGAGAAGCACACGTTAGGTCTCCAGCAGAGCCGTGCCCACCAGGCGCCGGGGGTAGGGGAGAGGTCAGCTGCACACTGCCCGCTGCGCCTGCACTGCGGGAGGTCCGAGGTCCTGCCGGTAGCATGAAGGGAAGAGCAATGTCCCCTCACGTCCAGGCCCGAGGAGCCTGGATCTCTGGGTCTCAAACATGTGAAGCCGAGTTTCAAATAAAAGTGGATTCCTTCAATCCATAAAATATGGATTCCTCCATATCATGGGCTGCAGTGGGTACAGCGGGCACGGTGATGAGTGGTCCCCCCAGGTTAGAGTCCATCTCACAACCCTGAAAGGCTTTCCAGAACCTCTCGGGATCCACGGGTTCCAGCTGCAGAGCCTGACCGAGAACTGATCTAACAGGAAGCCAACATCAGTGGGCTGTGCATCTCACAACCAGCTGCAAAGGGATGAACGCTTGCCACCTGCGGCCTCGCATTTCCAACCTAAGCCGGAGTCAGGCTCACTCTCTCCTTCAGAAACACAGAACACGTTAACATGTGGCTCATGATGAAATTCTGCAGCCTGAAAGAGTGAGAATCATATCCTGGGGATTGGGAACTATGGAACTATTGGGAACTATCATATCCTGGGGATTGGGAACTGCTGAACTACGTTCGTGACAACAAAAGAATGTTTTGTAAACCATCAGACTCAGGTTACCTGATTTCAAGCCATCATAAAGTAATAATAATTAAAACAGTGCAATATTGGCACAAAGGTAGACAATTAGATCAACTGAACAAAACAGATGCCAGAAGCAGATCCACACATATATGGACAACACAACCGAGTTCTGACAAAGATACAAAGGCAGTTCAACAGAGAAAGGTAACCTTTTCCAAAAATGGTCCTAGAACAACTGGATAGCTATATGCAAAAAAATACAAAGAACTTCAATCTACACATCATACTCTAAACAGACATTAATTCAAATGGGGTAATAGACCTAGATATAAAACCTAGAATCACAACACTTCAAAAGAAACATAAGATAAAATCTTTGTGACCTTGAGTTAGACAAAGATTTCTTAGGTATGACACTCTAAGCACAATCTATAAAATAATAAATCAATAAATGGGACCTCATCAAAACTTAAAATGTCTGCTATTCCACAGACACTGTCAAGAGAATGGAAAGGCAAAGCACAGCTTGGAGAAAATATTGCAAAGTATACATCTAAAAAAAAAAAAAAAGGACTTATATCCAGAATATACAAAGAACTCTCCAAACATCAAGGAGAAAATATTTGCAAATGATGTGGCCGATGAGGGCTTAATTTCCAAAATATAAAACAGCTCATACAGCTCAACAACAAACAACCAACCCAATCAAAAAATGGGCAGAAGACCTAAACAGACATTTCTCCAAAGAAGACATACACATGGCCAAGAGGCACATGAAAAGACGCTCAACATGGCTAATTACTAGAAAAGTGTAAATCAAAACTACAGTGAGATACCACCTGACACTGGTCAGAATGGCCATCATTAAAAAGTCTACAAATAATAAATGCTGGAGAGGGTGTGCAGAAAAGGGAACCCTCCTACACTATTGGTGGGAATGTAAGTTGGTGCAGCCACTATGGAGAACAGTATGGAGGTTCCTCAAAAAAATTAAAAATAGAACTACCATATGACCCAGCAATCCCACTACTGGGCATATATCTGGACAAAACTATAAATCAAAAAGATACATGCACTCTGATGTTTATAGCAGCACTATTCACAATAGCCAAAACATGGAAACAACTTAAATGTCCATCGACAGGATGAATGGATAAAGAAGATGTGGTATGTATGTGTGTGTATACACACACACACACACACACACACACAATGGAATATTACTCAGCCATAAAAAATATGAAACATTGCCATTTGCAGCAACATGGATGCATCCAGAGATTGTCATACTGAGTGAAGTAAGTCAGAAAGAGGAAGACAAAGACCATACGATATCACTTATATGTGGCATCTAAAATATGATACAAAACTCAACAATCAAAAAAAGTGAGCAAAAGATATACAGACCCTCCACCAGAGAAGAGACAGAGATGGCAAATTAGCACAGGAGAAGATGTTCCACATCATGGGTCACGGAGGAAATGCAAATTAAAACCACAGTGAGATACCTCTCCAACCTATTAGAAGAGCTGAAATCAGTAAGACTACCCTGCAGAGCCTGGAGGAATGGGGGCGCTCGTCCAGCACTGAGGGGATGCAACACGGTGCCACCACTTTGGAAAACATTTCGGCGGTTTCGTCAAAGGTTAAAGGTTAAACATATGCCTAACCAGGAACCAGCTGTTCCACTCACAGGTGTTTTTCCTAGGAAATGAAAGCGCACATCCATAAAAAGACTTGTGAGTGAATTTTCAGAGCAGTTTCCTTTGCAATAGCCAGAAACTGGAACGCAAATACCCTGCAGCAGGTGACCAGATGGGATGTGTCTATGCTGCGGAATCCGACTCAGCGATGAAAAGGATGAACTCTTGACACTCTCAACAGCATGAACGAACCTGAGAACAGTTACTCTGATTGCAAGAAGCTGGACAAGAAGGAATACATACCCTATGGTTCCTTTTTTATAAAATGAGAAGATTCGGTGACAGAAAGCAGGTAAGTGGATGCCTAAGAGCAGGAGGGGGCTTCGGAGGGTGGGCGAGAGGGATCGCCAATGGGCATGTGGTAGTGGTGGTTTCAAGAGTATATACACCTGGGCTTCCCTGGTGGCGCAGCGGTTGAGAGTCCGCCTGCCGATGCAGGGGACACGGGTTCGTGCCCCGATCTGGGAAGATCCCACATGCCGCGGAGCAGCTGGGCCCGTGAGCCACGGCCGCTGAGCCTGCGCGTCCAGAGCCTGTGCTCCGCCACGGGAGAGGCCACAACAGTGAGAGGCCCGCGTACCGCAAAAAAAAAATAATAATAAAAAAGAGTATATACACCTGCCAAAACATCAAACCGTATGCTTTAAATGTGTTCGTTTATCAATTAGACCTCAGTAAAACTGTTAAAGCCGTGCTTGTGAAATTAACAAATGTTATTTTTTAAATAAGGGTCCTGTAAACTCGGCAATAGCATTGTCAAATGCTTATGATAAAATACTACAAGATTAGAACAGGAATTTAAACAGTATACCTAAGTTCAGCTATTTTTATGTAAGAAAAATAAAAGAGCCTTGTTAGCAAAAAATGACTGAAGTAGCTGAAAATGTAGACAGTGCCTGTATCTGCGTGGTAAGGCTGAGGAAGATATTCTTCCCAAATTCTGATCATTTCTTGATTGCTGTTTTAATCCGCAAGGACCTGCCACGATGCTTCTCAGGAGGGAAAGCCTGGGTGGGAAGGGTGTGTTTCCATGTCTCAAACCACAAGGGCAGGGTCTGTGCAGAGGTGGGAAACGGTGCTCAGCACGCAGGAAGTCAGCAGCTCCCTGCTGTCGGCTGTCCCTCATTTTTCACTGACTAGGAAAACGAGACCCCAGCCTCCACCCGCCCCACAGCTGCCCCTGCTGCTGCCTGGTCCTAACAGCGTCTGCCCTCTGTGTGCCGCAGCCCAAACACACTCAGAACTGGCTTGTCAGCTGCCAGGCCTGAGGTCTCGAATTTACCTTCTCACTCAGCCTTTTGAGAGATGGATGTCCTCAAGGAAAATAGTCTTGCCCTTCAAAAACACCCCCAGGGGCGTCCCTGGTGGCGCAGTGGTTGAGAGTCCGCCTGCCGATGCAGGGGACACGGGTTCGTGCCCCGGTCCGGGAAGATCCCACATGCCGCGGAGCGGCTGGTCCCGTGAGCCATGGCCGCCGAGCCTGCGCGTCCGGAGCCTGTGCTCCGCAACGGGAGAGGCCCGCGTACCGCAAAAAAAAAAAAAAAACCACCATCACGTTGAGACATGAGTTCAGACTCCTGCAAACAGCTCTGCTGAGATTTCCCAGGATCCGGGGAGGGGCCTGGTTAGGGTCCCAAAGGTAGCAGTTTGGAAAGAGAAAAACAAAGCTGGTTTTCCACGCAGCAACCCAAACACTTGTTCTTGCCCTTGAATAATTAAGAACACTGATTTTCCAAAAAAAAAAAAAAAGGAAAAGCAATAATAATAAAAGCTCATGGATGAAGAACTTCACCTAGGATCAGACACCGTGCTGAGCATCTCACGTATGTTTACCCATTTATCCTCCCCTGTTGTCAGGTTCTGTGTCCAGAACACAGACAGGGAAACGGAAGCGCGGAGATGTTAGCATTCTCAGTGGCAGTCCGGGTGGGGTCAGGATTTGAACCCTGGGAGCCTGTACAGCTCCTGCCAGCGCCTTCGCCCTGTTCAACAAGCACCAGCATAGGATCCACCAGCCCCCCGCTGCCCGGTAAAGGGCTGTGTGGTGCGGCAGCCACAAACCCCACGGGCAACCGCCAGCTTCACCGCTCAAAGCAGACCTGTCTACATTCGCCCAGGTCTCCCCCAGTTCCTTCCCCTCCTCTTCCCCTGCCTGCAGTTCTCTTCTCCAGCATCATGACTTACACCATATTCCCTGACGCTCAGCCCTGGAATTTAACAAAACAGCTTTAGAATTGCTAACCCATGCCTCTGCGAGAAATAAGCCCGCTGACTAGAGTTCAGACACGGTTAGAGTTTTTTGTCCTTAAGGATGCTGTGTTCAGAAGTCACCCGGCGAGTCCCCCACTGCGTGCCCCTCCCCTGCCCTCGGGAGGGTGTGGTCTTCATCTCGGAAAACAAGTCACTTTACTTTCTCTGTGTTCCACTCCAGCTTGCCCCACACGCCATCCCTGTTGACTTTACTGATTTCCTTTTTGGAGTAGTGAAATATGAACATGGATCCAGAGGTCTGCACAGTAAGAGGGACGTGGAGGTGTGTCATCCCCACCCCCATCCTTCCTGTTCTTTCACCCAGTTCTTTTCACTCAGGCAGGAACGAGTTCCGGTGGTCTCTGGATTACCCTTCGTGTGTGGCGTTTGTTTGTTTCACAAGTGAACAAATGCACGTCTATTTTCCTGTCCCCCCTTTATGCAAACAATGGCATGCTACATTCTTCTGCACTTTTTTTTTTTTTTTTTGCTGTACGCAGGCCTCTCGCTGTTGTGACCTCTCCCGTTGCAGAGCACAGGCTTGGGACGCGCAGGCTGAGCGGCCATGGCTCATGGGCCTAGCCGCTCCGCGGCATGCGGGATCTTCCCGGACCGGGGCACGAACCCGTGTCCCCTGCATCGGCAGGCAGACTCTCAACCACTGCGCCACCAGGGAAGCCCTGCACTTTGCTTTTTTTTCCCCACTTAATAACATACCCTGGATATGATTCCATACCAGTTTACAGAAATCTCTCTCAGTATTTTTTAAAGCTGTATAGTAAATACTTCATGGTTTGCATATGTCAGGGATTATTCAGCTGCTCTCCTGTGTAGGAGCATTTAGGTTGTTTCCAATATTTTATAATTACAAACGGTGTTGCAATAATAACTTTGTAAATGTGTGTTTTTATATTTGCATTGGAAGGGATTGATCAGTATCTATCAGTTACTACTTTCTTGAGTTTTTTTATCAGGACAAATTATCAAATTTTGTAAGAGACTTCTTCAGTACCTAAAGATAAAACCATGCATTTTCCTCTTAAATCTATTAATATATATTGTATTATATTAAGGGGTTCTCCAATATTAAACCAACATTGAATTAACAGAAAAAATTCCCACTTGGAGTTTGATATCATTTTCTTCACATGATATTAGACTGTTTATTTCTGCTTCATCTCTCTTGTTTCATTCAATTGTCTTGGTTTATTTGTGGTTCCTTTTCCAACTTTTTGAGAAGGAAAATTAAGTCATTTATTTTCATCCTTTTATTTTTATTTATAAAGATATTTAAGGCTTTACATTTTCCTCTGATCATGCTTTTAGATATGAACCAGAGGATTTGATACGAAGTGTTTTCACTGTCGTTTTTTATGAATACTGTAATTTTGGTTTGAATTCTCCTGCATCCAAGAATTAACACGGCTTTACCCCACGTTTGGCACCTTCCCCTGGCGTCCCCTCGCCTCCCCTCGTCTGGTGTGTTTCTCTGAGAAATCACCCGAGTCAGCTGCCTTTAGAGGTCACCTGTGACCCTTCCCAAGGTCAAAAGTCAACCTTCAGGGCTTCCCTGGTGGCGCAGTGGTTGAGAGTCCGCCTGCCGATGCAGGGGACACGGGTTCGTGCCCCGGTCCGGGAAGATCCCACATGCCGCGGAGCGGCTGGGCCCGTGAGCCATGGCCGCCGAGCCTGCGCGTCTGGAGCCTGTGCTCCGCAACGGGAGAGGCCACAGCAGTGAGAGGCCCGCGTACCGCAAAAAAAAAAAAAGTCAATTTTCAGATTGGAGCAACACCAGTTTGGGTCTTCTGCTGGGGTCAGGCCCATGTCAAAAGCAGCAGGAAAGCGCCGCAGTAAGAAATGGCAGTCAGTTGGTGGGAACGTAAATTGGTGCAGCCACTATGGGAAACAGTATGGAGGTTCCTCAAAAAAGTAAAAATAGAACTACCATATGATCTAGCAATCCCACTCCTGGGCATATATCTGCACAACACCATAATTCAAAAAGATTCATGCACCCCTGTGTTCATAGCAGCACTATTCACAATAGCCAAGATATGGAAACAATCTAAATGTCCATCGACAGATGAATGGGTAAAGAAAATGTGGTTTACATATACAATGGAATACCACTCATCCATTAAAAAGAATGAAATAATGCCATTTGCAGCAACATGGATGGACCTAGAGATTACCATGTTGATACTAAGTGAAGTAAGTCAGAAAGAGAAAGACAAGTACCATATAATATCACTTCTATGCAGGATTTAAAATATGGCACAAATGAACTTATCTAGGAAACAGAAACAGACTCACAGACGTAGAGAAAAGACTTATGGTTGCCAAGGGGGAAAGGCGTTGGGGGAGGGATGGATTGGGAGTTTGGGATTAGCAGATGCAAACTAGTATATATAGGATGGATAAACAACAAGGTCCTACTGTAGAGCACAGGGAACTATATTCAGTATCCTGGGATAAACCATAATGGAAAAGAATATGAAAAAGAGTGTGTGTGTGTATATAAATTTATATGTTTAACTGAATCACTTTGCTGCATAGCAGAAATTAACACAACACTGTAAATCAAGTAGACTTCCACAAAATACATTTAAAAAAGGATTCATAGGCTTTAAATCTTGATGGAAGGGGCTCCTTTTGTTTGTTAATACTTGTGTTGCATTGTGATCAGAGTGTTCTTCGTAATATTCCTGCTCCATGGAACTCACCATTGTTTTCTCTGCAGCCTAACAAGTGGTCAGTTATTGTTAACATTTCATGTGTATTTTACATGAATATGTGTTGACGATTATCAGGGTGTAAATTACAATATATCCAAAAATCTACCTTATTGACTATGTTGCTTAGGTCTTCTGTGTTCTAACCTGTGTCTGCACCCCTTTATCTATCTCATACTGGGAGTGATGTCTTAGCATCTTCCTTTCCCATATAAGTCTCTTTGAATCTCTTGTAGCTTTTGCCTCTTAAAGGTGATTGTTTTACTGTTTGGAAAATGAATACTCATAATTATTATAACTTCATTGTGAATTATGACTTTTAGCAGTAAAATGTGTCTTTTTACATTTAATACTTTGTGTTTGGAATTCTACTAGGTCTGATGAAAGTATTGCTACCCTGACTTCATTTTTATTTCCAGTGACTTAGTATGTGTCATTATTTTCACCATCCTTGAATCTTTTTGTTTAGGTAAGTCTCTTGCTTTCAGCATATATTTGGGACTTGCTTTCTGAAGCAAACTGAAAATCATTTTCTCTTACACAATGAGTTAAACCCGTTCACCTGTATTGATAAGACTGATATATTTGGTTTAAATCCTGTCATATTATTTTTTAACAGCTTTATCAAGGTATAATTTACACATCATAAATTCACACACTTTAAGTGTAAAATTCAGTGATTTTTAGTAAACTTCAGAGCTATCTAATCAATGTCACAATACAGTTCTAAAGCATTCCCATTACCCCCAAAACTGCTTGTCCACTTGAACTCACTCGCTATTCCCACCCTTAGTAGAGGCTACTACCAATCTACTTCCTATCTCTATAGATTTACCTTTTCTGGATGTTTCATAGAAATAGGACCATGCAGTATGTGTGTTCTTCAACTGTTGTTTTTTGTTGCTGTTGCTGTTGTTACTCCGAATAATATTACTGAGATTCATCCATGTTATAGTAAAAGTACCAGTACATCTTTCCTTCTTCTTTTCCAACAAAGAAACATTGTATGGACACACCACATTTTCCTTATCTATTCACCAGTTGATGGAAATTGGGGTCATTACCACTTTCCGGCTATTATGACTAATGCCACTATAAACATTCCCATACAAGACTTCTTACAAGACTTCGTATGGACATATATTGTCTTTTCTCTTAGACAGATACCTAAGAGTAGTACTGGGAATACGGGGAATTCTAACATGTATCCTTACGGGGAATACATGTTTAACTTTCTAACCAACTGCCAAACCTTTGTCCAAAGTAGCTACACCACTGATCTTCCCACCAGCAGGATGGGGGTTTCCTGTGTCTCCCATCCCTGCCGACACTTGCTGTTATCATCTTTTGGATTAAAGCCATTGCAGTGTGTGTGTTCAAAGTGGTTGTGATTTTAATTTGCATTGCACTAATGACTAATGGCGTCCATCATCTTTTTATGTGATTATTGGTCATCATACATTACTCTGGAGAAATTATTCAAACATTTTGTCCATTTTTAATTATTTGTACTATTATTGAGTTGTAAGAATGCTTGATAGATCCTGGATATAAAGCTTTTGTCAAACATATAATTTGCAAATATTTTCTTCCACATTGTGGACTGTCTTTTTTGTTTTCATACTGGTGTGTTTTGAAGTGCCAAAGTTTTTAATTTTAATAAAGTCCAATTTTCATTTTTTTTTCTTTCGTAGGTTGTGTGTATGGTATTTTATCTTAGAAATCTTTGCTTACCCCAAGGTCACAAAGACCTTTTCCTTAAAAATGTCTTTTAAAAATTCCATAGTTTTAGACCTTACATTTAGATCTACGATCCATTTTTGAATTAACTGTTGTAAATGATGTGAAAGAGGTCTAAATTTGCCTTTGTGCGTGTGAACATCCAATTTTCCCAGTACCATTTGTTGAAATAATACATTATTTGAACCTCATAATTATTGTGCATATTGTATTTGTTGTTTTGTTGTTTAACCGATGTGTTTTCTTTGCTCTTTTATTTCGTTTGGTTTTTTTTTTTTGCGATACGCGGGCCTCTCACTGCTGTGGCCTCTCCCACTGCGGAGCACAGGCTCTGGACGCGTAGGCCCAGCAGCCATGGCTCACAGGCCCAGCCACTCCGCGGCATGCGGGATCCTCCCGGACCGGGGCACGAACCCGCGTCCCCCCGCATCGGCAGGCAGACTCCCAACCACTGCGCCACCAGGGAAGCCCCTTTGCTCTTTTATTTCTATTTTATTTATTTTGGCATTTATGACAGTTTACATTTTTGTTCTAGATGTTATCTTTGTATTCATATCTTTTTAACTGATCTTATTCTCATTGATCGTTTGGAGTCCCATGTTTTATTTCCCTTTTATAGTAGGTTTTGTCTAGATAAAGATTGTCCCTGCTTCTGCATTTATGTAGCCAGGGCTGGAGATTTAGTGGAGTTTATAAGATACTTAGTTACAACTACCCCTTTCTGTTCCCTGTCAGTGTAATGAAGTACGGTTCTCTACTGAACGGATTATTTTCTCTCTGTGGAGGTGGCCATGGAAGGAAGGAGTGCATGTCTTTTGATTTTTTTTTCTTGCAGGACCTCGGATTCCCTTTGCTTCCTTCTCTCTCCGCTGTGTAGCATTCACAGAGCACCTCTCCCTTCTGTTAACCCCTCACTCTTCGCAGAGCATTTACCTTTCAAGGTTTTGCTTCCCCACATCCCGGGCATGCTTTTACGTCTCTTCTCTGTAGCAAGTACTTTGATGTCTACCGGAAAACTTTCTATTTTCGTGCTAAGACTTCCTCTTTCCAGCAGTGTCTTTAGATCAAGTTCAGACCCACAGCCAGGCCCCCTCTACTCTGCGAACTGCACTTACTCTCTGCAAGGACTTGAAGAGTGTGGGACTCAGCTCACTGCCTTTGGGGCTTCTTTTCCTAATTACAGGGATTTGATATTCAATCCCTCTCTGTCTTCTGGTTATGCTGAGGACATTGGTTTCACATGGTTTTGTTTATGTTTCTTATTCCTCTTTATTTTACTTGGGGGATACGTTGAATGTTTCAGATTTATGCAGTCACTATTGCCTCAGCTACTCAGAACTCCCCAATAAATTTATTCTTTAAAACTCCAACTTATGCTGGAAAAGAAATACAGGCATTTATCCAATATGTATGAATAAGTTCAAGATAATTAAAATTAAAAATTCTGTCTGAACTAAATAGACATTTCTCCAAAGAAAAAATACAAATGGTCAACAGGCACATGAAAAGATGCTCAACATCGCTAATTATTAGAGAAATGCAAATCAAAACTACAATAAGGTGCCACCTCACACGGGTCAGGATGGTTGTCATTAAAAACTCTACAAATAACAAATGCTGGAGAGGGTGTGGAGAAAAGGGACCCCTCCTACACTGTTGGTGGGAATGTAAGTTGGTGTAGCCACTGTGGAGAACAGTATGGAGGTTCCTCAAAAAACTAAAAATAGAATTACCATACAATCCAGCAATCCCACTCCTGGGCCTATATCCAGACAAAACCCTAATTCAAAAAGATACATGCACCTCTATGTTCATAGCTGCACTATTCACAATAGCCAAGTCATGGAAGCAACCTAAATGTCCATCGACAGATAATGAATAAAGATGTGGTACATATATACAATGGAATACTACTCAGCTGGAAAAAATAACGAAATAGTGCCATTTTCAGCAACATGGATGCAACTAGAGACTATCATACTAAGTGAAGAAAGTCAGAAAGAGAAATACAAATTCCATATGGTATCACTTATATGTAGAATCTAAAATATGACACAAATGAACCTATCTATGAAACAGAAACAGACTCACAGACATAGAGAACAGACTTGTGGTCGCCAGTGGAGGCGGGTGGGAGAGGGAAGGACTGAGAGTGTGGGATTAGCAGATGCAAGCTTTTTTATATATAGGATGGATAAACAACAAGGTCCTACTGTGTAGCACAGGGAACTATATTCAATATCCTATGATAAACCATCATGAAAAAGAATATTAAAAAAAGTATATACAGGTATAACTGAATCACTTTGCAGTACAGCAGAAGTTAACACAACACTGTAAATCAACTATACTTCGATTAAAAAAAAGTTGTCCGTGTATGACCTAAAATCAAGCCTTGGACTCCACTGTTCCACCCACTTTGGGAAACACCAAAGGAGAACGTTGTTCTCCTTCTGTAACAGCCTCCTCCCATCCCATCCACACTTCTTAAAGCCAAGTGTGTCTCTGGCGATCCTTCTCAGTTGCCACATCTCCTATGAAGCTTTTCCTGAGAACAAGCTGTGAATCTTCCTCCCGTGAATTCCCTCTGCGCTTCGAGCGATTATTTCTTAGAGGACTCATTTCACCTCATCCTTGATTGTAACCATTTGTCATGTGGCCGTCTTGTCATCTATTTCATTCTCCTAGCACTGAGCACACCATCAGTGCTCAATAAACACTTGTGAAATAATCTAATTTTCTGCTGCGAAGGGCAGCCAGGAAGACTGAACGCTGGTGAACACTCAGGGTGACAGCCACATGTGACGTGACCGTTCTAGATGACGTCATGACTGCCCCCAGCGGTCGTGGATCCTTCCAAACCTCCCACCTACTGTCCAAGGGTACAGGGCATGCATTTTGGTAGAAACTCGGTAACTATTTCTGAGATGAGAAGGTGCAAGGACAGAGGGAAGGAGGAAGGAGGTGAGCCATCCTCTCGGCTGGCCCACACCTCCTGTCCACGGACAAGCCTGAGATACAGTGTTCTTTGATTCCAGGTTGGCTGTCCTCACTAGGGGCTCAGGTAGGCATGTGACCAGGAGGGGATGCGCTGAGCAAAACAAAGCTTCCTTTGAACAAAATTCTCCCAAGTTTACCAGCATATCATTTCTAAACAGACTATGGGGACATTTTTTAAGGCTTTTCTAAAAGTACCTGTAGACAACGGACTGTGTGGCCAGTTCAGACTCCTCTCGGGAGAGGCATTCCAACAGGAGAGGCAGCTTCTGTTGTGCAGAGAGAACCCCAGAATGTCACAGCTAGAAGAGGCCCGATCCAGCACGCGTCCAGTCCCCTCACCTGGGAGGTGATACGTTTGAAGCCCAGAGGAGATGGTCTCAGTCCAGAATCCAGGCTTCCATCCCAGCCCAGGCAACGTCCACCTGCTGCAGCTCGGTCCTCCAGCTTCTCTCTGCTGCAGCCGCCTGCCTGCTGCCCTGTGCCCTTTGACTCAGCCACTTGTAGAGCATCACCAAGGTCATCCCAACCTGTCTTCCCATCATGTGTGCTCACGGAGGTGTGCAGAGGGAGACACGTGTAGCAGGTGTGGGGCCAGGGGAGAATCTGTATCGTTTCCTGTGCCCAGCATCATATACCACCTGAGGGGTCCCCATGAGTGGGAGACCCAGGCTGTTTAAAGCCACAGAGCCTTCTCATCGAGAAGTTTATGAAGCAACACACGATCAAGCACAGGAGAACAGGCAGGGACTTAAGAAAATAGACTTCTGTAGAAAAGAACGTCTAAACAACTTCATTTTGGTTTCTTCCTTTTCAGTGGTTCACATGAAAGTTTTATCTTTAGCTGCATTATACTGTAAGTATGGAAAAAGGTGTAATGTTTCCTTACCTATAAGAATACTTTTTTTTTTTTGGACACGCCACGTGGCATGCAGTACCTTAGCTCCCTGACCAGGGATCAAGCCCACGCCCCTGCAGTGGAAGCACGGAGTCTTAACCACTGGACAGCCAAGGAAGTCCCAAGAATACTTATATTTCATACATTTATAAGACTTTTCATAGGAACATGAGTTATTTCTAATGACAATTAACACCTTTAGGATATCAGTTAAGGAAAGTAGGACCTGAGGGAAAAATGGAAATTACTCATCTGTGTTACCTCACCATGAAGAAGATTCAAGGCAAATGAGAGTTGATAGATAGATAGATAGATAGATAGATATAGATAGAAGATATAGATAGATAGGTAGATAGATATAGATGCAGATAGATACATAGATAGATATAGATGCAGATAGAAACATAGATAGACAGATAGACAGATAATGCTGTAGAGCAGGCTTCTCTGCATTACAGCGTTACAAATCTCTTCTCCACGCTATGGCTTGCACTTTGGCCTCTTGATGGTCTACTTTGATGATCAGAAGTTCTTAACTTTAACATGGTCTAATTTCTATTTTTTTTATTTGGCCTCGCTCCGAGGCATGTGGGATCCTAGTTCCCCGACCAGGGATTGAACCTGTGCCCCCTGCAGTGGAAGCACAGAGTCTTAACCACTGGACCTCCAGGAAGTGCCCTAACATGGTCTAATTTCTAAATCTTGTCCTTGATGAATAAAACTTTAATTTTTATTCTGTAGTTCACATTTATGTCAACAGTTTGGCTGACATTTGTTTTATTTATTGGTGAGGCAGTGCTGAAATGTATTTTTTTTTCCACATGGGTATATAGGTGACCCTGTATCATTTACTGAAAAGAAAAAAATCTCCTTCCATCTGCTCTACAGTGCCACCATTAAATTAAATCAAGTGTCCATACATGTATGGGTCTGTTTCTAAACTTTATTCTATTCCTTTAGTCTAACACTACTGTAAATGGCAAAGGCTTTCTATGTTACTTTCCAATATTTGTTAACAGTATAGAGAAATTGACACCAGATTCAGTGTCATTGCTGAATTAATATATTAAATCTCATAATTTCACTACAGATTCTTTGGGATTGTGTGCGTAAACATGCCATCTCCAAATAATGATAATTTTATTTCTTCCTTTCCGATTATTATAAACTTTCTTTTTGTTTCCTATCACACTGGCTATGAACTCTAGGACAATGTTAGAAGTGGTGAAAGAGGACATTCTTGTTTGTTTCCGGTCTCACGGGAAACTTTGAATATTTCACCCTTTGATGTAATGGTGTATCTGGGTTTTCTTTAAACCTTTTATCAGGTTAAACCATACACCTTTGCTTCCTTATTTTCTAACAGTTTTTATCAAATGCTTTTTTCCCTCATCTATGGAAAGATCATGAGTTTTCCCCTTTATTTTGAAAAAATGCTGAATTATATCGATTGACTTTCAAATGTTAAATCAATCTTAGATTTCAAAACACACACCACCTGGACGTGATATCGTACCTTTCCAGCATTGCTGGACTCACTTTGCTAATATTTTGCTTAGGATTTTAAAATCTAAATTTGTGAGTAAGGCTGAACTTAAGTTTTCTTTTTTTGTAATATCGCTATCAAATTTAAGTTTTTCACATTATTTAGTTCTTGTGAAAGAAACTGAGAGGTGTTTCTCCTTTTTCTACTCTCTAGAAGATTTTTTTTTTTTTTTTTTTTTTTGCGGTACGCGGGCCTCTCACTGTTGTGGCCTCTCCCGTTGCAGAGCATAGGCTCCAGACACGCAGGCTCAACGGCCATGGCTCACGTGCCCACCCGCTCCGCAGCATGTGGGATCTTCCCGGACCCAGGCATGAACCTGCGTCCCCTGCATCGACAGGCGGACTCTCAACCACTGCGCCACCGGGGAAGCCCGGGGAAGCCCTCTAGAAGATTTTGTGTAGGGTTGGTGTAAGTGCTTCCATAAGAGTTTGATAGAATCTGCTGGTGAAACCATCTGAACGTGGAGTGTATCCTCTGTGTGTATGTGTGCAAAGATATAATTATAAATCTGACATATTTTACTCTGAAGAGCGTATTCAGATTTTCTACTTGGGTCCATTTTTTAACATGTGTTTCCAGGAATTTGATAACTTCACCTAAGTGTTCAAATTTATTTCCATGAAACTGTTCATAATGATTGTGCTCATGATCTTTGTAATAATATCTTTGGCAGTATCGCCTGTTGCAGTCCTGATATTGTCTTGATATCACTAGGGATTTATCAATTATTGAAGAATCTTTTCAAAGAATTAGCTTTGGATTTGTTAAATCTCTGTATTGTATATTTATTTTCCCTTTCATTAATTTATATTCTTATCATATTTACTTCCATCCGTCTACTTTCTTTGGGTATAACTTACTTCTTGATGTTGGATTCTCTGATGATTATTAGCTTTTCTCTTAATATATTAATATAAAGCTGTAAGTTTCCTTCTAATTAGAGCAATGGAGCTTCATTAACCCTCCTCGACCTGTATGCTATTGAATTTATGTATTTTAAGACTATATATGTTACAGCTCATAAGACATTATTATTATAAGTATGCTGTTAAATGTACCCACATATTTACCGTTAGCTGCTTTGTTTGTTCCTTTTTTGTTGTTTTCTTTTTTTTTTTTTTACTAGCATCAACATTTGTAAAAATTGACGGTAAAATACAAGGGCAAGAGCTTCCTTACGTAATTTTTTTCTTTAAATGCTACTATCTCTACAAGTGTCATTCCACAAAAGTAGCTTATATTGGTCAACTAATGGTCAAGCTGGATCTAAAATAAAGAAAATGAAAAGCGCCTTGTTTATGCTGTGGAAAGTAAAAACATGATCATCTGCGATCTAATTGACTCAGACTATGGTTTGAGAGTTTTAACCACATCTTCTTGTTAACAGTGGCAAATATAGACTGAGCAGGATTTATCTAGATGGGGCTCATCCAAGAGAAAATATAAAGCTTGCAGAAGTGGGTGCTCTCCAGCCCTCTCCCCCAGGATCTTTTTTTTAGGTCTTTTAAAAAAATTATTGAAGTATCGTTGATTTACAATACTGTGTTAGTTTCTCATGTACAGCAAAGTGATTCAACTATATATATGTATACATATATATATGTATATTTTTCAGATTCTTTTCCTTTATAGGTTATCACAAGATATTGAATATAGTTCCCTGTGCTATACAGTAGGTCCTTGTTGTTTATCTATTTTATATTCAGTGGTGTGTGTCTGTTAACCCCATACTCCTATTTGTCCCTCCCATCCTTCCTTTCCCCTTTGATAACCATGTTTGTTTTCTATGTCTGTGAGTCTGTTTCTGTTTTGTATATAGATTCATTTGTATTATTTTCTAGATTCCACATATAAGTGATAGCATATGATATCTGTCTTTGTCTGACTTGCTTCACTTAGTCTGATAATCTCTAGGTTCATCCATGTCACTGCAAATAGCAATATTTCATTCTTTTTATGGCTGAGTAATATTCCATTGTGTATATGTACCACATCGTCTTTATCCATTCATCTGTCGATGGACATTTAGGTTGTTTCCATGTCTTGGCTATTGTAAATAATGCTGCTATGAACATTGGGGTGCAGCTATCTTTTCGAATTAGAGTGTCTTTTACAGATATATGCCCAGGAGTGGGATTGCTGGATCATATGATAGCTCTATTTTTAGTTTCTAAAGTATTGCTTTGTTTCCTCTTAATCCCTCTCTGTATCCCCAAATTTCCACCTGGGATCATTTTTCTTCTGCTTGTATAATAATAACTTGTATTTCTTCCACTGTTGTCTCTGCCGATTTTTCATTTCTCTTAAAAATCATTTGCCTTCATTTTTCAAAGATGTTGTCACAGCTTGTGTAAGTCTAGGAGGCAGTTTTTCTCCTTCAGCACACTGAACTTATCTTTTTGCTATTATCTGAGTTTCATCATTTTGTTTGAAAGTCAGCCAACAATCTTATTGTCGGTTCTCTGAAAGTAATGTGTTGGGAGGGGGAGTTTGGTTTGGGCTCCTTTTAAGATTTTCTCTTTGTTTTTTATTTTAGCAGTTTTGCTATAATGTGCTTAAGTGTGGTTTTCTTTGTATTTATCCTAAGTTTGACAGTGTTCCCTGAATTTGTCATGTAGTGTCTTTTATTATTCCCACTCTTCTCTCCTGAGCCCCAATTTTATGTGTCATGTTCAACCATGAGGAAATGCCAATATTCAACCATTTTTTACTCCCTATCTCCTTTAGCTCCTCCTAATATTTGACCACTTTGGGGATTATTTTTGTCCATCCTTTTGTCTCTCAATGACTCAGTCTGGATGTGTTCTTCCAACCTTACCTCAGGGTTGCTGATTCTTTCCTCACTTGTCTCATGTGCTGTTAAACTCAACCACTGATGGTTAACTGTAATTACTGGACTTTTCTAGAATTATCATTTTCTTCTTTTTATAGTTCCTAACTCTGTCATTTTTTTCATTCCTATCTTTTATTCGTGTAAGTATATTAGGTGTGGCTCTTCTGAATTTTGCGTCTGATAACTCTAGTTCATATCTGATCACTCTGTTTCCCGGATACTGTGTGTATCTGCTTTGTTTGCCTATTGTCCTTTTGATTTTTCATTATTTCTTATCTCCTAATACATTAGCTGTTGTGTGCTTACCTGTTCATACATTAGCTGTTGTGTGTGTGTGTTTTTAAGAAATGTAAAATTTTTGCATATGAAAAAGTAGCAGAGATCACTTGAGGATCTTAATGATGTATTTTCCCTTGGAGAGTATGTCCTTTCCTTCTTTTAGGTGGTGATCATAGATCATCTGTAATACAATCAGAGACTGAGGTGGTTTAAAGCTAGTCTGTGTGGGCTCCTCTGTTTCTGGTTTATCCTTTTGCTTGAGTTATAAACTTCTGAGGTCCCAACCCAAAGCCTAGGGGCTGCAGATCTATTTGGAATGAATGCACAACCCTATTGTTTGCTTTCTATCTGTCCTGATTCTTTCTGTATCCCTTTGTGCCATCCTTTAGCTTCATTAGATATTTTCATTCTTCCCTTGGTTATCTCTATTGGCCTCATGGTTTCATACTCTCGTACAACTCTTTTTGTGCTTGTCCTAAAGATCACAGTTGCATCTTTTCACTGTTAAATCTGACTTTAAGTTTTGGCTTCCCAGCCCCCAGAAACTGCTGAAAACTTGCTCAGCTTCCCGGCTGCTGAGACCCCACATTTAGATGCTGCAGACACCCCCAGGCTCAAACCTGCCCCAAATCACAGGCTTGTCTTTCTGCATCTCTCTCCTCCTCTGGAACCTGACAGTTCTGAAAGTGCTTTCATATGGAATTTTCAGATTCCTTTTCCAGCTCTTCTAGCTGTTCTTAGTGGTCGGTCCGAGCTCTCATCTGCCACCACCACCAGGTATGGGAACGTGGTAGCAATCATCTCAATTGTTGCTCAGTTCATCTCCAATTTTTTGAGTTTTCAATTGTCAATATGTATGATAGGGGACTTTGGACTCAATAATATTCAGGCTTTTTTATTAAGTTCTTGCTGTGTTGGACACTGGCCTGAGGATTTTGCACGTGTTGCTTCACTTACTCCTCACGGTGAGGCTTTGAGTTGGGACTATCGTAACCTCACTTTACGAGTCATAAATGTGAAGCACAGAGGAAAGCCTGCCAAGGCCGTATGTCAGGGCTGGAAAGGGGTGGAAGTGAACCAGAAGAATCTGACCCCAGAGTCTCACCTCTAAACCACTGCACTATATGGGTTGACTGGGAAACAGTTTAACATCTTTTGCAGAACCACGGACCCTGGAGTGGTAGGGAAATGGCAGCCTGTGGTTACAGGACTCGAACTTGCCAGAGGGAAAGAGCAAGGACATGGAAAGAGAGGCGTGTGATGAGCAGCCTCCGACTGGACCAGTAAAAGCACGTTAATAGGAGGGATCCGGGCTTCCCTGGTGGCGCAGTGGTTTAGAGTCCGCCTGCCGATGCAGGGGACGCGGGTTCGTGCCCCGGTCCAGGAGGATTCCACATGCCGCGGAGCGGCTGGGTCCGTGAGCCATGGCCACTGAGCCTGCGTGTCCGGAGCCTGTGCTCCGCAATGGGAGAGGCCACAACAGTGAGAGGCCTGCGTACCACAAAAAATAATCATAATAATAAATAAAAAAGTAAGAGGGCTCCTTTTCTAAATACACTGAAACTCTAAATTCTAGAAATTACACTTGAAGAGTTCAACCGTTACACTGCTAAAGAACAGTCAAACCACATTCATACGAGTTTAACGCCAATGCTATTCTCCCCAGGGGAAGGTGCCACACACCCTCTCCCCCAGTTATAAAACCGCACACCCTTGGGGGCAGGGCTAGAATACTGTCCCTTTCACCTCTCACCAGGAAGGAGGGAGAGAGCACAGAGACTACGCAACATCTGGTGAGGCTGTCCCTCCTTGGCCAGAGAGCAGTCACCACTGTCCCCTGACGAATGTCTGCTGGTTCCCTTCCCCATGGCAGTTCCAGCCATGGTAGACTCCCCACACCTCCTCCCGCCATGAACACAAGCACCCAGTACACTGGAGCCCCATGGCCCCGCCTCTGAGCCAGGACAGGCAAAAGGTCCCAAGAAGAAGGGCAAACCAGTGAACAGGGAAAACGACATCACATCCGCCTCAAAATCCCCAGTTCAGATTTTCCCCAAAATGTCATCAATTCATTTTGAGTCCAGTCCAACATTTGTACCAAAATGAATAACTGGGAAATGAGTCCACATACACACAACACAAATGGCCGACTACCTTGACCACTTCCGGCCACCCTGGCTCCTGGGGCAGCAGGGTGGGGGGTGGGTGGCAAAGCAACTGCCTCTTGAGCGGGACCCGTGGGCAGGGGACTTGGAAGGAGACCTGCCAAGTCCTGGACCCCCACCACGCAGAGCACTGCTCACAACACACAAAGGAGCCCCCAATCAGGAAGGATGCAGAGCCCGCCAGGGCCCGGGGCCGGTGGACCTCTGGCATCTGGATTCCTGCACTGTCCTGTGGATGCCCACGAAACCTCCCCAATCTCATAGCCCCGACCCTGTGGCAGCTAAGCGACTATGGCGGGGGAATCACATCCCAGTCCTGGCGTCTGCTTTTGTACAAAACACCCAGAGTTGTTCCAAATGCACATGGAAGTGTGGGATTTGAGGGAGCCCTACTATTTGAATTGTTAATGGTTCCAACGCAGCTCTGTCTACTGTGGGTCAGAGCCTTCACCAGCTGTCACGGGCTGCCCTCAGCCGACGGCAGAAAGGCGTGCTGCTGTTCAAATACAAGAGTAAACGCTGCATTAAAACGGAAAATTGAAATAATCGACATAGAAGCCTTGATGGAAGCAAACCCTGGCGTGCTTTCATCCTCCAATTCTTGAGAACAATATGACCAATACAATTAAACAGCAGTTTAAGAGAACGGCCACCAGAAGACAAAACGGACCATTTTCCACAATTCATTCTTATCACCATGTTTCATTTTTGGAAGGCCCTTCGAAGGGATTTTGCCCAGGATGGTCAGAGGGCAATGATTTTCCACTGTTTTGCAGACCACAGGTGGATCCCTGTTGGGCCAGCACTCGGGGAAGCTGCTGCGTGAGCGTGGACAAAGTGGACAGCAGGCACCAGGGCAGCCAACAGAGCTCCTGCCCTTCTCCTGGGGCCAAGCACAGACCGGGGCTTGACTCCAGAGGAAGAGGGGCTGCGAGGCTTTCCGCTTACGTCTTGGAAGTCTGCTCACCAAGGAAGAGAAAGCAAAGGCCAAAGGGCTGTAAAAGAGCTGATTCCATAGCCCCGGTGCCACCCCACGGGCACCTGCCGAGCCCAGCTCCCAGATTTGCTGAAATATACCCAACGGGCTGTGGTCTGCAGAGACCACCCTTCCGTGCACCCCTGCCTCCCCCGTCCTACATCACGCTCCTCTCCTTCCCTTAGGACCCTCCAAGCCCCTACCCACCTCACCAGCATTTATCTCTTTGAACTGGACCGCCCACCTCCTTCCCTGCTTTCCAAGGCCTGTGGCCTGGGAGTCAAGCCACAGTCCCACAGGCCACTGGGAGGGCGGCCCGTTTTCATATTTGCTTGCTTCTGCAGAGCACGGAGGGGCTGAGTTGGGGATGGGTGTCAGTCACAAGCCCTTAAATAAAACAAACGATGCGAGAAAAAAAAAAAAAGCGTGGCAGCAGCTTCAGGTAGGTGAGCCCGTGAAATTTCTTTTTTTAATTGAAGCATAGTTGATTTATAATACTGTGTGAGTTTCAGGTGTACAGCAAAGTGATTCGGTTACACACGTACACATGTGTATATCTATATTCTTTTTTTATTCTTTCCATTTTAGTTTATGATACTTCAGTTCAAGATACTGAATACAGTTCCCTGTGCAATACAGTAAACCCTCGTTGTTTATCTATTTTATATATAGTTGTGTGCGTCTGTTAATCCCATAATCCCAATTAATCCCCCCATCCCCCTTTGGTAAGGGGGGGATAAATTTGTTTTCTATGTCTGTGAGTCTGTTTCTGTTTTGTAAGTAGGTTCATTTGTACTACTTTTCAGACTCCACACATAAGTGATATCACACGGTATTTGTCTTTCTCTGTTTGGCTTACTTCACTTAGTGTGATCATCTCTAGGTCCATCCATGTTGCTGCAAATGGCTTTATTTCATTCATTTTTATGGCTGAGTAACATTCCGTTGTATTACTGAGTGGGGGAGGGAGGAGAACCGTGGGCAAGGCTTCATGGATGGGAGCTCGGCTCCTTCCCCAGTGGGAGGGCACTTCTCCACCGCCCAAACCTGCTCCCAGGAAGGCCAGTGCCCCAGGTAAAGGCAAGGGTGAAAGCACACCTTTCACACCCCTTCCTAGACGCTACTCTGTGCCCTCATGAGCATCGTCCCAGGGAGCTCATTAGAAACAGCTCTCTCTGCTTCTGAGCTTCCCCAAGGATGAAAGCACCGGCTGGGCTGGGGCCGTTAATACGCAAACATAAGGGATGAGAGGTCCTGCACATCTGTTGTGGAAGCATCTCTAGAATACCAGATAGCGCATTCCCCACGCGCCTCCAACTGGACCAAAGAAAGCACAAGCCATTGTCAACATTCGCTCCTCTTCTATTCTCAGAGGTTTTGGTATCTACATGTTAACTTCATATAAAATATTTCAGAAAAAGCAAATTGCCCCTTGTCAAGGGAATGTTGGCTTTTGAAAAAGAGCCACACAATAATTCAACCCCAAACAGCAGTTCAGAGCTTAAAGAATAACCGAACTTTTAAATAGGTATTGAGTTGTTGTAAAGGCTGCTTACTTTTACCAGTATTTTATTTTATTTTAAAGGAACATTTATTTATTTATTTATATTTTGGCTGCGTTGGGTTTTCGTTGCTGTGCACAGGCTTTCTCTATAGTTGCGGCGAGCAGAGGCTACTCTTCGTTGCGGTGCACGGGCTTCTCACTGCGGTGGCTTCTCTTGTTGCGGAGCACAGGCTCTAGGCACATGGGCTTCAGTAGTTGTGGCACGCGGGCTCAACACTTGTGGCTCGCAGGCTCTAGAGCACACGGGCTCAGTAGTCGTGGCGCATGGGCTTAGTTGCTCCGCGGCATGTGGGATCTTCCGGGACCAGGGCTCGAACCCTTGTCCCCTGCATTGGCAGGTGATTCTTAACCACTGCGCCACCAGGGAAGTCCTACTAGTATTTTAAAATTATTTTTCCCTGAAGCATGAACAGAAATTTCACAAAATGCAAATGTCAGGACACCTGAACTCAATAAATCCTTTTCTATTCTCCTAACATTCTCCACTCCCTCCCTTCAGCCTGGCCATTACTCCAGTCAAGAATTAAATAAAGTAAGAATCATCATTCCTTAATGCAGACTCGCCTTGGCAGGAAGCTTTTGGTAAGTCTAATGTATTATACATTGAAAAAATTCTTACAAAGAGCAGCATAGCTATCGTGGCTGATAGATTTTCCCCTGGAAAAAAATGCATTTTCAAGCAAGTGGTGTATTTTCTTCCTTCTCTCTAACTTGAGATCTCCCTTGGTAAGAGTCAAGAGAACAGAGTTCCAGCACACATACTATATTCAAGGATCAATCAATTTTCTGAAGACATTTTTTCTCCCTGAGAAAAGACCACCATCTGCTCTAATCAGTTTGGATTTTTTTGCCTGACATAACATTTGTTTCCTAGGGACAAACTGAATAACCAAGTTCCATGAACTGAATGCGTTTTACAGCGCACTAGCTTGACAAGGCAAGGCATTTAAGCATCAGAAGAATGGCTTTATCCATCAATGGGTGACATTTTAGAAACAAAACAGGAGGAAAGGCTAGAAAAAGAACACACAGTTTATTAGTCTACGGAGGTAATGAAGAAGGCATTTCTGATGCAGAGCAATCGTTAGTTTTAGGACTTGTTGATGAAGCCCGGCGTGCCTGTCAAGAGAAGCCAGGGTCTCCCCCAGAGATGAACAGGCTGAAGACCGTGGCCACCGCAGGCAGCAAGGCATCCCCTACTCACACTCCTGCAGGGTCATTCTCACTGCACCTGCGTCCTCGACCTGGAAGTGACATCACTTCCGCCAACCCATTGGCCAGAACTGGTCACATGGCCAAGGCTGATTTCAAGGGGACAGGGAATACAGTCCCACCGGCACCCCAAACGGCAGTGACTCTTGTGAAGTTGGTGAGCACTGTTATACCAAGCACACCACTTGCCTCCACCTTTACCCAGTGATGGGCCCCAGAACCTGACTCAGAGACATGTGGTTCTCAACACTGGCCACCCATGAACAGCACAGGGAAAGGTCTTACAGATCAGCACGCCGGGCCCTCCCCAGATCCACACATCCCGACCCTCTGGGCTGGAGCCCAGGCATCAGTAGCTTTCCAGAGTCCCACAGGCAGCATCGGTACCCAGTGGGTACTGCAGTCCCCCTCTGAGAGTTCTCAGTACCTCTGGATGTGGCTCAGCCGGGCGGGCCTGCCTGGGACCCTGCCACGCTCAGCGTGGTGCCCGGCTTCGGCCCCTCGCTGTCTGGAGCACGAGGCTCTCGGCCAGCAGCGTTTCTGAGACACGGGAATCTCCAGCGTGCGTGAGAATCACCCGAGTGCTGGTGAGACCCCTCCTCCCACAGTCCTGATTCCGGGCATCCAGGTGGGGTCTGGGGTTCTGCATTTTGACTGGTGACCCCATTTGAAATACACGGCTAAGGAGTTTCCCACATGTGACCATCAAGTTTCTGGGCAAATTTGACTGGGCTGGGGCTGAGGGATGACGACCCGGTAGCTGGTAAGCACGGCTTGTGGGTGTGCCTGGGAGGGCGTTTCTGGAAGAGGTTAGCATTTGATTCAGTAGAGTGCATGAGGGCCACCACAGTCACCCACGCGATGGGCCTCCTCCAGCCCACTGAGGGCCTGAACAGAACAAAAAGACGGAGGACGGCAAACGTGCGCTTTCTCTCAAGCCGACACGCCCCTCTTCTCCTGCCCTCAGAGCTTGGACCTCAGAGCTCCTGATTCTCTGGCCTTTGGACTTGGACTAGACCTCACACCATCGGCTCCCCTGGTTCTCAGGCTTCCGGACTCGGACGGAGCCGCATCCCCAGCTCTCCTGGGCCTCCAGTCTGCAGACAGCAGGTCGTGGGACTTCTTGGCCTCCATAACAGAGGAAGTCGGTTTCTATAATAAACCTCCTCTCATACGTGTCCGAGTCTATATACGGTCCAACCATGGCCAGCCAGCGAGCTTCCCCACTTGAGGCAGCTGCTGAGCTGTGGCCAATCAGGTCGCTTCCTTGCTTTGCTTCTGCATCTTCTCTGTAGAAACCCCTCCCACACCTGTTCGGGGAAGCACTCCAATCACCTCCAGTTTGCTGCTACCCGATTCGAACCGATGTTTGTGCAAATAAACTTTGAAAATGTTAGTGTGTCTCATTTGACCTGTAACAGCGCATCTCAGATGGTGGAGGAATTAGAAAGAACAGGACAGCATGGGAACGACAGACAAAGAGGAGACGGTCCCTTGGGTCCAGCAGCTCCCACTAGGAATTCACTCATTCGTCCCCGAAATAAACATTTCTGAGCACGAAATAGCACCAGACGAGAAAATACGGAACTTGACACTTACTCTCTCCTCTCCCCCTGGGACGGCAAGACTCCACAACGTGAAGGAAGAGACTCCATCTTGAGGTTCTGTTTCAGACAGAAAAGGCTGTTTGTGCCACAGGGTCCAAGTAATTTTCCATTTCGTGGAGACCTGGGAGTCTATTTCATCAAGGACTTTGGAAATGATCCATTACGGTGAAACGTTACCCCAAATCCTGAGTGGAAATGTTTCCCCGGCACTCGCCCTCTCGTAATCACAGCAAAACAGTGAGAGGCCCATTGCCTGTGACATGGGGCTCGCTGCAGCAGATCACCCTGGGCCCCGGCAGCTATTGCGGCCGTAACTGGACGCGCATCAGCCGGGTGGCCAGGTAGGGAGCAGGTGCCGTGTGGCCCTGCTGGACCAGCACGTGCAGACCTTCAGAGCTGGGTCAGCTGGAATCACAGAGGAGGTGAGGTCCCAGTGAGACCATGTGTGCTTCACGAACCGTCTCTGGGTGTTGCTTCTCATACAGATGGACTCTGGTCACCTGTCCAGCAGTGAGACGAGCTGGGCAGGCTCCAGTCACGGCTCCGAGGGAAGAGCGTGCCTGGCCCTGCCCTGAGCTCTCCCCTTCCCCACACCACACACCCATCACATGGATGACCGGCCCATTCCGGAGGACGCAACCCATGTCCTGCCTCACCTGGCCTCTGTCTTGCAAAGGGAGAAGAAGGACTTGGGTTTCATGGTGGGGACAGAGGAAAGCCAAAAAAAAAAAAACAAAAACGCTGGACCCAAGGTCCAACAAAGAAAGTGCAGGGGGGCCCCACTTCTAGATTCTTCAGTGCTTGCAACTCTCAGGCAGGTAGGAATCGACATAAACAAGCTTCCTGGAATATGAGACAGAGGAGAACATCGGCCAGACCCTCGTCCTCCGCTGACCTCACACCTGGCCCCGCTCACAGAGGTGAAGGAGGCGTCTGTGGGTCCCACCGCACAGTCCCTGAGGAGGACGCTCCCCCTAGAGACGAGGTCACCCCGTCACAAGCTTCAAAGGGATGGGGATTCCCTCTCGGTCCAGCCCCTCTGTTCCTTACCAAACATCCCCCATCGACTTAGTTAAACCCCAATGGGGTGTTCCGCCGTTTTCATAAATCACCAGTCCCGAAAGGATGCCTCTCGTCTCATTCCTAGGCGAGGGCTCCTCCCAGTTTTCCTTCTCCCGTAAGATGCGACCCACCCCCAGGCGCCGCGCCAGACTCCCAGGGCTGCCTCTGATTGGCCAGCACCTCGCCCACATGTTGACTCGTTTGCTAGGCTCTGTCATTCCTGTGTCTGCTTAATACCTCCTCCCTGGTCTTTCCTTCCGTCCCCGATTTCAGCGCCTCGCCTGCTCCCTCGCAGATCCTCTTCCATCCTCTGCATCTCCCCACTTACATCTACCCAGCCCTCACCCACCAGATCCTCCTCTTGTCTTACGAATATCATTTCACTGGGTTCCTGGGAAAAGTCTCCAGACTTCCCAGCCTGGTCTCCAAGGCCTTTCCCAGCTTGTCCCAGGCTCTTACCCCAGCACAGTGCCAAGGAGACCGTCCAGCTCCCTGATGTGCCCCCTCCAGGCCTCTGGCAAGACGCCCCTCTGCCTGCAAAGCCTGCCTCTGACACCCCGCCGCCTGAAGTCCCACTGCCATCCTACTTCCAGCAGCGTGGCAGGATGGATACTCGAAGGGCCCTCGTCTTGGAAACATTAAAGTGGTGCATAGATCTATGCTATTTTAACGTGCTGGCTGAACAGGAAACCCAAGGACCACTAGAGAATCATGAGGGAGCTTCCCAGGTAAATACAGGGTTCCAGAGGGTGCGTCCACCTTAAGTATAAGCAAGGATGACGCACCCCGCCCCCATGCAGAAGACAGCAAGGGAAGGTGCTTGTCTCAGCCCTTACATGGGGGAAGGAGAAAAACCTCCCTGAAAACCACAAGCCAGTCCCCTCGCAGTCTGCTGTCTGAATCACCTCTGTTATTTATCCAAAGCTTTCGAGCAGGAAATTTAAATTAAGTTGGTACCTAGTGGCAATGCCCCAGACAAGAGGAAGAGGTGAATATGGAACCTCTCTGGCGGAAATCAATCTCAACACACCTCTCAAAGAATGCCACAAAGTCTAGGGAGAAGAGCGGCTTGTCTTCCAAATAAGGAGATAAATCGCCACGAGGGAGAAGCAGCTAAAGCAACAGAAGCAGGCATGCAAAAGCTTATTACGATGAATATTTTAAAAAAATAAAAGAGAAATATAGAAGCAAAGAGCAGAGATGAAAAACAGAATTCCTAGAAGTGAAAAATACGAAGATTAAAATTAAAAACTCAATGATCTCCACATCCAGAAAGACGGAGAAGGTTTACAAGCCCTCCTGCTAAGTGTGACTACAGACCTGGCCACTATGTGTGAGGCCAGGTAAGGAGATTCCGAAGGTGCAGAGAAGGCAGAGTGGCAGGGCCCCGGGGAGCTGAAGGGCAGCAGGGTTGAGGGGGCTGTGTTTCCTGTTCGCCGCAAGCATCCGATTCAAAACTGAGTAAGCCAGCCTCCTGGAAACACCAGCCGGAGGCGATGAGAAGCCCCGCCCAAAGCTGCTCTCCAGTCTTGGACCAGGAAAGAGGCCCCCATCAAGACAGAAAACAAACCTACGATTACCAAAGGGGAGAGAAGCGGGGAGGGATAAATTAGGAGCTTGGGATTAACAGATACACACTACTATATATAAAACAGGTAAACAACAAGGACCTACTGTATAGCACAGGGAAATACACTCTATATCTTGTAATAACCTATAATGGAAAAGAATCTGAAAAAGTATACATATAATATACATGTACATGTAACTGAATCACTGTGCTGTACACCTGAAACTAACACAACATTGCAAATCAACTATATTTCATTAAAAGAAAATAAAAAGGTAGAAAATGGTCAGACAATAACAGCTCTTCTCCAAGCACGGGAAGAACTGTGGTCAATCCCCACCCAAGCCAGCAAAGGCCGAGTGGGGACCAACTTCCACCCCCCCTGGGCAGTAACCTCCCCTCCCTGCCGGGTGTGTCAGAGGAGACCCAGCACAGAGTCAGGACTTTCGCCAGCATCCAGCGGTATTAAGGCCACCCTCCTCCAGACTGCTTTCCCATCCTCTGCTTTTCCCCAAGCCTCTGTGGTCCTCTAGTGGGGACCACGTGGGGAGCAGTGATGAGGGGCTCCCACACTCCACACCTCAGCTAAGGAGGCATCAGTGGATGCCCAGTGGGGATCTGGAATCCCGTCCCCATCCCACAGTCAGGAGGAGTGGTCCCGACGGTGAAGATGGAGTGGGGAACCTCCTGCCGTAACAAGACAGCTCACCCCCTGGAATTGCCATCGTCACTTCAACTTGAATCTACTCATTGGAAGCAAATAAGTAAATCCAGCCCACGCTCAAGGGAAGGGGGGATGGAGCCCCGGCTCCTGAAGGGAGAAGAATCAAGTAACCTTTGGACACATCTTAGGACCTCCACGATGTCGCTTATAATAGCAACAAAACTACAAAGTATCGGAGAATAAATACAACCAAATATTCACATCTCTTGTGGGGAAAATTATAAAACTTTATTGAAAAAGACCTAGGGAAGTGGAGATGCAAACCACGGCCTTAGAAAACGACGAGGTCCCCAAAATGTTCACCCCTCCTCAAATTGATCTACAAATTTGATCTAAGTCCACCCAAAATCCCAACAGGTTTGTCCTTAATATAGAACTTGAAGGATTTTTCTAAGTTGTATGTGGAAGAATAAATGAAAAACACTCCTGATAAAGGATAATGGTTGTCAGGGGTAGGGGGGAAGTTCTTGACCAGCTATTAAAACTTAGTATGACCTGAAAAGTATTTAAAATACTCTGTCTTTGGAGAAGAGGTGGGAGAAAGTTGGCGACCCCCGGGGTGGAGAGGATGCAGACTGCAGGAGCTCTGATTCCTGCAGGGAGAGTGCG
The DNA here is from genome assembly GCF_003676395.1 of Aethalodelphis obliquidens. Lineage (NCBI taxonomy): Eukaryota > Metazoa > Chordata > Mammalia > Artiodactyla > Delphinidae > Aethalodelphis > Aethalodelphis obliquidens. The sequence continues at coordinate 43,409,176 of NW_020837955.1, read as the reverse complement.
CACAGCTGCACCCACTTTTCAGGAAGTGTGGCATCACCTGCTAAACTGCACATGTACTTACCAAGGCTCCAACCAAAAAAGAGCCCTCAGTGTACATCCTTGAGGAACAGCTGTCCAGAAACCAGCAGAATGTGGGAGCAGAGCCATTCAGAGTCTACAAGGGCTGAAACAACCCAAATGTCCACCTACCAACTACAAGTGGGAAAGTAAAGTGTGGTGTACACAGGAGGGACTACTACACAGCCGTGAAAACAGACTAGTCATAGGCATGGACACGGGCAGCCTCAACATCACAACGTCAAGCAAAGAGACAAGCCAACCAACCTCCAGATGGTATGCTTGCTTTTTTAACTTCCAGAAGAGAGAAACCTAAATGAAATACTGTTTAGCAGTACACATCGAGGTGGCCCAGCCATAAGGAACAGCAAGGGATGAAGCTAAATTTCAGGACAGTGTTTGGCAGGTGGGGAGCTGGAGAGAGACAGCGAAAGGTAATCAGGTTGGACTCATGGATGCAGGAGGACCAACTGCCCCGTTTTCCAGGGACTGAGAAGTCTCCCAAGATTTGAGAATTTCAGTGCTAAAACCAGAACAGTCTTGGGCAAACTGGAACGGTTGCCTACCCCACACTGAGAACTTATAAGCTTCCAGAATATTCTGATTTGCCCCTGCTGCTCTTCATTTCATCCTTTTTTAAACTGGGTGTAGTGGGTTGAAGACTAACCCACCTCCACAAAAAAAGTATGTCCACCTCCTAACACCTGGTACCTGGGAATGTGACCTTATTTGGAAAGGGGGTCTTTGCAGATGTAAATAAATTAAGGATCTCAAGATGAGACGATCCTGGATTAACCAGGTGGGCCCTAAATCCCGGGACAAGTATCCTTACGAGATGGAAGAGCAGAAGGCTTGTAAGGATGCAGGCAGAGACGGGGGCGATGGGGCCGCAGGCCCAAGGACGCCTGGAGCCCCCAGAACCTGGGAGAGTCAGGAAGGACCATCCCCTGGAGCCTGAGAGGGAGCCCAGCCTGCCAGCACCTTGATTTCAGACTTGTGGCCTCCAGACTGTGAGAGAATAAATTTCTGCTGTTCTAAGCTTGTAGTCATTTGTTTCAGCAGCCCCAGGAACCTTATGCACTGGGCACGTATGTTTTTATACGCTGCTTTGTCTATGTATATTTTAAAATAAAAAGAATCATGTTCACCCCCTCCTGTCCTTCCAGGCAACAGCGCGGATGCCACCCCCTCACCGCCACCAATGCCCCCTACTCTGCAACTGGCTTTCAGCCCATGTTCGAAAGGCCCCTGTTTTGGCTTCTCCTATGAATATGAATAAATGCATCTAATCTTCCCTCCTGGATGTAAGTACCCTTGAAAGCACTGACCAAGCCCTTGGCAGCCCACACAGCATCGAAAACATCAGTGCTCGGTCAACATCGAGGGCGACACCAGGTCGGGTGAGACCCTTACACACACCAGATACCAGGGCACCTGGAAAGCCACACCTGGTGGTTTTGACAGGCAGCCCAGAGCCAGTGAGCCGCAACCCCAGTCAGACCACCTGCAATTTCCAGCTCGCGTGCTGAGCCCTGCAAACGAGCTGCCCCTGTGGCTCCTGGACCCGGCTCCTCTTCCAGAGGCCCGCGTGGACCCGTCAGCCTGGGCTCCCCGTTCCGACACCCGGCCGTGGACTGGGGCCCCACCCTCAGCGTGGCCTTGCAGCCCCGCTGCACTGTCCCTACCGGACACCTCCCGGGCACCGCCTCTGGGTCTGAGCCAGGACTCCGCCTCACTGGGCCCACCTGGCAGCTTCTTTCCCACAGATCTCATCAATATGTGGCCACTTATAAACCCAGCTTCTGGAAACACCCTGAGGCAACCCCGCTGTTTCTGTGACTGGTCACCTAGGTGCCTGGGACCCAGGAGTGGACTCAGCTGAATCATGAGTGTCCAGCGGCGGCGGGCGCCTCGTGCCACCCGGCGGACTCCTGTGGCCAGCCCGCGGGGTCCCGAGGCTCTGGGTCTCCGTCTGCTCTCACCAGAGTCCCCAACTTGGGCAGCCCGCGCATAGTTACTGGGACTCGCCCGAGAGGCTGACACACCTCAAATCTGTCTCCCAAAGGCGGCAAGAGCAAAGGGCTGTCGGACCCAGAGAAAGTACGGCAAGCTCAGGACCCACCCACCCCACCCCCCCGCCGCCACCATCAGCAGAGCGGCTTCCATCCCCCAGACCCACTCCCATCCTCTCCTGTAGACTCTGCAGAGCAGGTCTACACCTGCTGCATCTCCAGGCTCCAGGACCCCATCCAGCTGGGATCAGCCACTGGCAGCCCTGCCAGGAGACGGGAGGGAGGGAGGAAGGAGAGCGAGGTTGAGGTATTCACTCCCTCTGCCCACCTCTGCTCTCTCCCTGCAGGACGCTCTGGGGCTAAATGCTTCCCCTGGGGGGTGAAGCTGCCCCAAGCCCCCGCCCCCGCTTGCATTTCCATCCATGGTTCTCTCCCCTTCCTGTCTGTCCCACCCTCCCACCCTCCTGCTGACCAACCTCACAGCCCCACCTCAGGGTCACTCACTGCTCCATCTGTGCACTCCGCCCACCTTTAAGTTATCCTTTCCTTAAGACTCCTGAAATCACGCAGTTTGAGGGTGCATCTGTCTTCCTCCAGGACCCGGCTGGCCCAACACCCGCGATGTCTCCAAGACACACGGCAGGGGTCCACCGCTCTTCCCAGCTCCCAGACCAGTGGGGCACCAGGCAGGAAGCCCTACAACTAGGTGCCAGGACTCACATATCCCAGGGCCGGACTTTGAAATACAGCCTCTATGTGGTGGGAGGGCCCGGGAGCCCTGGGCTCTGATGATGTGTCTGCGCATGCCACCCCAGGGCCAGGATGCCTGGGGCTCCATTCAGGGCTCCATCCCAACCACATTAACCAGGAGAACAAGGCCAAGCCAGCCAGGTTTATCCAGGACCCCTGCTCCTTCCCCAGACACCCAGGTCCTCAAACAACTGTTCCACAAAGAAACCTGCAACCGCAGCTCAAACCCCAACCAGCCAAGATGGCCTGGGCTGCTGAGCAGCTGAGACCCGAGACTGAGTTACAGGTCAGGCACCAGCGGACCACCCATCTGGCTTCTAGTTACACCACAGGGCGGCAGAGACGGGACTTTTCTGGGACTCGGGCAGGACAGCAGAAGTGGCAGCAGGACCGCAGGTGAGGGCTCAGCTGGGGCCACCTTTGCTCCTGCCCAGGAGGCACGGCTTACAATGTGAAAATGATGACATTCAGCTTTCAAGGCTGGGTGTCCAGTGGAGGCAACTGCAACAAAAGATTCTATTTTTCCCATTTGTCACTGATTTTGAGCAGTCAGTCAATGACTTAGCTCTCTCACACACACACACACACACACACACACACACACACACACACACACAC